>NW_027437180.1:20962500-21562500 GCF_033239565.1 Halichoeres trimaculatus
CAGTGAATGTCACCGGTGTGAGGTGAATTAAACACTACTCGTGTATTTTAATTCTTTATTGCACCTGTACTGACTACATGTATTGTGATTTTTTTATGTCAAGAGGAGAAAACACCTGCAGCCTCCACCTCCTCCTCCTCTGCTGCTGCGTCCTCTGCAGCTCCTGCTCCAGGCCCTGGAAATATTTCAGCTCAGGGTGGCGGTTTGGTCATCGCACCTTCACTCGTGGGTGGTACCACTGGAGCTTGGAACGTAACCATTAATCATAAATAAACCAAAGAAAAAACGTGTTTTTTTTAAGATTCAAACAAAATTTACTGAAAGTCATCATGTACAGTAAAATGAAATACAACTTACTTTTATTAAAGTTTTGAACAGAATTTTAACAAATATTGTTTTTGTAGTTTTTACAGTCTTTAATTTCATAATGTAATGAATGCAATAATGAACGCAAAGTGTCATGTCTTTTCCTGTAGTGTTTAACCGTGCTGTCGGAGTGTGACACAGAATTAACTAACACAGGACTCATAATCCATCCATCCATCCTTATCCACTTGTCCAAGATCAGGCCCACAGGGGCAGCAGTCTGTGCAAGTTGACAATCCCATCCCCAACAAGTTTATTTATTTATCTATTATTTTATTTTTTATTATAGCTCTTGGGGAATCCAGATGCACTCCTAGGCTAGATTGGATGTAAAATCTCTCCACAGAGGAGAGTCCTCTCTCAGTTGGACATGTCCAGAACACTTCCAGAAGGAGGCACTCATGAGGCAAATATATCAAGTGCCTGAACCTGAGATACTTGAAGTCCTTTGCTTAAAGCAAAGACTCACTCCTCAGCTATACAGAGCAGCCTAAAAAAGCCAACAGAACCACATATTTATCAAACATCAGACTTTAAATTCTGAGTCCCCAAAAACTGGACACCATCTTACCCCCAGCTGCTCTTCGAGATTCTGTCCATGAACAGAACTGCTGACAATTCAGAGGAAACCTGTGGGAGCCAGTAAGCACCAGGAATTAGTTTATTTTTGTGCCAAGTTCGCAGACAGTGCTCATGTTAGTCATAGTGGAACCAGATATCTCACAGTAGTGGCCCAGAAACAGTATCCCTTTATTTAATCTCTGTAGTTAAAGGCAGGCATTGCAGCTGCTCTACTACTGAATAAAGGCAGGAGAGAGATGAGAAAATGCCCCCAAAATTGGTTTCAGTCAGTGTTTAATACAAAGCAAAGCAGGATGTGCTAGTATTATCATTTTGTATTATGAAGAAGGGGTTTGCGTTCATGTTTATATAAACTGTATTTCTGAAAAAAAAAATCCATACATTTACACACAAGTTGAATTTTTGGGGGAAAAGCCATTCATACATTTTGAAGGAAACCCAAACTCAACTATCCAATTTTTCACCAGGTAATTTATTGAACAGCTGTTTAAATGAAGGACCAAGAATAACTGAAAAAGTGGTATCTTGTGAGGACTGTCTAAGTGGTCTTGAAAAAAAAAATCAAACTTTTAGATATATGGCATTATCATGGCATCATCCAGGACTGGTTTGATCAATCAAGAGTTCGGCTGTTTGTGTTTCACTCTTGATGATGATTAAGGTTGGTGTACTGAAAGGCAAAAGAATTAAATCTGTAATACTAAATTTCAAAAAGTCTAAAAAATACTTATATGTGTTTAAATTGCTCAATACTTGTTCATATAGAAAAAAAGCTGTCCCTGCCATGAGGTTACATCCTGCTGTAAAGAAAAAGAACAACACATAAATAGTTACAATTTGCACATTTCAAATTGTCTTTTCAAATCAAATTGTTTTTCATTTTGACGTCTTACACACATCTTTGATAATGTTGACAGAAGCAGGTGGCTGAAGAAGCACTAACTTTGGAGTTCAGGTATCTTCCTGGTTGTTTCCAGAGCCTCTCCATGTGATTGTCATTTCCAATTGATGTCAATAGGTGGAGCTGTGGCTACATTGCATCTTACAGTTGAACCATTCTGAACTTCCACTTACACTAGGCCAGAACTAGCACCAGAGCCACTTCAGTACAGAAGAAGTTAAAATTACTTTTAATCCAAACTGTTATAACTCACCGACACTAAACTTCTAGCAAACTCTTAACTGGCTTTTTGACTGGGCTGGCCCCACTGAGGAAGTGACTCATGGCACAAAGTACGGCTGCATCTGCACACACTTACAAATCCATATAATGTATTTACCATTAGTGTATTCTCTGATTATATCTTCTTTGACAACCTTTTGTTAGCTTGAGTAGGCCTCCAACTCATTTTAATTTGATTTAGCAGACCTTTCATTTGCGTTTGTAAAGCTGAAGCATGTTTCTCTGTTGACTGATAGAGATATTTAAATTCAAAGTCTTTCATTCTGTTTATTACATGGCTGTGTTAGGTACTTGATTCTGATTGGTCACTACAACATCTAGCAACAACAGTCTGTTGCAATGTTGAGGTCTTCTGACCCCAGACTCTGGAAGACTAACTGTCCGTCTTACAATATGCAAAGAGAAGTTGAGTCAATTTGTTGTCGGTTGGGGTCTTGCATTCCTCTCTAACAATGCACTTTCTGGATGTTATTTGTCCAACAATTGCATTGTGCAGCATTGTAATGCATTGATAAAGTCAACTTTACATATTTTACATATAAACTTATCAAAGGTAAAACTTAAACAGGTTGTAAACTTAAATGTATTTACATCAAACTTGTACAAAAAGTACAAAGTCAGACCCTGATGACAGTCATTTTTATGTGGGAAACTGCTCATTGTGGTGAGAGTACGTGATTATTCTTGCAGTTCCACGTGTGTTTGGAAAGTAGAACTGTCAAAATCAGCTCCTCAGCATGTATGTCAAGTGAACATGTATGTGCTTGTGGTCTGCAGTTGTCACATTTCATGTCCAGAAGGGTTAGTTAGAAACTGAAAGTCTTCTATCACCTCACAGCCCTGCAGGTTCAGTGAACCAGTTTCTACAAGGACTTCTGTCTAATCACTGCAACTGATACGGTAAGACTTTCACTAAAACAGCAGAGAGGCTCTCACTTACACATATATACAGCTATTTCTGCTTGATTTTTATTGTTAATATCAACATAGTTTTTGTATTTTAATCCAAAGCAATGATACACAATTTAGTTAGTTAAATTAAAAAAAAAAACTTTTAAACAGACTAATGTCCTGATTGTCAACTCTGTCTAACTTATAGTCTTTCATACCAGGCTGAAGAAGATCTAATATGGAAATATGCTTATGTTGCAAATAAGCCAACAACAGTTAAAAAGAAAAAAAAAACACTTTGTCGGTATATCGTAACTACATCTTTAAAATTATAGTTTGTGCTACCCTGTTAAGAAATATTTTTTATACTTTGACTTAACTTCAAATCAAACATGTTAACTATAAAAACAAAACAAAACAAAAATCTTTTATTTCTTGCTCTGAAAATGGAAGTAGTTTCAAAGTTGTTGTATGCAGGGCCCCGAAAGAGGAAGTGCGCCAACTATCAACCTCCTCCAAAGGATTGGAGTGTAACTTTGCACAAGTGGCTCAATATTAATTGAATGAATTCTTCAAAATCCTTTTTTTCCCTTTCACTTCTTCAGTGATAAAAAAATGCAGGCTGCTCCTCTGCTCTTAGACACCCTGGATGAGCTGGGTGCAGATGAGTTTAAAAGGTTTCGTTGGAACCTCAGTCAGCCGGTGCTGGCTGGGTGTCAGCCCATTCGCAAGGGCTATCTGGAGAATGCAGACCGGCAGGACACAGTCAGTAAGATGATCGACAGCTACAGTGAAGAAGCTGCTGTAAACCTGACAGCTGAAATCCTGAGGAGGATGAACCACAACAACGCTGCTGAGAAATTAAGGAGAGCATTTTCAGGTGGGGTGCCAGTTTGTTGATATCATAGTCATTGAATCTTATCCAGGTATTCCTATCCAGCTAACCTTAAGCCAAAGCTTTGAATTTCAGATAAGTGTTGAAAATGTGTCTGTATGTAACTTAAGAATAAGGTGTATTACTGTTTCCTGTCAATAGGGGGATCAACAGCCCTGCAAACCTCGCCTCCCCCCTCCGCCTCCTCCTCCTACCCTCCTGGAAGCGTCTTTGTGTCACCCAACATTCAAGGCACCAGTGCTGGCACCATTAACTTGAACATCAACACAAATAAATGATCCTGTACTGAAGATGTTTGTTTTTTTTCACACATCATTAAAGTCTGACATAAACTGGCCATGTTTCTTCACTAATAATACATGCCTGAACTACAGGTTTGTCTTGATGAGATGTTAAATGTTTCCGTCATCAATAAAAAGATAAAATGTTTTGAATAAAGCAAATCTAAAAAGGGAAATATATCATAACACTACTTTATCAACTTGAAAGCCAAATTCTTCATGTAGTCAAATAAAGAGGCTACATGGGAAACATATTTCATGCTAAATGTGATGATAGCATTAGCATTTAAATTAGTTTTTGTTTTCTTCTTTTTTACTTTGTTGTTTTGCAAAGATTAAAAATTTAGACGTTTCACCTCAGACATAAAATATTAGCATAGCTTCTTCTTTATACTTTTTCATTATGCTTGCTAATCTTAATTAGCCTGTGTTTGCAGTGTTAGCATTAGATCACAAGTCTTCAAGTGAAAGCAGCAAAAAGTGTGGGAGACATTCAATGAAGAATCCAGTGTTGCATATTTTTATTTGATTTAGAAAAGTCAGATCTTTAATTTGCATGTTCTTTCTTCATGTTACATTTTCAACTCACAACCCTGCCATTACAAAAACCTTGTTTGGTTACAGAGTCTGCAATTAAAAAGTTTGCTGGAGAGAAGTTTTAGGGAATGTTGCCGAAAACTGAACTAAAAGAGAGAATAGACAAACTCAGAATTGATTTGGTGACAGAAGAATCTATAGAAAATGGTTTTCAGATTGGGGAATCTTCTGTGAAATCAAACATCAGCTCAAGAGACAAATAAATTTTCGGGTTCAAGTTATTGTATTGACATATTGGCAGTAACAGCAGTTACACAGTAAGTAATGCGCGAATGGGTAAATGTCACTGGCTGTGTACAAGTGCTATGAGCTGTCATGAAGACTAGAAAGGAAAAGGCTACATGTAGCTGCATGTCCATTTAGGTACTATTTAATTAGGTTACCCTGATTACTTACTGTCAATATTTCAAATGTTCAGTTTTTAGGAATATTGACACAAACATTAGTGAAGCAGTGATTGTAGGCATCATAGGTCTGATGCATACATGGCAACCTGGGGATTTCATCCGTCCAACGTGGAGGGTCAGGTCAATCACGTGAACACTTGCAGCAGGAAGCTTACAACTAAAAACGAGGCACGTCACAATTCTAGGCTGTGTATAACAAGGAGAAGACGGGATCGTAAAGTTTAAGCGGGTTTAAAGCGGTCGTTTTATTTGAGAAAAATAAATGGTTGTACAGTCGTCACACAAACAGCTTACAAACACACATATGCACACATTGCTCTTGTATATTTTTTCTTTATGGTATTTTCCCATGGTGAAATCCGTAGTAGTATACCCGGAAGTAGCCTTCTGCGGATGACGTCTCTGACGAAACCTTGCTAACTGTTTTGCTCTAGATTCATGACCAGGAAGCGAGAGTTTGCCATCTACGGTCTAGCTGTTAGCCTACGCGATGAGGGCACAAAAGAATCGAAAAACAGAGCAAAAATTGTTTCAATTCTAGCGTAAAAGAAAATTTAAAGAGCAGCTACATTAAGTTTTAGTATTAACATATCCATAATTCACCACGTATCCTGTCAAGACTGCTAGCTAGCTGGCTATTTAGCCATCTGGCAGTGTCGTTCGTTTACATTAGCATTTGCCGTTAGCGAGTTGGATTCTGCCTGGTGATGGCTGTGGCACTAAGAGTATGTGTTTTGGCTGGATATATATGTCTACTGCTGACTGGATGCAAAGCAAGAATTCACAAGTTAACTCTCAAGGTAAGGATACTGGTTTATTTGGAGCTGTGTCAGTGAGAGAGCTGTATTTTGTTCCTCCAGGCGTTAGCCAGCTAGTGTGCGCTAATTAGCTTTGACAGACGGTGTTCAGGATATGGTGTCGTGATGTAGCGTTAAACTTCATGAAACGAGAAGAAGAAAAAAGAGCCGAGCAAAGAGACATGTCAGTGGAGTACAGGTTCAGAGTCTGGGGCTCACATTTATTCTTCGAGCGGTTAGAAGTTGTGAAAATGAAGCTGGAAAATGTGTTATTCAAACTCCAGCGTAATTTCAGTTCATGCTAGAACATTGAGGGTACATGGTCGTCGATCAGTGCAACATGCCGGATGAGCATATGTTGAGATACGAGTGACTTTGAGCAGTGTAATCCGAAATGTCTCGTAGAGTTGCATTTCCCCCGGGAATAATAAGGTATCTAGGCATGTGTCACACGCTGTAAAGACGATTTGAGAAGAGCCGAATTAATCAGGCCAAGGCAGCATGACAGGTTGTCTGTCACAATGCAAAGCTTTTTTTGTTTTGTCCTATAAAGCCCAGAACTGTTATCACATACCACAGCAGTCATTCCAAGATACCGAGATAATTTGATCAGTATTGTGTGAAATCCAGTGTCCAGGTAAGTCTTGAGAGAACAGACTTGGAGTCATCACAGAAAAACGAATAAAATAAAATGTGTGGATGTAATGTTGACATAGGAAACGGTTCAAACATGAAGCCTTAAACCACAGGAAGTTAATTAAAACATTTAGAAAGGTCGTGAAAGGAAAACTTCTAAGACTTAAAAGGGGCAACTTTGACATGGAAATGTGAAAAAGTGAAAGAAAGCGGAGGAGGGAAATGCTTTCTTGTGACTCTCCCTTTGGATTGTGGTGAACTTTGAAGTGACAAATGGGAAATATTTTTAAGATGAGGTGCCCCACAAGTAGTTCTCTTCATCATCTTTGTTTATTTCTGTTGAATGACTGAACAGATTGCTCAGGTCTCAAGTGACTGTTCTCCTTTTGCTTTTCAGAATGAGACTCGGTCTGCCGTCGACCTCAACAACTTTGGTTTCTACGCTAATGGAACTCTGGATGTCAAACTTCATTCTCTGAGCATCCCAGAAAAATCAGTGAACTACAGCCTGTATCCTGTAAGATGTGTTTTTTGTGCATTATCATAAAAAGTCACACATGAGTTTTAGTTTTATTTTTCAGCTGTAGCTACCACTTGTGTTTTCTAATGTGGAGTCATGACCTTCATCATAGCTATTTAAGTAATGATGAGAAAGAAACTCAGGCTCGGGGGAAAATATTTTTAAGGATAAGTTTGGTTATTTTTAGTAAGTCTCTCACCCACATTTAATCCTGTTGAAAAGACCAAACAAACAATGGAGCCAAATCCGGATAGACCTAAAATTACCCTTCATTAAGCTACCCTCAAGGTGAATTGTCCCTGTAACCATAAATAATTTGAATCAGTACCACTAAAGATAAAAGGTTACTTAGATGATAACAGATCATCTATGTAGGCCAGCTGTATCTTTATGTTGTTCCACTACTTCATGGAGTGTATGCACCACACTTGCTGCTTCACTGACTGATGGCAATTTGCTCCTTATGTTTCAAACTGTTTTGGAAACTATACTCCAGGGATGCAACAGATCACAAATCTCATTAGGCCTGTCACGATAACAAATTTTGCTAGACGATAATTTTCCAAAATATTATTGCAGATAAACGATATTATTGTCAATATTATTTTGATATTTTTTTTCATTTTTTCATTGATGATAAATGGGATAATAAAGTGAGTACACCATATCAAAAGCAAGAAACTTTAATTTCTTAAGAGTATTTAACTGTAATTAAAAGGTCAGGATCTGTTAAATAAAACAAATGAAACAAAAAATAAAATAAATTTAGCAAATAAGAAAGAGAAAAAAATACAATGAAAATGAAATGGACTTTCTTTTAGAAAAAAATACACGTCAATGAAAATGATTAAGATTAATCAAAAACAATAAAACATAGACCCTGTCTCTAAAGAAAAAATGAAACTCCAAAAAAACCCCAACAACAATAAAAACTATAGCCTAAATAAAAGGGAGTTTATACAGTTCCTAAATTGTTTGTAACATGTACTTTTTTCCAGTCAATCCGTACTGTCTGTCAAACATTTTTAACATTTCTGGCTTTCAACCGTATTGAAGGGCTGCATTTCTTTGGCAATGTAGCTGTCTTTGAGCGCCCACCGTTTGGCGCTTTTATTTCTATTTACTTTGCAGACCAAAAGCCTCAGTAAGAGCGGATTGTCAAAGAACAAGGCTCTGCTGCACCTCCCCTTCTTCTTCTTCGTCGCCACTATTTTCAAAAAATGCGACATATCAGCTCGTTGGTGTTCATGAGCTCACACTTTGTTCATTCTGATAAAAAAACAAATATTCCCACACTGGGACTGTGGCAGGCGGCTTAAGAACAGTATCTTTCGTGCCATCACTCATATTAGCGTGTGTTTCCTCCTCACCCCTCAGGACGCTTGCTTCAGCTCTGTCCGTGTGTACGAGCGAGCAGCCCTGTCTTCACCCCAAAGATCGCATTTTTGTCAGATACTCACTCCGCTTTAAATCCGCTAAAGCCGCTATAGAACCTATGCACCCCGACGTTAGGAAAGATAGACGTAGTGAGCCATCTTCTCATTCAGCCTCTTTGGTCGAAAGAGAGGAGGAAAACAAACATGCATGCAGGTGTCAGTTTATCGAGGCTGGCAAACTTACCAAGGAAGTTTTTATTTATTGTTCGGTCAGTTGATTTATTGATTATCGTGACAGGCCTAAATCTCATGGTCTAGTTGCATTTTTGGATCAGCTGAAGGATAAGTGTTTCTACTCCTCACTTAGCTCTGACTAACCACACATCTCAATAACACAGCTATCCCATTACATCATTCAACCCATGCCAGGAAACGTCTGATTTAACAAGAAGTCTTTTGCAAGCTCTCTTCCAGTGTTGCTTTTGTATTAAACTATTAAAAATTGAATAAGAAATGGACTCTTTAAAGTCATCCTCTATGAGTGTTTGTGGGTCAGCAATGCAGCTGTGTGCTCTTATGGGTCATATGAAGAGTGTGTGTAATCACATTTCTTTTCATGAATTGCTTTCATTGTCCTATTTGCTCACTTTTTGAGATGTTTACACTTAATTATAGTCCCTGCTCCTTTACAATAGTGTTTGAGTGAGTGGAGACTGATGTTTTATCTGAACAGTAGCTTGGATGAAGTGAAGACCAGCATGTGGTCTGAAGCCTTTGTCCCCAGCTACCCTCACTCACTCACTCACTGAAAGCATGCAGGAGACAGCGGTCTGTTCCATGCCAGCATAAGTTTAAAGTAGAGGCCCAGAGGCAAGTTGCATCCTGTTATCACACACAGTCCTAACTGGGGAGTAGAACAAATATCAGACCAGCCATGATCCTCGAACCACTACTGTAGTCTAATGTTGTGTAAAAGGAGAAATCTCTAAATAAATGTTTTACTGATGTGGGTCCTTAAATTACAAAATCCTGTCAAAGATATAAATTGTGATAAAGTTGAGTCTGGTTTTTGAAGTTGAAGTAACCGGACCAGTGCAATGTTGAGGCAAATATTGAAGTTTGCTTGTGGTAATGTTGAGATAAAAACAAAGGAATGTTATACTTGTTTATTTTCTTGACTTTCATTCTGAAAAAATTCTAAATTGACTGCAAACCTCCAGAACACAATTCCTATTTGCTCAGCAATTAAAGGTTCCTGGTTTTTATTTGGACACTTTATGTAATTGAATAATAATATTACAAATCTGAACTTGTTTTCTAGCTGTCATTATGTGAATTAGTTTTAAAGTATGAAAAAAGTAAAGTAAGTGAGTGTTCAAAAACCCTTGGAAACAGCTCTGAATGCATACGGTCAGGGTGAGCAAAATAAAGTATTCATTTAAGTATTTAAAATAAACTGTGCAGTGACCACATCTACAAAACTCTCTTCAGGTTGGTTTCAGCCTCTCCAGGTCTCGTGTGAATGGAGTCTTGTCCTACACAGTGAGTACATTCAACAAGAAACATTGCTGACATAGTATCTGAAATTGTTTTAATAAATCACATTTTTATATGTATTTCTTATTTGTTCTTAATAGGATATTAAATTGTTTCTTGTGTTTCTTGTAACTCCAGGCAGAGGAACCAGAGATCTGCCCTCTCACTCTCACAAATGTGGCCAACAAAGAGCCCCTCATTCTTTTTCTCATTGATATCAACACGCTCAGGTGTGTATGCCTCTGCAGTTTTCAGATGTGTCTAACATGTTCTGGGAACCTCAATGTGAAGACTGACTGAATAATGTGCCTGTATAGTGTCAATGTGAAAGCCATGGGTGATCAAGACAACCTCCTGATAGCGAAGCCAAAGGCTGAAGCACCCAAAGGTCAGTGTCCTGCACACCTCACAATTCCTGTTTTGGTCTTAATGTAATGTAACTCTTTAATATTATCTGTACTCTTCTTCAGGCCAGAGAAAACGTAGGGATGCTGGTAATGATCCTGCTGCTGCTGCTGCTCCTCCTGCTCCTGTCGATAAAGCTAATTCAGCAAAACAGCCAGACAGTGAGGACAAAAGTGCAGCCAAAGCGAACGTTGAGCCAGTTGTAAACCAAGAGGATCCTTCAAAGGTGAAAGAGGAAGCTGAAGGAAAGGCAAAGCCTGCAGTGGAGGAGAAGAAAGTGGAGGGAAAAGAATTCCTGGTAAGATGCGTTTGTATGTTCGTCAGTTTGATCCTATTCATGATGGCGTTTTCTAATCAGTGTCTACTTCCAGCTGGGAAAGACCAAGCCCTTGACTTTGGCTTTGGACAAAGTGAATGATCTCTACAACTTCAGTGTAAGTTTACCTTTCTAGCTTGTACTTGTTGAAGTTTGATGAGGCTCACTGTGACACTAGTTCATTCTTTGTCTCTGTGTCCACAGTTCCACATGGTGGTGGGCAAGGTGGCAGAGGGTTTGTACAGCCTCAAGTTTCACTACTGTAGGAACAGGTTGCCTGGACCCAAACACCCCTACTCACTCACGGTAAGTTGATTGAGTTTCACGTTTGAACATGCGCGCTCAGGTGTATGCAGCGTTGACCTGAATGTTCCCTTTGCAGGTGGAAGTGACAGAGACGAATCCAGGGGGCTACCTGTCTGCAGCAGAAATCCCTCTGTCGCGTCTTTACATCGGCATGGCTGGAGTTTTCTTCACTGCTGCCTTGGTCTGGGTGTACACACTCATGAAGCACAGGTACACATACATACAGACTCAGTGAAAGGAGCACTTACACTTTTACATTTCAGAAGCTTCAAACTTCCATAACTTCCAGTCACTTCGCAGAGTTCGAAGCCAGTTACAGAGCCGTAGATTAAGACGCAATGTAACTTTGCTCTTCAAAGACAGGACTTCAAGGAGCACACAATGACAGTCATTTGTTTAGTTAGTAATTTACTCATTTATAAAATTTCAATGAATTACATTTATTTTTAATAAGAAAAACATGAGCATGCCTCAGTGCCTTGTTTATATTGAACCCTCAGGTGTTTATAACTAGCTAATAGGAGTGGGAGAAAAAATCATATTGCAGTATCATAATTTTTTGTTTAATGTTTTAAATTGTGATTTTTGTCTAAAAATGTTTTTTTCTTTTTCAAATTTAAGTCCTTCATTACAGTCTTTGTTTATAAGTTGAGTTGGAAAAAGTTGAGACATGAGATCCCAGGTCACATGTAATGTGCATTTTTTATATGCGGTTTGGTGTTTAAAAAGCAAAAATCACAAACATCTTTGACGCAATTTAAATCAAATCGACACCTCAAAAATAATGCTTTGTCCTTGTCCACAGGTACAGTGTGTTTAAGATCCACTGGCTAATGGCAGCGCTGGCCTTCACCAAGTCCACATCCCTTGTTTTCCACAGTGTGAGTAAATCTTCAGCACAGAGCAGCACTGTTATCTTTTCTGTCGCAAGTTTGTGTTTGTTTTTTACAGCGATGCCACCGTTATCTCTGTTTGTTCTGTCTGAGCTGCTTACTGAACTTGCAGCACACCCTAAGTCTTTGCCTTCTAATGGAGCCTCTCCCTCTCTCTTTATCTCCTTATCCCTCAGATCAACTATCACTTCATCAACACAGAGGGGCATCCTATTGAAGGCTGGGCTGTCATGTATTATATCACACACCTGTACGTACAACATTGCCAGGATATCATTTGAAGTTATTCAGCACTTTTTTTTTGCGTTTTAATGAAGTTAGTGTTGATGTGTTTCCAGGCTTAAAGGAGCACTCCTCTTCATCACACTGGCACTAATCGGCACCGGCTGGGCCTTTGTGAAATACATTCTGTCCGACAAGGAGAAGAAGATCTTCATGATTGTCATCCCTCTGCAGGTGTGTGCATGGGGCACACTGGGGTTGGGGGATTATTTACACCTAGAGGTTTTTTTTGGACAGGATTGATTTGCATCTCACCTTCTAGGTTCTGGCTAATGTGGCCTACATCATCATCGAGTCCACAGAGGAAGGCTCCAGTGAATATTATCTGTGGAAGGAGATCCTCTTCCTGGTTGACCTCATCTGCTGCGGAGCCATCCTCTTCCCTGTTGTCTGGTCAGTGTGTGTGCAGTCTGTCTGATGTGCATTAATATTTTCCATTTCCAAAGATCCATTAAAACAAATTGAGTTAAGACTTGTTTTGAAAGTAGTGCTGAGGTTTCCACAGAGGCTGGTTGTGTTGATTGGGTTCCTTAGACCATCACATGACACACTTCATGTTGCTCATTTGATTCAGTCCAGCAGCAGACATTCCCCATTTCAGTGCAAGTGGTAAAATAAAAAAATAATTTAACTGAAGGACAGAAATGCAAGGTTTCCAGAATGTCACTATGTTGAGAAAAGGTAATTGCTGATGTATTTTTAATTTAATACAAACTCAAACTGGGTTACAAGTGCATCCTAGTCACATGACTAACTCAGGCTGTATGTTTCTCTGTAGGTCTATCCGCCACCTGCAGGAGGCTTCTAGCACCGATGGCAAAGGTGAGAATCCCTTTCAGAAGCAGCTCAAAGATTTTATAAGCTCAGAAAGTGACAGAGATTGTAACTCTTTGTTGACTAACTTTGATTGATGTCTTTTGTAGCTGCCATGAATCTGGAGAAACTGAAGCTCTTCCGACATTATTATGTGATGGTAAGAAATACTTCAGATCAGATTATTTCACTGAATAAACCCAGAATGTCAACATGTCGTTGTTAATGGCGTGAAAACGCCTGATTTGATCTTATCTGGTTGCAATTTGTACTCCATAAGCAAATTAACTGAGTCATGGTAGTTGGCAAGGAAGAGCAATCCTCTTATTCAGCAGAGTCACTGCTGCTGGTCCACAACTAAAGCTTCAATGTACGTCTGTGTGCTTGTTGTAAAACAAGTTTCATTGACCCAGAGTAAAATACAGTGAAGGAAACAGTCAGTTATGAACCTCGGCTGTATCTGTAGATATTCTTAAAACACTGTTTCTTCTTTTTCAGATTGTGTGTTACATCTACTTTACGAGGATCATAGCCATTTTGCTCAAGGTCACCATGCCTTTCCAGTGGCAGTGGTGCTACGAGGTGAGAAAAGAAACTATAACGTATAATAAAAATCTGACTTCTATTTCCTTGCACTTTTCCAACACATCCTGTTCCTTTCACTGAACAAACACTAAAAATGGGCTGGATGTTTTCCTGGGATGTGTGCCAGAATCATGTTTGCTATTTTTTCACCTTCATTTAATTCCCTTCATTATTTGGCAAATGGGCCAGGTCAGCTGTTAGCAGCAGCCTTCTTCATTAAAGTCAAACATGTCTTTAACACATCTCTCATGTCTCCTCAGTTTCTGGTGGAGGTGTCGACTCTGATCTTTTTCGTGTTGACGGGCTACAAGTTCCGACCGGCGTCCAACAACCCCTACCTCCAGCTTCCTCAGGACGAGGAGGATGTGGAGATGGATGAAGTGTAAGCAGACAGAGCTACACCTTACGCTTAGTTCTTACTCCAAGGCTTTCAACAGTTTGAATTCACCTTTTCACACAGAAACACCAGCAGATCAGGAGAAAATGCAGAGTCATTAGCAGAGCAGCAGCTCAGTCCTGCAGTTATGTAGGAAACGTTCAGGGGCAGTGTGCATTGTATGTTCAGTCCTCTTTGTCTTGGTTTAAATAACAGCACAACACAAAACTTGAAGGAATTGTTTCTGTACTTTTGGATGTGCCATTGTTCTGTTGTTGATGATAGAGTTTTATTTTTTTTTAAGTTTATTAATGGGCAAAAACACAAAAACAAAGACTTCAGTTTTAAGGTAAATATCCTAGCCCACAACATATTCTCCCCGTCATGTTTGAACTAATGTATACTCTAGGCAGCCTTTATCAGCTTGTTTTTCCTGCTCAACCCTGATTTACTTGTTAAGCATCTTCAGTTCAGTGCTAAAGTGCTTATTTATCAAGATTTCAAAAGATAAAAATCAAATCTAAGTTTTCAAATAAAAATCATTTCAAATGAGGAAAACAAAACAAAGAAATCAGTTTTATGACAAACATTCACACAAACAGTGAGACAACAACATTAACACAGTGAGTTAAACCCTAAGTTAAAGAGCTGCACTGACTTGATAACCAGAATATTCCTTTGATGCTCATGTTTTCCTCCCTCTGAGAAGGGGACCGGCTTTGTGATGAACTCGTTAAAAAAGTTCAAAGGCAATTTAATGACAAGCTCCTCTTTGTCTGCCTGCCCAGTGTGACGGAGTCAGGTGCACTGGAGGGAATTTCCAAAGTCAAGAAAACCTCTAACGGACGTGATCGCCAGAAAGAGTCCAGCTTGTGAGCGGGGACGCTGCATTGTCAATGCGGGAAGTGGGGGCGGGTACCCAGTAAACATCCCCTGGGATACACATGGACCAAGGCTCCCAACATCCTCACAGTGTCGGTTTCCCTTTTGAAACTCTTGAAGTGGTTGCAGCCCACAGTCTGGCTATGCAAAAAATAAGGACTCACCTTTTTTCCTTGGAGCACTCCACCCAGAAACTCTGAAAGCTCGTGCTCCTGCCACATGGACGGATGGAGATATGGAAAGGAGCTCTGATACTTTAAGTTCTCTCTTTCTCTCTGTCTCTCTTTCCAAAGATGATTATCATTTTAGCGGAAGTCTTGCTTCCCTTTGTGTTTATATTGGCTATTTAAAAACGGTACTTCTGCAAGCCTCTCTGCTGTACTTTTTGTGCGTGACATGAGCACAGGTGGGTGTGTGTGTGAGTGTGTTTGTGAGTGTGTGAATGCTGGACGGTAAAAAATTTTGACACAACGGTTTTCCTGTCCTCCATCTGGAGACACTGGCCCACACTCAGGTAAACGGCTAATCAGTAAATATTTCAAAGTCTTCTCTTCAGGGGTCCCTAACGTCCAACTAGAGATTGTTACACCTTCATTCCCACACAAAACATTTTCTCTCTTAGAATCAGATTTTTATTGAAACATCTCGATGTAACAAGTTACACATTTCAATGTACTAAGTTCCAAATACAGAAATGTTGTGTTCCAGTATTATGGTTTATGTAAAGGAGGTTTTTGCAGTCCTTCAGATGAACTGCTGCTGTAATTTAAAGCTTTAGTGGTTGAAGTCATACAGGTTGTTGGATCAGTGTCCTGAGCAGTGGCCCTGTTGTGTTAACATAGGAATTTTATTTTTTTCTTTTTGTTGGCCATGCTGTGCCGTTCTTGACAGAGAAGTGACCTAATCCATCTTTTTATAAATTTGTCTGCTTTTGGTTTTACCTTCTTTGCTCTTGATATGAAGCTTATTTTATTAATAATTGAAGACTTCTGTTGAAAGAAAGGTTTTGTGTGCTGAAGCTGGGCAGGCAGGTTGGATGGCCATTTGTAAATAATTTACAGAGGGAGACTGTTGATACAAAAGGAGGCACATAACACTTTCATAAGAACAGCTTAGAGGCTTTATAGACAGTTTTAGTGACACAAGCTCAGTTTTAATGAGGTTTTTTGACTCCTTCAACCAATCGAGGGGATTATTTAATATAAAACTACTGAGATTTGTTTGCAGACACTCCTGTGCAGATCTGTACAGAGTTTACAGACTGTTAACGTCTCTTTAAGAGGACAGCCGTGACCACGCTGTAAGCCGAATGAGCTGAAAAGATTTTGTGCTTGTTACAGACCTTTGTTAGATGTCAGTGTGAACTGTCACAATAAAGCAGGTGTTCTGGAAAGGAATACGTTTGTTGTGATTTTGTTTATGTTCCTTAGGTCTAAAAAAAATTCATTTCCCCCCCATAAAAACTGTGGTTTTATATATATATCTACACTAGCAGGTGCCAACAGAATGTAAATCTGCTGTAAGAAGTTTTGAACTGGATAGTGATGTCTCTCTAACTTTGAGCTTAAATAATGTGTGCAAAAAACTGTAGTTCCTTGTGTGTCCACTTGAGGCTGGCTCCAAAAGCTAAAAGTCCCATAGACCCAACTTTAAAAAACAAACATTTTTTTCAGCCTGTTGAGAAAAGTAATTCATGTGTCTTTACCTCATCAGTTCATTTACCTCAACCACGAGTTGCATAGTTGGAGGGTGTTGCTAATTTGACTGACATTTTGGTGCATTGCATCCAGCTGGGCAATTATGCCAGTCCCAAATCTTTTCTTGTATGACTTCTAGATAAGCAGAAGAAAAAAAGGAGAAAAGCTCTGGGCTTTATAATGCCCCTTTTAGAGACATTTGGGCGAGATATGAGGAGACCTACAGCCCTTCATTCTATTGATGAAATTAACTCTGTCTAAATCTGCAGCCACGTCAGACGAGGTTATAGCATGTTGCTCAAACAACCGTATTAACCCTCACAATGTATATAACAGCATATCTATATACTATGGGAAGCCGTTTTAACATTTAAAAGCTAAGTTTGACTATCTGATATTAACATGTTGATATCCAGAACATACTTCTGACTGTTGTAGCTAATTACATTTTGGATGATCTGAATTTTAATTCAAGATATCTGTAAATCTGGAAAAGGCAAACTAAAAATATCTGTAATTCAATTCTGACTAGGCAAAATTTGATTATAGAATTATTTGATAATAGAATTTTGACTATCCCCAATTCCTATTTCAGATATCTACATTTCCATTTTGACTCATCAAAATTCTATTTACAGATATCGACTAATATAGATTTCCCCTAGTCGAAACTGAATTTTGGATATCCAAAAAAGACATTTAAAGACAATTAAAGTTATCTATCATTCTAATCCTGTCCAGTCAAAGTGTTTTAAAGATATCTTGAATGGAATAACGGGTATCTAGATTTTATTTTCAGATATGTATTTCACATTTTGGATATCCGAAATGACGTAATAGATATCCCCATACACATGAATGGCGAAAAGTGACGTCATTTCAAAATGACGTTTTAGATAGTATCTGAAACGACAAGTGTGAGTAGGCAGAATGTATTTGCGGATATCTGAAATATTCTTTTCTTCTAGGCGAAATTGAATTACAGACTGGATAGCTTTTGGATTTTAAAAACGGCTTGCTATAATATCCTCGATGTTTTTTAGAATCGTATTTATGTATATCTTTGAAACACCTCATGAAAAAAAAACACCCAAGAGATTTAAGTAAGGCTTTAGAAATACACAAAAACTACTTAACCTACAACCATGCCAATAAAGTCTCTGAGAAAGAAATACCATCTACCCTCTCTTTAAGTCTTGTCCTATGTGGTTTTAGCATCACAATTCAAAACTAAGATTACAGACTCCATCCTCCTCATGTTTGAATGGCGTGATGAATAAACGGTGGTGGATTCTTCGTCATCACTCCTCTTCACAGCTGCTGAGATGGAGGTGATCTCTGAGAATGAACACTCCCTTATCATCTGACCACTGATGGTCCCGCACAGCTCAGCCCCGCCCTACCTGCGAGCTCCACGAGGACCCTCTCTGCAGTCTGCAGTCAGTCGAAAGGAGCACACTGCAGTCTCTCACACCACTTCTCCTCCTCCTCCTCCTCCTCCCTGCGTTCCCCTGGCAGGTGGAAAGGACAAGCAGACGGGGCTGGAACAATGTGAGTATCAGCTCTTACATGTTATACTTTATATATCTGTAGCGTGGGTAGATTGTGCTAAATTCTTTCAGACAGAATATCCGTGAATTCCGACGGTTTCGGCGACTTTTCTGCAGCGTCACGCATTAGACCAAGTTCATGTATTCATCATTGTCGGTCTGTAATGCGTGAGGGAAAATGTGCGTTTTTTTCCCAACCTTTTTCCTGTACTCATTAAAAACAGGTATGACATTATTTGCATGAGATTCTTTGCATTAAAGAAACTGCATCACATCCTTTAAACCTTTTTGTATTCAAGGTCGTCTTGTTTGGGTTGAAATGGTAATGAAGGACGAATATTTATCAAGCAGCTCATCTTTGTTTCAATGACCTCAAAACGTCTTTGATTTTTGAAGGAGGCACAGTCTGATGATGCAGCACATCTCTCTCTCTCAGAGCAGGAAACTGTCTCCCATTTCATCTCTGCAGTAAGAAATGCAGCACATTGATGCGCAAACTGGCACAGAATGTCGTGGCTTTTTATAGCTTAATTTAAGGCCATCAAATATTTATTAGTTATAAAATGAATGAGGAGATTGTTTTTTTTTTCCAAATGTGATTTTTCATTGGTAGTTTCACCTTCTGTTACTAATGATGGATACTTTGTGCTTCCTCAGGGCTTTCATCTCAGTCTTTGCTGTGTTGGCTCTTGCAGTCTGTGCTGAAGGAAATGTTGGGTAAGTTTTATTGCTTCACTTTAAAGCAATAGGGTTAGGTTATAAAAAACTCTTAACCAAGTTTCTGCTATATATTCATTTGTTAGGTTTATGTCTCTCTAAGAGGCTGCTGTTTTTTTTTTCTCAGTGCCACACTGGGATGAATTTGTAGTTTGGTGTCATGCTTGAAGTGAAACTTCTCCCCACCTGCACCCACTGCCTCACCGCTCTGAATAATGTTTTGAGTGGGTGAGAGGCTAGCAGAGGTTAGGGCTGTAGCTCAACTTCACAGTATTCTTCACTGGGTCTGTTGTACAGATTGTTATATCACAGATAAGTCTATAAATCCATATTAGCCTGCACGCTTTAGGGTTGATCTCAAAACAGTAGATAAACCCTGCTTATAAATGTATACTCAAACAATCTGACCAGATTTGTTTCTTCGATAAACATTTTATGGTTAGGGTTTTAATAACTAGTTTCAAATCTGTTAGTAAATACAAGTGTTCATTTAGTAAAGTGTGGTTCCTCTTAGAGTAAACAAAACTGAGACATAGGGTATTTTCCTTGGGAGTGGCTACCTGTGATTGGCTCACCACCAAGTCAACCAGCTTAATTCAAGCTCTGAAAAAGAAAATTCAGCCAGCCTCTATACTCAAAGGTTTAACTCAAGGCTTCAAAAAGTAGTTCAAAAAGTTAAATTTCAAAAAGTAGTCTGTCCACAAATTGCCTCACAGGGTTAATGTGCACATTTTGTTCTAAGTCAAAACAAAGTTTTAACAGCACATCAATGTTTGATCCAGTATTTGTTAACTTCAGCACAAGCGTTTAACTAGACGCTCCAAAACCTGCCCTGGTATGCAGAAACTTTTCAGAGTTTTATAAACAGTGGATCAGCCATTATTTCTATTATTTCTATCAGCTGTTCTGTCAACAGCTTCTCAAAACATGTTGTCAAACTGTGTTGAATTCTTTTTTCACTAAACAGTGGGCTGTGATCCACAGTTGTTACAGCCTCTACTCTTCTATGGAAGCTTTTCATTTCCTGCAGGGATTTGCGTTTTTTTCCCCTTATTTAGGCTCAAGAGTATTAGCGGTGTCAGACACTGATCCATTCATCTGATGCTACTTTTGAAGACGAGGATGTCTAAATGTCCCTTTACCACTTAAATGTAGATGTGCCCTCTGTCCTCTGATTGCTTCAAGGTTAAAACTAATTTCCCTGAGATTTTCTGAGATTTTGAAACAGATTCCAGCAAAGTGTAAGACCATATCAGTGCTCACTATAAAAAAGTATTGTAGAATGGTTTGATTTCTGTTGTTTTAAAATTGTTTTTTAAAAAATAATCTCTCATGGACACTTGACTCTTTCTGTTAACACGCTTTTGTGCGTCTTCTCTCCTCTATCATGCCCTGCTCATTCAATCCTTGTGTAAAACACTTTGTAACTTTTGACACTAGTAGATCTTCAGACTTTGGATCTGGATCACAACTCTAACAGTAGATGTTTGTGGTGCAACTAGGTCCCCATAAATTTACATCTGCTCTGAATGAAGTTGGAGCATCTCATGTGGGCCAGGTTTAAGCCATAGATTGTCTAAAGCGTCAACATAGTGTGAGTGAAATTGCTTATTGGTTTCCATAGAGTCACCATGAAGCCTTACCAGTTCTTGGAAATGCTCAATTCAAATAAGTCTTGACTGAAACTGACAAAGAGTTGGTGTTAAGGCCATAATTCACAGCCTGCCATACCACAACACTACACACACACAAAAAAAACAAATCCCTCTTTATTTTTTTTTACAGATAATAAAAGAGATTTAGAGACTAAAACCATTTTTTTCTTAGCTATAAAAATGTTTCATTCTACTATACAAACAACAATGTTAATTGGCTGTTTGAGAAAGGCTGCTGCTTGGTCCAAGCAGGTTTAGCAAACCAAGGTAGCTGCAGCTGACTTGGAACATTCTGACGCTGATAGCTCCTAAGCGGTGAAAAAAATAGACAGCAGTTCACATCAGAAATAAATAGAAACCTCTAGTGTGCTAACATATCTTGAACTGGAGGCTGGAATTAGCAACCTAACGCAGCAGCTCACCATTATAGCACCATCGCTACTAAGACTTTGGTTCAGCACTGTCAATAATGTGATTTGTAATTTGAGACGTCTTTGTATTCAGCAGCAGTCTTTCCGAAACCGTACAAATAAGTCATGGTACATGAACGTAACAGCCCTGTCTTTGTACAATTTGAATATGTAGTAGAATGTATTCTTTACCATCTGTTACAGACCGAGTACCAACACCAGCTTCTGCACTGAGTCAAAGGAATGTCTGGAATATGAGCTGATCTGCAAAACAGACGAATATGAGGTGAGTATCCACAAGTCTAACTGCAGCTATACTTTCTATTCAAGCTGTATAATCTCACTTTTATTCTCTTTTTGTGTGTGTGTATGTGTGTGTGTGTGTGTGTGTGTGTGTGTGTGTGTGTGTGTGTGTGTGTGTGTGTGTGTGTGTGTGTGTGTGTGTGTGTGTGTGTGTGTGTGTGTGTGTGTTTTCAGGTGCGACACTACAGCCCCACTCGCTGGGTGTCCACAGACGCAGAAGCTTATTTCATGGGTGTGGGAGCAGCCATGGCTTTCAGGAGACTCTTCCAATACATCACCGGAGCCAATGAAGGAGGTAAGAATGGGGCAGAAGCAGCAAACCAGTTGCGTGTTTGTTGTTTGTGTGGTATATTGAATGTGTGTGTGTATTTGTGTGTGTGTCTTGTGCAGGTATCCAGATGGAGATGACTGCCCCTGTCCTGGTGAAGATCCCAGAGGAGACCAAGATGTGGGAGCCAGCTGTCTACACACTCAACTTTCCTCTGCCGTCAGCCTATCAGGAGAAGCCACCCATACCCACCAATGACAAGGTGAGCTGAGTCGACAGGTGGCGAGGGATGTGTGTGCATGTTTCTGTGTGTGTGTGTGTGTGTGTGTGTGTGATAGGTGGGGGGCTTTGGGTGCTGGGTGACAACAGATAAACTTTTGCGGAAGTCTGGGTGCTTGCCCTTGCAGTCTGGAGGTCAGAGCTGTTTTGCTGTCAGTGTTGGAGTGTAATCTAATCACTCTGGAATCAATGAAGGGCATTGATGCTTGGACAGTATTCAGTGGAGTTGGCTCCCCTGCAGCTTTATCTCTCTCAGCAGAATTAGAAAGAGACGGTCTGGTTTATGTTGGCGTCAGCTGCTGCTGTCTTTTATTTGTGTAATGATGATGACATCGTAAAAGTACAGACTTGTGCAAATGTTTATACAGTAATTCATTACTGTTAATATGCTGATATTTATAATGAATTTTAATTTGTGGTCAGTGATGAGGTGTTTTACTGAGAAATAAGGAAGTATTTTTTATTCCAGACTTGCTGTACATGATCCTATCTCACCCTTCCTGCTTACTCTCTGCCCTGTCTGTCTGCTGCGTGCCCTGCACAGCTGTATTTCACTGAGATGCCAGAGATGGATGTGTATGTCAGGAGCTATGGAGGCTGGATGCTGTCGGTCACCTCTAGGCTTCATGCTCACCTGCTGACAAAAGAGCTAGAGAGGGTTCGAGCTGCTTACAATCACAGCTTCCACTACGGAGTTGGCTATGACAGGTAATAGTCATTGTTGTCATGTTTATTTGTTGCCAGAAGTGGTTGTATTTGAAAAAGGGGTATATCCTATGCTGGCTACTGTTGAGTGGCATGTCAATTGATCTAAAGAATAACCTGCTTTTTCACAAATTCGACTCTGAATGAGACCAAAATTACAATTGAAAAACTGAAATAAGGGAAAAAGTCATCAACCCATCATAAAATGTAAACTGAGGTTATAAATACAGAGATTATTATCACTGCACTGAGTTCTTGGTAATGAGAGTCCAACTTGCAATAGGGAAGACTCCCCCTGCTGGCTATAATAAAGAATTAAGTCTACAAATTTAAAGTTTTCTCTTTTTTTTTTTGGCTTGTTTCCCACTATACTGCTAGAGATAAAAATGAGAAGAGAAATGAGGATTTTAAAAGACACAGGTCTGGGATAAGTGAAGAACTATTTCAATCAATCAATCAGTCAAAGTTTATTTATACAGCACATTGCATACAAAGTGAAATTGCAGCTCAAAGTGCTTTATATAAAGACAAATGATTGATAAACGGTATATATATATATATATATATATATATATATATATATATATATATATATATATATATATATATATATATATATATATATATATATATATATATATATATATATATATATACAATAATAATGATAACAACAGATACGAGAAAAGGCAAAGCAATAAAACTAAGAGACATCTAAGAAAGTGAAGAATGAATAATGAAACTAAGAGAAATGCAAGTAAGACACTAAAAACATATTTAAAGCAAATAAAAGTATGTTAGAAGACTAAAATTAAGCCTGAAATGATTAAATGTAAAAAGATAAGAACTATATCCAAATATATAAGCAAAAAGTAAAAATGGAATAAAGTATCAAATTGTATCATTCAAAATAATACAATTCTCCATAAAAGCAAGGTTGAATAAGTGAGTTATTTGTGATTCAAATCATATTAATTGAAAACAAGATTCAAGAACCTTCTTGCTTTGAGGCAGCAGTGCAAGCCACTGCCCCAACATCCATACTGAGGCACAATGATAGTTGCTTGTTTTTTGTACTTTAATGTAAACTAATAATTATACACCTATGTAATTATCCATTGTTCATATGCAGACCAAAAACAATGAATGTGTGCAGAAATGCTTTAAAAATGACTGGAGGATATTTTTGGCCTTTGAAGTATCACCCTCTTCTAACTGCTGTGTTTTTATCTCTTCCCTTTTATGTGCAGTCCCTTGAAGCTGTTGAACAGGCACAATGAGGTATGGTATTTGGCTGAGGGGGAGCCAGTCTGCACAGATCCACAGGAACCGACCCCACCACACACACCCAGACCCACTCTCATCCACTTACCCACAGACTCTGCTTCTGACCCTCTTCCACACACCCTCTCTGACTCCCCTTACCTCACTCCCTCCAACCTCTCCTCCCCAACCAACTCCTCCTCTCAAAGCCTCTCCGACACACCAGCTCTTCCAACATCGGACACCCCGCCCAGCCCTTCTTCCAACTTGTCAGCTGAGGCTGTCTTCAGCAACCCCCCTACCTTTGCCCAGATCCTGCTAGACCTGACCACCAACTCCTCTGATCCAGTCTCTGTGAGTCCGTCCTTGGAGCCTCAGTCTGACACTGCCCTGTGGAACAGCACGGCCCACAGTTCTGTGGACACACAGGCTGACAGTAATCCAGTGGTCGAGCCAGATAACGCTCATTAGCATCAGCAGGCAAGTTTGATCCAAGCAGCTATTCCAGGTATAATCACATGGAATTGAAATAAAACAGCAGCAGTGTGAAAGTGTGTGTTATAGAAAGGCAACGCTGCTTTCTTCTTCCATATCTCTCTATTTATGTAGATCACTGTAACTCTTCTGTATGAAACTTAATGTTTGAATCTATGTTCTATCACAGCTTTGCACCTGCAGCTTCTTGTAAGCAGTCACATACCTGTTACCCGTCCACTTTGTTGTCCTGAAGTTCTCACAGAGCTGCATCAGAAAGCGATGTTACATGTATGTCTTAGAGTTAAAACTCAAGGTTCATGTTAAGACTGGAAATCACTAGTTCCATCACAATTTAGTATTATATTGACTCTTGGGCAGTATTACCACCTTTACTTGTGTCACAGCATGATGATGGCTACTGAGAGTCTGTTTTTAAGAGAATATGAGGAAACATCCAGGGCCCTTTTAATAACATCAGATACAACTCACAAATCTTTAAATAAAAGAAGGAAATATATACGTTTATCAGATATTGTACTTGTCCGGATTTGTTGTGGGTCAGTATACTCACTTAGATCGATGACAGTGTGAGTATAAGGAAGGGTTGTCTTTGAAGACTAGAGCGACTGACCTAGAAACCTGTGGGGCCATAATGTGTGTTTTATTTTCTGAGTTTGATGTATTTCTAAGTGATTATTCAAGGACTCGTCAGTAGATTGAGGCCATGACATCCTCTCAGCTTCCACTCTGCGTTAAAGCCTCATGTTACTGTCTGTGATGAATCATTATAAAATCAGAGTGGACATTTTCTGGGATCTTTGGTGCAGCCTTAGTATTTGGTATATGTCAAGTCAATTCAAAACACCTGTTAAAACATTTACTATGTCATTTGTCTTGATGCTTCTTCAGGAAACTAAAATTACAGATTTGGTAAGATATTCCCCAACTTCAGGAATATTCTAACTACAGTAACAAAAACCATGGTTATAACTTAGGAAATATTAATAACACACAACCTTCCTGCACAGAACCATAAGCATGTTTTGATATTATTACATTTTCAAAATTTTGATTTCATTTTGTTTCATTTCAAAAAGGAAAAAAACGATAGATAAAAAAAAAAGAGTAGCTTCTTGAAATCAAAGTAAACCCAATCCATACAAGTAAATACTATTACAGTAAAGACAAACCTTTTAGAGCCATTCCCTATCTAATTTCAGCCAGCTTAACCAAAACATTTCAGGAATCTATAGTTGGCATTATTCAGTAAATGATGTCCCCCAAATTATATCCAAAGATGTCCTGCAGAGCTCTGGACCACAACACACATTGGATTAATGTCTGGATGAGAGTCAAACTGAAAATGTGTGGTCCTAATTTTTGGACTGAGTAAAACGATGGTCTGTTTGGTTGGCAGTCAGTGTTTTATTTTAGAAAAGTTTGATCTTGAAAGAGAAGTAAGAGTGCTCCAAAGATCCCCAACAATCACACCCAATAAAGCAATGCAATACAATCACCATCTGTTATTCAATGACTTTCTCTGTCCATGTGTATCTGAGCTACACGCTGTATGAACTGAGGAAGGTGCAATAAAAACATAATAAATTACTGATGGACTCTGTTTTTTATGCCTTGTGTCTGCATTACTTGCTGGAACACTTGGATGCTCTTCCTGTTAGTGTGGTTGTACTGGAAGTTGTCCACTAGGGGTCACAGTGAGACTAATGGAGCCAGGCATAATGAAGGTAGAGGAAGAAATGAAGCGTTATTCTTCGGTATTTTACGGTAATCTTAGCCACAGACGTATATCTTATTCTCACTTTTGTATCTGAAATTCTGGGGAAAGTAGTCGCCTTCCATCTCTGTGAGTATTTGAGGACTTTCAGTCAGGGTTTTGAGCCCACCATGGCACTGAGGCTGCGCTGCTGAGATAACCCAATGTGTGATGGCTCAGACAGTGGTTTTCTCTTTGTGTATATCGTTAGATCTTAGTGCCGCTATTGATATGACTGATCATCACAACCCTCTTAGAGAAACTATTTGGCATTACAGGCGCTGCTTTGGCTTTGTTGGAATTGTATGTATTGTATCTGCCAGATTGTCTGCATGGCCATAGTTAGTTATGGAGTTCCACCAGGCTTACTGCTTGGAGCAATTATTTTTATGCTTTCTCTAGGTACTATTATGAGGAAAAACTATAAGCAGCCAGCACTTAGCCTTGACAAATTTTTATCTAAATTTTTGAAGATTTCCTTCTAATGAGATAATCGCCTCAGGCGACAACAACAACACTGTTGTCGTAAACTGCAAGTTCTTTGTGACCAGGATTTGTTCAGCTCTAACACCAGACAAATTTTGAGGACGGCTTTTTTTTTTCACCTTCACAGTACTCGCAAAATAGTTAGGTCTTTAGAGTGATTCAAAAACAAACGAACAAAAAACTATTCCTTGCTTTTGTTATCTTTAGGTTGTATTTTAGGAGTACTGACTGGAACCAGGTGGAGAGAGCACATCTCTTTAGTGTTAGCATCTCTACTTTGTCTGATTTTCAAAGCACTTAATGGAAAAAAACAAAACAATTAATCCTTAAGAGTTCATTATGTGGTATTCTTCCCCTAGATCAGTGCGTCCTCAGCATGCAGGCCTGCTTGCTGTATCTAAGGTTGAACCTTAAGTTATCAGGCTGCCCTCCTTTAAGAGAGTAGAGGTTGAGGTCCAGGAGGCAGACACCCTCTCTACTTTTGAGAGTAGGCTTAAAACTTTCCTGTTTGAGAGATCTCATAGTTAAAGCTGGCTCAGGCCTGGACAACTTCTTAGTTATGCTGCTCTAGGCTTATTAATCCACTGGGGGTCTGACTGATATTTGTTCTGATTTGCTGCTGTATAAATAAAGATTAACTGACTGATAAATGTATTAATGCATGTACTGTACATGTGTATCTGGATGTATTAGAGGCTACAATCTCTCTCTAAAAAAAAACCTATTAATTTAACACATTTTCTGGGGCTTTTAGTCTGCTTCTACTTGTTGTTAGTATTATAATTAAGGGATCATATCATATTAATCTCTGTCAATACTGCCTTCAAAATAGAAAAAAAAAACAATCAATACTCAACAATATCTTGAAAGAGAAAAAAAACTTGAAGACAAAAGTCTTGATGGATGGTGTTTAATCCAGTTTGTTATTCCATACATGAATGCTGGTCTGAAAACCACCAAAATAATTGTGCACTCTACCACAGTAAGAGACAGGGTTCAATAGCATTTGACAAAATCTGAAACCAGGTCTGAATCCACTTCATGAATCCATTTACAGTACAAAAAAAGGGAGAAAAGAAAGAAAGATCCCACTGTTCTGAGGTCTGGGGCTTTCACTACAAAATTGTCACTGATGTCCTGTACCCCTTACAAAAGCCAGAGGCATAAAACTTCCCAGATTGATTAAAGAAATCAACATTATCATTTTTAAATATTCAATAAATCATAATTTTTTTTCACATACAAGATACCCTAACCGAAAAAAAACTTCTATCTGCGGCAAGTCACAGGGTACTGTTACCACTGGCACGACCGAAGGAGATGTTGCACTTGACTTGATATTTCCAATAAAACCATCAGTTCTTATGGTCTATAAATAATGAAACAGAGAACTTTTGTTTCCTTTCCAGTACCTTAAAGTTTTAGCAGCTGTTTTAGTGTTATTAAAACATTTTAAGTTGAAACATTGCACTGTTTACAGGAGGGATCTCAAACTCGTGCCATGGAGGGCCGAGAGGCTGCAAGTTTTCGTTCCAACCAAAAACTCCACCAGCTGATTTCACTGATTGCCTCACCTTCAAACAGAGAGCAGGGACTAATCAGTGAACTCAGCTGGTGGAGTTGTTTAGTTGGAAAGACAACCTGCAGCCTCTTGGCCCTCCATGGCACGAGTTTGAGATCCCTGGTTTACAGTGAGTCAGTCGTGGTAATGATTGTGTTGCATGCGTTTGTGAGGGTCACCAGTTTTCTGTAGTGTACCAAGTTTTAACAAAACAGGTCATCTAAGTTTGAATTTGAATATAAAACTCAATAAGGCATTCTGTCCTGTGGTTTACAAACTTGAATCTGGATCTAAAAGGGAGCCGGCTATTGAACCCATTTCCAACCGAGAGCACAACAATTCCTGTTTTTCTAAATGTACGTCGAATGTATGTCACAAATCGTCCTATTCGCAACTAACTGAGTGATGTTTATTGGCATCTGATGCTCACATATATGCCCTCAGAGCAGACATGTTTACTATTACTTTGTTTCAAAAGCTTATATCACGTTCAGGAAATCATGCTGTTGTGATCATCTCTGAAGACCACTGACTCAAACACACATCTTTGACGTTCAGTTCTGCTCTCTGTATCTTATGGTTATGGCTGTTTTTGTTTTGGAGACACAAATGTGCTTCAGCCAAACAGGTGTCAGTTTGCAGAGTTCAACTTGAAAACCATACGAGTTAAAGATCCTACCAGTCACTCTGACACGAGACCACATTTTCTTTGCTGCCAGGCTTTAAGTACAAACTGGTTTTACACTGCTTTCAATCTGCAGAACCAGTAAGGGAACAGACAGTGATCACTTGTCTTCTTAAAGTTAATAAACAACTTAATAAAGATCATTTTCTTCTGAAAGAAAAAGTATTTTTGAGGTTGTACTTCAAACAATGAAAGTATAAATAATGAGACTTTTTAAAAGTATCAATTGTGCCATTAACCTTCCATTTTATAAAACCTTCTGTATACACTCTTTATAGGAGTGTGTCTGTCGTCTGGGAAAAAAAAGCTGTGCTGTTAACATTTCCATGCACATGAAGGGGACTACAAATGTTTTTTGAATATTTTGTATTTCTAGTAAAATCCAAGAGAAACAGAGGTACGGTGTATCTACAGACATGGCTATTGACTTGTCTGTTTACGTGTAACAGTTTTCACCATTATAAGTGTTTTACCTATTTGATCTGTTGCTCCATTTCTTCTGTTCACATACAAAACTGTCATTTTTTTAAAAATCTGCTTACTTTGCTGCTCTCTACCTCTCCTTCTGTGTTTCATATCTTAACAACAGTTGTCACTTAAATTACAGTATGAAGTGTCTTCTTGAATGATCTGTCACTGTCATGTCTGATGTTCCTCACTTGGAAACAACAGCCTTCTTGGTAATACTTGCTCTCCTGCTTCCTCCTCCTCCCCCTCCTCCTCCTCCTCCTTGCCAAAGATGGCTAGGGATAGTGAAGGCGTCAACACTCATGCCCATGGTTTTGGAGGGAATGGCACTGAACTGCTTCCTGTCTGAACTGTATTTGTAGATGGACTCTACTTGGGTGGAGCTAATTGTCCGTGGGCCCACGCCAGCCAATCGTACAAGCTCCTGGGAGTCAGCATTCATGGTGTAAACGCCCCTAAACTGGCAGTTAGAATCACGGAAAAGGATGAGGAAGTGATTGGCAGGACTCTTCTCCATCTCCTGAAGAAAGAGGTGTTGGAAAAAGAGGTGAGCTATTGTTTTCCCTGGATAACATCAGTAAGCTCATTTGATACACTTAATATATTTATTTTCAAAGAGGTACCAAAGTAGCATTTGTTGACGTGCAATGATTCGCCTACCTCAACTATCTTGGTCTTTTGGGTCTCATTGACCTTTCCAGCGAGGCAGCAACGGGAGAGAGCGTTGTGAATGATGAATTTGTTTGACTTGAAGCTTGGTTCTTTGAAGAGCTTTGGACCTTCAAATACAAACAAACATAAACTTATTTCTGCAAACTCATGTATTCACTTCATCTTATTCTTAACATGATGACCATTTCCCTTTGGCTCCATGATGACATGGTGAGCTAAAATGTTGTCATTTAATGTTGGTTTTGGTGTTTGCACACCCTGAAGACTACGACGGCGTATTAGGGCCGCTTGAAGAAATAAAAATAAATTTTCGAAAAATTTAAACTCAAAATTTTCAAGATAAAAACGAGAAATTTTTGAGTTTGTAAAGTCACAAGTTTAGAACTTATTGAACTCGAAAACTTACTAGAATATAAAGTCGCAATTTTACGACTTTATAGACCAGTGAATTCAAGAAGACAACAGGGTGTGTGGTTCAACAGGGCACAAACGAAAGAACGAGTCATACGATAAATTTACGACTTTACAAGGTTGTAAATTTGTGACTTCATTAACTCGCAAATTTACTAGTTTATTAAGTCGTAAGTTTTCCACTTTATGAACTTGCAAATTTTTGAGTTTCTGAAGTCGTAACTTTGCAACTTTAGAAACTCTAAAATTTGGGGGGTTTTTCGCGAAAATGTATTTATTTATCTAATTTCTTTAGTGGCCCTAATATGCCGTTGTAGAAGACAAAGCAAACCTGACAAATCTTTTGAATTTAATCAATTATTGATTGATCAACAATTAAAAGACAAACAGCAAGGAAACTGGCCATATTTAAAAGAAATAAACATTGCACAAAAATCAAGGCAGTTTGTGTGTAGTAGATGTGTTTTGCAACAATGTACCTCGGCAACAAATCTTATACTGTAGTACTGTACCTGTGTATTCTGGGGCAGGTGAGGTTCCGTTAGACCCGGTCTCCCAGTCTTTGTCTCCATTCTGATTTGCCAGTCTGCTCGGTGTCACACATCCCGAGGGTGAGTCAGGACGGCTGAGGGGAAAAATATCAACCAACAAACCATCAGTCTATCATCTCAACTGTGTTACATACTTAATGACAGTGTGGGTTAATCAGTAGATCACCAGTGACAAGGCAGTGACCGGCAACTACATTTCTATCCACCTTCTACGACCAAATATTACCTTTGACCCCCACAAAAATAATTTGAAAGATTTACTTAGTGATGGGGGGAAAGTGACTGAACTGTTCAAGTGGGCTTGTTTCAGATAACGCTGAGTCGTTACTTGTGGTTGCTGTGGCAACGAAAAAAAAAAAAAAACAGCACTTGCAACTTGAAGCACTTTGTCATAGTAAGGTTTTTTCCTCTTGTCAAAAAAATTTACTTGTATTGTAGGTCACTTTGGACAAAGGGGTCTGCCAAATGGAATTATAGAATTACAGAATTAGGATGGATGTAGAAAGGAAATCGCTCAACATGAGTAAAAGTCTTGAAACCAAACCAAACATCTGTACTCTGAAGCCCCTTTTGAGCTACTCATGGTTGAGACCCTAAATATTAACCACTCCCATGCCCAGTACTGCACTTAGCATATTTCTACCATATACAGTTTGGATCTTTAATAAGTATCATACAAAATGTGGGAGTGTGACAATCTGCAATTTTGGTGATTTCTAAGGCATACATTTTTGGGTGATTTTCGTGAACTGGCAAATTTACAAAGTTGGCAAAGTACTAAAATTAAAAAAAGAAAATTGGGCTGTAAAAATATTACAAACCTAACGAACCATGTTTCATCTCCAAAGCTACATAACTACTACAGCTCAAACTGTGCAGCTTTAAGATCAATACAAACATTTATTACCTTAGCATCAATTTACCTTTGAGGTTTCTTAGTCAGATCAGCTGATCTGTTCCCGGGCTCATCGGTTGCTGCCAGGTTGAGGGATGAGTGGGAGTAGACTTTGGTCAACTTAGAGCCTACAGAAACAAATATTGAGATGTCAAAAAAACAAACTTTAGTCTGTGAATTAATTTACTGACAGTCTAAATGAGCTGATAGATAGTTCCACATTTACCAGATGATCCTTTGGCAGGGCTAAGTGACAGCTTTGTCTCCTCCCTGGTCATGCTGCGCGGCCTTGAATGGGTTTTCTTTGCAGAAGATCGTCCTTGGCTGGTTGTTTTCTGCTGAAGCACTTTGTCCAAGTCCTCCATGATCCTGAGTTGTTGCCTCCTTGCGTACTCTCCTCGTGTGAAGTCACCTCGGCGGGCTGGTGTGGCAGGAGGTGTGGGTGAAGGTGAAGTTGTGCCTGCAGGGGGTGTATTGGAGGGCGATGCCATTCTTCTGTCTGAGGATGATGGTCTGAAACCAAGAGAACTGGGTTATTTATTTACACATGCCAAACTGGGCTTTAGACTAATGAACAGACTGTAGAGTTGAAGAGAGGAGTCAGAATGCACTTTGCATTCACTCATGTGTTTGTGGTGTACCTTTCTTGTTCATGCCACTGTCTCCTCCTCTTCAGCTCCTCAGCTCTCTTCTGTTGTTTCTCCAACAGTACTGCTTTACGCTGGGCCATCTCCCCCTCACTGTGTACATCATCCTACAATCACATTTATATAGGAAAAAAGTTAGTAGATTAGAGTTTGCACTTAGTCTTTTGCCCTATTTGTCCTGATTTGAAAGCACTCACCTTGAAGAAGAACTGAATTCCTCCTTTCGGCCCCTGCTCACTCTGTTCCCCACTTGGTTCCAAAGTTTCCACCGGTCTGGTCTGTTCCCCTTCCAGTTCATTTTGTTGTTCAGGTCCATCGCTGACGGTTCCCATGGCCAGATTCAAACGCTCTATGGGGTCAAGAGACTCATCAGCCAGTCTTGGTTCCACAGCAGATTCAGTGTGGTCGCTCATAGAATCAGAGGAAAACTCATTTCCTTCATCGGTTGGTTCATCACTCCCCCCTTCTTGCCCTCCAAGCGAGGACATTGAGGCCTCAATCAAACTGCAGCGATTCCCTGCTTCTCCACCCCTTGCGCCCTCACCTCCAGCGCTGTACGCAGCAGAAAGTGACAAAGTATCACTCTCAAATGAGCATTCGGAAAGAGCTTCAGAGCTGCTTCCACCAGCAGCTCGTGCACGGTCTGGTCTTGGCTGTTGAAATACTGGCAGCCCTCCTACAGCCTCCATATCCTCCTGCTCCAGCTCTAGGCTGAACTGAGTCGGGGTCTCACTGGAGGCTGTGTCTGAAGTGCTGTCCTCAGGCTGTGGCTGCTGGGCTGGCTGAGGAGGCTCTTGGGGAGTTCGTGGCCCTCCAATACGGAAGGACGAGGAAGTCTGAACCTGACACTTGCTTGGGGACACTCGCCGCAAGTGGGGGATGGTGTCCACATTCTGGGTTGGCGTCAAAACACGGTTGAGTGGTGGGAACTTGAGTTCCATGGGCCGAGGGTGAGGTTGATGTTGGGGGCGTGTGTGGTGCTTGGGGCTGCGTGGAGTGGTGGAGGAGTGGATCTTGGTGCGAGGAGCAGGGCAGGAGGAAGAGATGATTGGGGTTTTTGGGGAGGTCACAGCGTGAGTACGTCGAGATGGAGAGGACGCAGAGGGGGCATTGGAGCCGGCTGGGATCACCCAAGCTTTAGTGGTAGTCCTCGTAGGAGTCTTTGTCGGAGTTCTTGGAGGAGTCTTTGTTGGGGTATGAGGGGGAGTTTTGGCGTTACTTCTGGGTGTTGATTTAGAAGTGGTTTTGGGTGTATTCCTGGGTCTTTGGTTGCTCATGAGCTGCTGTTGCTGTTCGGTAAGTTTTTGCATGTCCTTTTGAAGCGACTGCAGAGCTTCACTCAACTTCTGCACAACTTCATTGTATTCAACTATGACCGCTTCTCCTTTTTCTTTCTCTGCTCCTTTTTCGTTCTCTGTTCCTTTCTTACTTTCTATCGAGAATGTGACCTGCTTCTCCAAACGAGGAGGATTGGACACAGATGGCTTGTCTTTTTCCTTGTCTTCATCCTTTTCTTTCTCCTTCTTTTCCTTCTCTTCTTTCTCCTCTTCTTGTTTCAGTTGCTCCTCCATGTGAGTAAGCCGCTCCTCCAGGGTGAGATTATCCTCCTCTGCTCCCTCCCCTCCTCCCTCACCTTGCTCTCTTTTTAACTGAAGGAAAGCCGTTTTTCCAAGCCTCTGCCTATGCTTGGCAAAAATAGCTTCAATACGCCGTTTTTGGGCTTCAATGCTCTTTCGTTTCTCCTCCAGACGAGCCCCCAACTCCCAGGCTTCTGAGCCCGGCTCAGGGCCTCTTGGACCTGGGCTGTTCTGGCCCCCTGGCGCCCCTGCTGGGGTTGAAGGTGTGTGTGGGGTGCCTGGTGTTGTTGGAGTTGAAGCGGCCGGGTCCTCCCCAGGACCAGCTGGATGCCGTCGTCTGTTGTCTCGTCGCTCTGCAAAGCTTGTCATTCGTGGACTGTTGCTGGTACTGTGATTTCCTTGGCGATTATTACTTGGTCTAATATTTCCAGGGGCGTTTCTTGGGGTATCATCTGATGCTTCAGAGGAGTCAACACTTCCATCTCTCAGAACCGAGTCATCATCCCGTGACATGTCAGAGGAGCGTTCTGGTCGCTCCCTCCTCTCTCCTCTTCCTTGCCTTTTGGAGTCAGCCACTTCCCCTCCAACCGGTCGATACAGCACCCCAGAGCGACAGGGAGCAGAGCTACTGAGCTGGGGATTATCTTCCTCTGGGGAGTGTAAAAAGAAACCAGCGGGAGCTCCTTCAGGACGTAACCTGGGTTCTGGCCTTCCTCCCAGCAATCCTCTCCCACCTTTCTCTGGTTTCTTCACTTTTCTACGATCTTTGTTTCCAGGGCTATGAGCCACCTGCAGAGCCTCCTCGATGGTTGGCAGCTCTCCCAGTGGTGCTGTGTGTGCATAAGGACCCCAGGATGAACGCTGTGATGGTACTGAAGCGCTGACCAGGTGGCTGAAGTCCTCAGGAGGGGAAGTCATTGCAGGGATGCCGGTGGTGAGGCTGTCAGTGCTGACAGAGCGAAAGACAGAATCTATTGGGTTTCCCATGACAATGTCAACATCACTGTCCAGTCCAAATGGGATGCTGAAAGCCACTGCTGACAGAGGACGACTGCAGAGAAGTAGATGTGGATGGTGGGGTGGACAAATGGATGAGTTGTGCCAAAAAAAGCCCATAAAGCAGAGACCACAGAAGCCAAAGTAAGAAGATTAAAATGAAGGTAAAATATGAATGCAGCACGACATTTACTGTAGAGGTCAGGGGAAGTGTTAAATACCTGATTTGTTTCTTTGTCCAACTTGTGTTTTCTGAAAAGACATGTAAGAATGTATTAGCACCTGTCCTGTTAAAAATTAAGGTGAATAATGGTTGGGAGTACTGTTTGTTTCTTACCCGGTGACACTGGGGAAGAAATTGGCACAAAGGGTTGTTTGAAGATGAAGGACGGTGAACCACTGAAACGAGATTTAATAAAAGGCCCATAAAGTCAAGGCAAATAACTGTCACCTCACAAAGTATATGAGTGCTGCAGCTCTGATTCCAGATAGATATGGCTGAGGTTTGCTTCAGAGTTTTCCCTAAACTTACTTAAGGCAGGGGCTGCACTGATCTCACATCAGCTATGAGCCATTCCCACAATAATCTGACAAATGTGTCCTCTGAATTTAGCCACAACCGATCAGTTTTGTGTTTGGCCTATCTGAAGGATGCTTGTACCTGTTGCTGTTTCCATTCAGAGGACTTGTGCAGTCTAGCAAACCTGAGACATCTGAAAGATAGAGAAACACCTGTAAGATGTTCATTCAACAAACAAAAACATTAATACAATGTCAATACAAAAACATTACAGACAAGCTCTTGGTTATTTTCCGGGTCTCACAGACCTGTGAGGTCAATGGGCTGTATGGGCTTGACAAACTCTGGTTTCTTCACCTCAAACCACTCCATCAGCTCAGCAAGGAAGCTCATGATGTTCAGCTGGAGGTCAAAGACATGTTTAATGTCACATGTGAGGAAAGTTTTGAAAGTTCGACACAACGGGAAACATATTTTTTCAAAGGAATAAAGGGATTTAATGTGATTATTCAAAGTATTCTCCTTGAACTACAGACTGTCAACATTTAAACCTCCTATATAGAGTTTTGAACTGTTTGCTTTAAAAACACTGAAACAGGGTAGGTGCCAGATGTTATGATTGACATTGATGGGGACAGCATTTCTTTACATTTCTGACAGCAAACATTCTAAATGAGTTAAAACAGGTGGAGATTTTTCTTGAGAGCAACTATTTTGAGATGTTGAGGACCAGATCAGACAAGTATTAAGGTGCACATCTTTACTCACAGGGGGCACCAAAATCATCATGAAAGGAAAGCTTCCCACAGTAGCTTTAATGAGATAACAGCTAGGATGAACTTTTTTTAATTATAATCCATCCGTTTACACCTGTGATTTCTACCAGTCTTTAAAAAGGATTTGCAGATTTTTAATGTTGATCTGTGATTGGTCTCCTGATAAATTTGATTTTATGAAGTCAGTGCTGTGATTCTTTTCTTCCTATAAGACTTACTGTCTTTTACCCTCATGTGCATGCTGTCTCTTCTATCCATACACCTCCCCAGCCCCTCACTTTTCCTCCTGCACAGATACATCTCCCAAATGTTGTGAATTTCAAGTGTAAAGATACTTACATGCAGAACAGGTGGAGCGTAGAGCAGGTCCTCCACAGCCAGGGGGCAGCAACTCTGTAAACTGCTCTCACAAAACTCTTTGATCAGCTGCAGGTTGTAGAGGCTGTCAGCCACGGACATGGTGTCCTTCAGACACACATCTGGAAAGAGTAAAAAAGTAATACATGAATTAAAAAATCAACATGTGACATGTAAAGTCTATGTGTGTGTGCGCGTCTGAGATAGACATGAAATATTGTTTATTCATTCTGAATGATTTGATGAGATTGAGAGAAGCTTAAACCTACATTTTTATTAAAATGTGTTTGGGGTTTTAATGCTTTTAATGAGAGGAGAGAAGAGTCAAGAGAGAAGGAAACTGCAAGTCAGTAATGAATGGAGATAAGAGGCCTGAATCATACTTGAGCCCAGGCTCCCTGCTTCGAGGACAAGAGCCTTGATGCATGGGGTGAGTGATTTATCCGTTGAAATAAACCAGTGCACCAAGTACACTGTGTGAAATGATGGTTTGCAAGTCATATATTTAGTTGTGATTAATACAAAGGTGACGTGTTAAATTATAAAACTGAAAGATTTAATTGTTCTATAAAATGAATATATGCTAATTATAAATGTGATGACAGTGAAATGAGGCCAAAATGTGGGCAGATAGTCATGTTTACCACCCTACTACATCACTTCTTTTAAAGGTTCCATATTATGCCAAAATCACTTTATTAAGTCTTTCAGTGAAATTTGTGGGTCTTTGGCTTTTCTCCCAGACCACAAAATGTGATATTTAATGACAAAACCTGTACTTAGTAGTGCTTGTGGATGTAAACTCCTGACCTAAAATGAATTGTTTGGATTTGGGGGATTTGCCGACATCAGCGATTCCCTTTTTTTGACCAATCAGGGGCAAGTCTGACCTGATTGGTCCACTGGAGCAGATACCCCCGAACCCCCTCCACGCCCACTCCTCTCCCCGCTGCTGGAGAGAAATCTCTCCAGACTCCAGAGAAATCTCTCCAGCAGCGGGGAGGAGAATGCCAAAGTTGAAGAGCCATCACTGCTCTGATTTTGGCTGTAAACAGCCACATAGTTCCATGCACAAGCTTCCACTCTCTGAAGAAGACAAGACAAAGTGGCTAGAGTTCATTTATCAAGGAAATGTTCCAGCTACACTCAGTAAAACTGTGCATGTGTGTGCTAGTCACTTCACTGCCGACTGCTTTTCCAACTTTGGACAGTACAACAGAGGGCTAGCAAATAGACTGGTCCTGAATCCAGGCGCATTACCAACCATCCGCGAACAAACCTCGGACCCTGGAACTGTGAGTATTTTAAATGCTGTGTGCTGTGGAGCAGATGTTAGAGCTTTTCCTCAGTGTCCCCTCTGTCTGTGTTAGCTTCAGGATGCTAACTTAAGCTGCGATTAGCCTGTTGTTTTAGCCTGTGATGTTACAGTAAACGAGTTTTCTAAACATTGTGCACTCGGAGCTCATGGCGCCGCTCTCAGTGACGTGGAAGAGCAGGGCGGTATCAGCGGTGGCTCATTTACATATGAAGGTCACGCCCACTAAATCAGACCGTTCTGAACAGAGGGGCTATGAGAGCCTGGAAACAATGCTGCCGTACTTGATTTTTTGGCTTTTTGGACCAAAACATGTTACTAACATTTCATGGAGACATCAATGATCCATATTAAACTGCAGAAAAGGAGCATAATATGGGACCTTTAACAATGAAACTTGGAAATGGAGTTTCACTTGAACAAGGTAAGTTCAATAATTTACAGTGATGGTATATACAAAAGTGAAAATAAGAAACAAAGAGTTTGCAAAAAAAGGACAACCACACTCTTAGGATTACTGAATTTAAAGAAAACCTTCCCAAGGAGCATCTTTCAGGTTGAGATGGACGCATACATCAGCCAGATATAAATATTTCACCATCAGTTGTGTATGTGTTTGCATGAGTGTTAATGTCTGAGTACATGTGTGTACCCTCTAGAGGCAGAAGGCTGGGGCAGTAGAAGTGCAGCACAGCAGCTATAGCACAGCCATTAGACAAATCTTTGACCGCAGAAACGAGAGGGAAAGTAGGCGTCAGCTTGGACTGCACTTTGTCCTTCCTATAGCGAATCTAGAGAAGAGAAGAAGGCAGGAGGAGAAGGGTGAGGAGAGAGAAAGGAGGAAGAGATGTGCAAAGATAAGCAGGAATCAAGAAGGGCAAATGGGCAAGTGGAGGGAAAACAGAAAGGATTAAAAGGTATATTAAAAGAGTCAAAGAAATGAAACTAAAGGATACATGTTAGTGTTAGAACGGTATTAAATAATACGAGTGAAACCAGCTCTTCTTTCAGACAACAAATAAAACAATCAACTCAAGCTATGACGCCAGCCAAACTAGAGAAATTGAAGAGAAGATAAACCAACAGAATCAAAGCGCAAGACCAGCAGTGCCTCACAAAAGTAACATTTGCACACACACACACACCAACCAGAAGGTGCAATGCAAAGGTTTAGAGACATTGCAAAATTTTAGAAAATAATAGTTCTCCAGTCAACCAAACGTAATGTCTGTGATTATAACGTCTCCTCCAATGCTCATGCAGCAGAAACAGGCTTAGCTCCCACCAAGTAAAAAAAAGAAACTAAAAATTTTTATAACCAGTGAAGTAAAGGTGATTTTTTTCAATGTGCCCTAAAAAGAAATCCAGAATGTGAACATCGAGTGTGATTTATCCTAAATGATGTCACACAGCCTTGTTGGAGGAGGACAGAGATGATTAAATGGACAAATAAATGCAGTTCACTGTTACTCCTGTAACACGGCTCTGTCACACACAGCCTAACAAAAAACAGCTAAGCATAAATAAAGAAATAAATATGGATACTGATATATACTGTTGAAAGTTAATGAGTTTTTATTGATCCATCCAACCTCGGGGTTGGATTAGTGATTAGTTTGCAGTCTGTCAGTCAGTGATCAGTCGTCGGTGTAGGAGAGGTGTGGCGATTGGTCAGTCTGTCAGTCAAGTGCATTGCGGGACTGGTGATGGTGATAAAAGAGCGAGGTGTAATACATTACCACAGGCGGCTTATTCCCCGACTCCTTCAAACAAAAAGCGATAGCATGCTGGATGGGGGGATGGCAAGAGAGAGGGAAACAAGCATAAATGACAAGGGGGCCGGTCATCATGGGAACCGCCACACCACACAGTCACTGCTCAGGGGAGAGGAGAGCAACGGGGGAGGAGGAGGAGTAGGGTGGGAGGGTGGGAGGGAGAGGCAAACAAAAAGGGCAGGAGGTTGTTTTTAAAATGAGCGGGGCAGGGAGGCTATCTCCCTCTCCAGCATCTCCTTCTCCCCCTTAGCTCTGATAATCTGGCCAGTTTGAGATGAAACTGATGCCTGAATGTAACCAAGTCTGACACATCATCACCCAATATCATCAGTTCATCATAATAGGCAGTAACAGGACATTTTATGGTCCTCTTATTAGTCTGTAGAAAAGGTCAACAGCTTTACCACCATCATACACAAAGCACAATTCAAAGTACAGATTAGAGTAATGTGTGGCATTTCCAGCAGGCACATTAAAGTCAGCCATACACACCAGATAGACAGACAGATAGAGAGGTAACCAGGGGAAGAGTTCACTTACAGGGACTAGTTTCCAGTACCAACGTGTGGACTGACACTGCCAGAAAGTGAGGCGTGATAGAGACAAAACAGGGGGAGAAAACAGAAGCAGGATGGTGTTAGAAGCTTCAGCGACAGCAGCTTCATTAGTAATAACATCATGCATGTGTGTATTAATGTGTGTGTGTGTTTTCTGTTACCGAGTCCTGAGCAGGTTGCACGTCTGTACACGTCTGGGACCTCGGGGGTTCTTCTTCTTCTGTGCTTTCTCTCAGCTTCTGGTTCAGCTTTATGAAGGTAAAGGGAAAGTTTAAATGAAATAAAGAAAAACCTTTATACAATTTGTGCAAATGGACAGGGTGGAAGGTGGAAGTGTGAAGGCAGTCAATCAAGAACTGTAGGTAACGAAAGAGAAGGATGCATCACAACTTTTACACCACAAATAATCCATCTGAGAAGCTTCAGCAGAGCGGTTTATACATTTAAAAAGGCGACAGCACTGCATCAACATACTGATACTGCACTCTTACCCTGTTGACCCAGAAGAGCAGCGCGTTCTCCCATGGAGCCCCAACACCCATATGCTCTGCCTCCACCGCCATTTTCACCTGGCCCACCACCTCTTTAGCAGCCAGCGTCATGAGAGCCTCTATCAGAGCAAGGTGAGCTTTCTGCAGCAATCACGGGAAATTCAACCAGCAGACACAATGACATGTTCAGCACAAGTGCAATTTCATTTTCTTCTTTTTGTTTTCTTCAATTGCCTTGTCTTAAATCTTCCCATCAATTTTTGGCTATTTACTTACAAACATAAAAAATCTTGACTGAGTAAAATATAACCAAATTGGAATAAAAAGACCCACGTTGACAAATTTATAACAAAAAACATGCTCCACAGTGCCCACCGTTTTGATGGGGACATGGCTGAGGTCCTCTTCTGTCACGTCAGTATCCTGAACCTTTGCAGTAACACCTTTCTTAATGAGGAACTGCAGCAGGGCGGAGTTGTCAGCAGGAGACCCCTGCGATGCAGGAGGAGAGGTGGGATGAGCCTGGGCCAGCAGGGCCTGGACTCTGCAGTAGATCTCTGGAGAGAGAAGCAGCTTGGAGATGGATGGTTTGAGGTGCTCTTGTTCATACTGGTCCTTATAAAGCGGCTCTCGCAACTCCACTGGAACATTTTCTGAACAAGAGAAGAGGAAGGACTTGTTGAGATTTGTGTTTGTTAAGATCTGGTGATACCAGTACTGCTCTCAGGTTTGTAATGCAAAAGTAACTGTTACAGTAGAAATTCATGGTTTCAAGAGGATGCACCCTACTAACGTTTTTCTTTTCAAGAATCTTTGTTTTAACTCCTGACATCTTCTGGTTCTCATCTTGTTCTATCTGAAGTCTTCTCAAAGTTTGCAAAATATCTGTGGATCGCTTTAGGGAAAGTTGTCTTTTAAGGATGACTACTGTCTTGAAAAATTATGGTACTCAGAGGATAAGCCTCTGTAACTATCTTTGGTCTGATTTTCATTTGAGGGTCACCTGCTTGTCAAAATGTTACTTTTGGATTGAACATTTTGTTCTTGTTCAGATTTAGATAGATAGATAGATAGATAGATAGATAGATAGATAGATAGATAGATAGATAGATAGATAGATAGATAGATAGATAGATAGATAGATAGATAGATAGATAGATAGATAGATAGATAGATAGATAGATAGATAGATGGAACTTTATTTGTCATTACAACAAGTACAACGAAATTGCAGTTATATCCCTTCCAAAACAAGTAAGAAGACAAACTTCGACAAGGGAAGACGGGAATGGGATAAACCTGGGAGCCAGCTGCCTAGCGCTCCTTTGACTAGATAAGAAATGACAACATTGGGAGAGGAGAAGGGGGAAAAAAAGGTCAATTGTCAATTCCAGACAAAATGTTCACAGTTCCTAGATGAGGAACCCACAAGATTCTGGTGATTCCTCAGTTCTCCTCAAAAGCAAGTACATTTTCTTGGTTGTAATTGAAACCTTAATTTTTTTTTAAATCAACTGCACAAGACCAGAAAATATCCTATATACATGTGAGATATGCAGAGGATGAACCCCAACAACTCCTGACATCTTCTTAATTGTTATTTATTGTCATCATAGAGTAAAAGTGTTCCCTTTACTGGGAAAAAAATAACAGCTAAGATATGTATGGTCACAGAGGATAAATACTGGAGAACTGGATGATTTCTGATTCCCTCTCAAGAGCAAATTACCGTTAATTACATAATTGATTCTGAATTAGTCGACATATAATATCAGACCTTTTTACGATGTGTGATATGTCGTAATTTTGATACCTTGTGATTCTTCTTACTGTAAGAGTCAATGTTTGCACAGAGTCGAATCATTTTCAACATCCCCATCTGTTTCAGCTTTATGTTATTTTATGTTATGTTATGTTATGTTGTGTTATGTTGTGTTATGTTGTGTTATGTTGTGTTATGTTGTGTTATGTTGTGTTATGTTATGTTATGTTATGTTATGTTATGTTATGTTATGTTATGTTATGTTATGTTATGTTATGTTGTGTTATGATGTGTTATGTTATGTTATGTTATGTTATGTTATGTTATGTTATGTTATGTTATGTTATGTTATGTTATGTTATGTTATGTTATGTTATGTTGTATGCACATTTAGCAAACAATCATAAGCTACGATAGGTTTGATAAAACAAAGATTAAATCTGTTTATCAGTTACATGTTAGCATCATGGACATGGCTTTAAACAGGACAGCTGTGCAGCTTCACAGAACTTCAAGCAGAGTGGAGACGGAAAGAACATCCATGCTAATGAACCCGGAGGAGCTCAGAATGAATATTTCAGTGCATGAAAGAGTCCACTCCATCATTATCTACAAGCAGAGGTAATTAGCCAGCAGAGATACTTGTCTGCTGCTGCAGGACACTCTCTGAGCTGCATGTATGAAGAGGAAACTATGATGTATATGTTGCAGATTTAGGCTCTTTCCTGTTTCCTTGCAGATGTGTGAGGAGGGCTGGAATGAGTCAGCCTTTCACATTGTTCTCTGAGAAATGGAGGGATGCTTACTAATGCAGAGAACTGCTTTGTCGCATTACGCCATGTGGGAAACATTACAGAGGTCACACAAACTGCAGCTCCACTGTATTATCTGTTTGGAGGAGTAAACCAAACAACCAATGAATCAAAATGAACCCTGGAAATGAGGTGACAGTAAGTGACAGCGTCTGACTTTATGGAGCCTGTGGGAGGAGATAATGTCATCATGTGCATGAACAGCTCAGCCAAGCTCCCACAGACAAGTGAGTGTGTGTATTTTCATACCAAGGAAGAAGCTCAGACCAGTATGAGTGGGTCATTTCATAGACACACATATACTGTGGACACAAAGATGCACACTTCCCTGGCTGACCCATATTCCAGCTCAGGAGGGCTGCACGAGAAGAGAGGGATAATCCTTCAGATTGGTTCAGACTTGTAGACTGAATATCAGAGTTTACATCATTAAAGTCACTACAAAAGTCAGTCCTCATTCCCTTTAAGCTTTTGCCAGACCTTCTACTCCTTCATCTGTCTGTGCACATCTCACAGTGACTCATTATGAGAGCCACGACTGCTCCTCTTTGTCTGTAACCTACTGTAGTAAGGCCTTCTTATGTAACTGTCACTCCTTCTCCCCAGCCCTCTTTGAGAGAGGAGAGACGGATACATAAGCACATGATATTTAACAGAAAATCTATCTGTGTCACTACATAAACACTAGTAAAAACACACTCCACTGCAGTGAAATACACACACTGTTTGGGGGTTAGACCCTCGCCTTTCACACTCTGCAGCACTGGGAGGAAATAGGACTGCTGTCGCTATGGGGATGGAGGAACTGGAAAGCGGCCATTCAGGCTCAATCACGGCAGAGAGCATGAGACTGGACTGCAGAGCAGGAACCAGCTAACCCATTTAACTTAACACTGATTCATTTACAGAGAAAACAACAACAACAACAACACAGAATCAGACCTCTGTAGCTTAACGAGCAGAACAGAGTTACAATGCATGGATTTTGCTGAAAATCCCAGGAGCTGTTCATGATGCAGGACTCATTTAAATTTCCACAATGTGCTCATGCAAACAAGTTTGGAGCTGCAGCTGACGGCTTTTACAATCAGCTAATTATTCATGGGCTAATTGGTTTTGTTTGACTGCAAAATGTCAGAAGAAAAGCAGATTTTCCAAAGCTGAAACTGGAGTCTACTCAGATTTGCTCTTTAATGCACAACACAACAGTTTACACTCACAAAAAGCAGACAGCACCACATCCTCAAATTTTCACCCAAGACCTTTTACCAAGCCTATCTGCTTTTCAGAAAATAAAGTTAACTGAACTGTCAATCGTCTCTTTTATCTCTGTTTTTGGTCGCCACCGCAAAAATAGGGAACTTCTTCCTCTTTAGCCGCTTTATGGTCTCTTTTGCCTGCTGTGGTCAAATAAATCTGATAATTGTGTTCCTAAACAGCAGTATTGTCTATTCTATTATTGTTTATATACTATAAGTATCAATTGTTACTGGAATTACCTTCAAATTAAAAATAGGCCCATTTTAAGTATTCAACTAGAATTTTGTTTTCTCATGTGCAGTCAGGGTCAGCCATCCTGAAAGTAGACAGGTAGAAGCTCTAAACTTGAGGAATAGCAAAGGTCTTTAATCTCAGCGAGGTGATTCATGGTTTAATTAAAGAACGGAGCTAGAGTAAGTTGTTGAGCTCCTCCTTATAATATCCTCCATCACTTTGACTGCAGAAGCAGATTATTTTACCAGAAAAAGACACAGCTTTTATGATTATTCCTTCTTTATCCTTTACTTTTTAAAGAAGTCATCCTTTCACTCTGTCGGGTAGAATCTACCACAGCTGAATCAGAAGCATGTGGTATGTTGGACCCCATATGTGGTTTTATTAGTGCTATTTTCTTCTGGGCTTCCATTAAATTTCAATGAGGCACCCACTGGGCATTTTCCAGTTGACAGACAACAATGAAGCGTCCTGCTGGGAGGTTTTCAGCTCATCTCTCCTCCTGCTCCACTGAGGGAGCAGACCAGATACAAACATGACATGAAATTCTGTCTAAAGCTATTACTACCGTTCACAAACACAGATTATTACACAAAGGACTGTGAGGCTGTTGACCTGCAGCGTCAGTCAGCAGAGTGACATCACTGTTAGTCAGCAGAGCCTTGTGCAGATCAATCATAGGGAAATTACACCAAAAAACGTCAACAATCTATCTATAAATATAGGTAATTAATTAATCCTTTGAGTCAGTCATCAACATTTCCAACGATGACTGTAGCAATTCAATTCTTAGGGCTTATCAATAATATTTTATGAAATTCAGAATCTTACTTTATTGAGGAGTTAGAGAAAAAATAGCATTGCTAATATGTCAACATGCTCTGGACTAAATACAGTCTTAATCACTACAATAACCCTCCGCTGGTTGTATCTCCGAGCTCTGTGATGACATTCACAGAGTTGATAAAAAGCGGGCAATACCTCTGGGACATTTATTACATAAACTTCAATATGAAATTGCTTTAATGGGCTATATGAGGCCCTCTATTGTATTAAAAGCTCATACTTGAGTGGAGCATGTTATTGAGACAGAGCTCCCATACAAAAACCTGACTGATTGACAATTTTACCAAAAAAAAATAAAAATAATTTTTAAACATTGGACATTTGTGGTTTAGCTGATTTTTCGTCTTGTTTTGGAAAAAACTGCACATTTTGGGGTTTTGGTGACTGTCTTGCTAAATGACCCTGCTGATAACTTTGTCTTTAAATATACCTTTTCTAGTCTTATTGCTTTAAAATAGGTTTGAGTATTAAGATGAATTAATCAGCTCTTAAAATGAGCACAACATAGTAAGATGTCATCAAACACAACACCGTTAGAGATTAAGCCTCTGACACATGTGTGCCAGCAGAAGCCTTACAAAGGTCATGACCATGTCAACACTAAACGGTGGAGGACCAGAATCTTATCATTGCTTCTGGTCTGGACGGTCCCGTTTTACATAAGTGCACGTGCTGCAATGAGCACTCATCTATCCCCTCTTTGCTAAATGCTTCAGCTCATGAAGTGTTTTGATCCTGAGTATCTGTCCCATTTCTCCTCGACGCATTAACCGTGCGAGTCTTTACATTCGCAGTTTCAGCAGAACCCCTCCATTGTCTTAAAGCCCACTATGTCACCTTCACTGTAGTGCCACGCGCTATAGCAGAACGTGCGTGCGTAACACTGACACAAATATTATGCGGCCCTGACCCATTTACAGACACCCGCTCATAGACGTGCAGCTGTTTGAACAAACTCCAGTCGGTGAAGCCGTTTATTCCTCTTCAGGTGATGATACATGATGATAAGATGGACTCACACACAGGCCGTGGTGGAGCTCAGCTCTGACAAAAGGCTTTGTTGCTGCATCGATGACAGACTTCATCTTCTTCATGCATCACGCAGCTCCAAGGAGATCCCTCCTGACTAGACTCATATGCATGTTTGCAATTGGCTGCAAACGCTCCTCATTAGTAAGATGGTAACCCACATTAAACGGCACAGCCCCTCATGCAGAGGCGAGCAGATGGAGCAGCAGAGCGGAGGGTGATGAAGATGGATGATCTGTTAAAGGGTGCTGGAGGTTCCCCTGCACGCCAGATGAAACCCAGAGCCCCATATATAGTCTTTACCATGATCAATTATTAAGCGCCCCACCCAAGCAGCCCCTCGGAGATGTGAAGTGAATGGTACCTGCAGAGCCGTACGATTTGAACAGCAGCCACCGCACGCTGGCGCAGGTCTTGGCACGGTTGAAGTCGTACTGGTCCAGCGGCTTGATCTCCGGCACCGAGAAGGTCTTTTTCATCGCGCCGGGAGAGTCCACCATGGCTGCGGCGCGCCGCACGGAGAGCACGCAGATAGCAGCAGCAGCAGCACCGGGAAAATGAGGAGGAGGAGGGATGGAGGAGGTAGAGGAGAGGCTGAGGAGGAGGAGGAGGAGGGAGGACCCTGTGATGCAGACTTGAGCACAAGAATGATATCCAAGCGTTAAAAGTGAGTAAGAAAGCAAAGCATACAGATATATATGCTCTAATCAGAGTATATAGCTAGATGAAGAAAAATCATTTATGGAAGAACTACAGAGCTCACATCACGTTGTCAGTCCGGCTCCACGCCCCCGTGGACGTCACATGTCGGCAAATGGGTATGTCAGAGAAAAGAAAAATGCTGTTGTAGAGTTTCAGACTGCAACTTGGCTTATAGCAGCAGCAGCAAAAACCGAACAAGAAACGATTATCCTTCCTGTTGTGTACTTGTGATCAGCTTCCTCAGTGAGCTAGAAACACAAATCACAGACACAGTTTCCTTTTTATCCACATGGAGGCGCCACCAAAGGAGGCACCCACTGCCCCTCCATTTAGCCTGTGGTTGGTTTAGCAAATGCAGAAAAAAAAATCATAGGATAAAGATCAACAGAAATATCATCTATAAGTTAAGAAAAAATAAAGTAAGCTGTTAGTACTCTGTTTTTGAGTCAGAATCCTGCCTTTAATTTAGTTCATAATGGAACAAAGGTAGATTAGGCCTACAAATTTGACCCTTGAAGCATTTTTTAATTGAGAGAAAAACAGAACAGAAAAACAGAAGCTGTGAAACTGTGGCATGTTTGCATGTTCTGTATGAGTTGGCCTTCAAACCAAATTATTAGGACACTCTCGTGAAGCCTTCACACATATCACAAAGTCAGGAAGTTTTAGACAAAAACAGACGAAACCACGACCCGACCTGTGATCAACAGGAAACCACAAATGTTCAGCTAGTCAGATATTTTCATGTAAGCAAGATCTCCTTGGTTCTGTTAAATGTTTGACTCCTTAATAACTGTGACTGATTGAGTTCAGCATTTGGGAGGATTTTAACCTGGTGTTTGTGTGAAATGCTGACAGACACCTTTAAAAAACAAATAAACAAACACTTAAACCAACTCACAGACACAGGTTGACCACATTTCACTTTAACCAGTTGACACTGTGGCCAACACATTGGTGTGTCACAGGCTGGGCTCTCGAGTTGAAATGATAAATTTCAGAGAGTTCAGTGGTTAGAGCAGCCTGAAGAGCTACCTGTACCTGACCAACTCTAATAAAGACAAGGAGAGCAAAATCCTGTCCTGCAATACAGGCAATGACAGAAGAGCTTATGACAGCGTCTCAACGCTGCAGATCTATAAATAAAATGAACCACAAGCCGTCTTTATGACACCGACTGTTTGAGATATTTGTCTGATTTATGTTTATGAAAAAAATCAATGCTATAACATTTTATTTCAGCTCATTTATTTATCATTCACTCTGTATGGTTTTAGCCAAAACCTGTATCTCTAAATTTAAGTGGTTATATGCTGCTGAATAATTTGTTCCAGTGATGCCTTAGTTTCATGCTTGAGCCACACTCAGCCATGAAACTAAGTCAGCCACACTCAGAGATTCACTCTTTGTGACCAGACAAAGTGCCTGCTTTAAAGAAGAAAAGCTCATCAGCTTATCTTTTAAATATTGTTGAAATACAAACAAATCAGAGGACTGTTAGGCCTAAAGATGTACCTTTTACTAACTGCAGGAGCTTGAGGACATCCACTGAACCAGACTTTGAAGGTGTCTTTCAAACCGCAGGCAGGAGCAGCCTCGGGGAATGTCACAGAACCAGTTTGTACTTTCCCTGTTTGGTCGCTGCATGCTTGAAAAAAAAAGAAACCAGGAAGACAGCAGAGTTTCTACCTCAGCAGGTGTTTTGGATGGTTCAGGTCTGCACTGCTCATCATCATCCTTTTCTTCTTCTCACATGATGATGACATGACGAAGAAGTGGCATCTTGTTTTCTCCCTCAGTTTTCATCTCAGGACAGAGGACAGAAACAAGTTACAGGAGCCTCTCCTCTGACTGACTGACTGCAGAGAGAAACCAGGTGTGTGAACAGTTTTCATCTGCAGTGTTTGTATCTTTGTGATGGGTAAACAATAGCTCATGCAGACTTCATCTCCTCACTTATATCTGAGGGTTGATGTTGAACTGAACAGTGCTGTGGGAATAACAACCCTGTGATTTTGAAAAGTGTCAAAAATTGTGAAGTTTGAAAAACTAAAGCATATTTCTCTCAATTAAACAGTTTGAAACATCCAATGTAAGAGAGGAAAACTTCACAGTTGTGACAAACGAATAGAAAACAAATAATTTAGAAAAAACATCTGGTTTCATTTCAAATTCCAATTTCAATTTTTACACACAAGTTTAAAATATCCAATTTAAAACTTTACTATACAAATGAATGCATTGACCCAGGTTGGCTGATCTCTCTCTCTGCTTTTTTCCTCCATGTTTTTAAAATAAGTTCTCTTTACTCCGCTGACATCTTTGAACTTACAAAACATTTCTTCCTCCTCCAGCAGGTGAGCTGGTCATGGGTGGCTCCTCCTCCAAAAGAACATTTTTCTGGCAGAGGAAGAAAAAGTCACCTCTCAACAAAGCCTGGAGTCGCCTGAAGAGGGAGCTACCTTCTAAGAAACGTAAGAAGAAGAAGAGCGTTCTGGAGAAACTGAGCCTGGATAACCTGAGGAAGGAGCAACATTCCCAGAAGAGGTTTTCCCTGCCAACGAACAAGAAAGAGCCGTTATCACTGAAAAGATTCTCTCTGGGGAACACGAGAAGGGAGTCGATACAGGACGGAGGAGGAGGAGGGCTTAGGAGGTTTTCTCTTCCTCCATCAAGAAAAGACTGCAAAAAAATGAAACCCATAGATTGAAAAGGAGAAAAAGCCTCCACAGAGACACTCAAGTAGATGCCTTTAAGTGGTGACTCTTCATCTGGATCTGAACAAACTGGAGAAAAAAATCCAAAGTTTGGCACAAATATGAGTCAACAGGATGGAGGAGGGTGTGACAGATTCTGAGTTTTTTATTGACCTCACTGTCAGGGCAGATTAATACAGACACACAGAAAAAAACCCAGCAGTCACAATGATTCCCTTTGCTCAATATTAGATTGGATTACCTGCAATACTGCAACCCAAAATGTTTTATGTAACTCATGCCACACTTGTTGCATTTCTAGATATTATCCTAAAAAGACTGGTTTGATTCCCCTTCATGTTTTTTTGACTAAGAAAATCTGCCAAAGTGCACTAAATACTTTACAAAGTATCCACAGGTAAAATGCGATCATAAATAAAGTCTATACCACATTCACTTTGCAAATGGAAGTATTATGTGTCAGTCTAGCACATGGAGAATCCACACAAGGCAAACAGCACAGTCAGAGCAGCACACTGTGATGATAAAATGGGTGGGAGTATTGGAAAAATTAGCCGGTTTTATAAGAGATCCCAGTTTGCTGACATGCTTTTTGATGTAACACATTTTTACAATTCTTTTAAAATTATTCACTGGACCCCCAAGCTATGGTTCCCAGACCCTTGGGGGTCCTGGGACCGCTCTTTGAAAATCACTGTATTAAAGGACTCATTTACCATGAACACGTCTCACATTATCCTGTGACCACCTCATATGTTAAATAAACAATGTGAAAAACACAGTTATCCATAATTTGATACACCCGATGACTCCCAATGCTCTGTTAAAAGTGTAACAGATTTTTATATCAAGTTTACTGTAATGCTGCTATTTCCATCCTGTTTGTATTACTGAGGGCAGGCTGAATGGCAGAAAAGCAGCACATCAATATCAACACACAATGCAATGTTCAGTTGATCATGAGGCTGATTGTACAGCTTTCTGAAACTGGTTGTTTGTAAACTAAACGTGACACAAATCTGAGACATTAAAACCACATTGATCCATCGCGAGGATAACATTAAAACCAGTTTGTACAGATCCAAACTCTTGACAGCTCTCAAAAGAGCACACTCCGGTCAGTTCTTCCATACTCCATCAGTTTGCTCCTGTAGTTCTGTTTATTCTCTTTTGTCAGCATGTGTTTGAGGGAAGACCATGCTTCATTTATGTCTCAACAGGAAATGGGCTTCAGCCTCAGCGTTGAAGGCCCAGTAATGGACGGTTTGCCTCCTTGTCTTCTGCTGAATGCTGATAACAGAGCAGAAGAGTCAGACTTCAAATTTGTGAGCTGATTTTTGAAGTTAATCTGCTCTTCTTTGCTTGTCTTTGCTCCAGGACCAGACATAAGCTGGATAATCGACGTGTGCAGGCAGTAGAGGTAAAATCTGAACTTCGCTAGCAGAATAAACAGTCTTTGACCCCCTCACACACTCTGCTGGGATCCCACAGCTTGTTTATGTGTGCATACCCAGAGGGGAGGATTTCAGTGTCAAGTGTCTGTCTGCACTTGGTCTCCCGTACGCTGAAAGTTTAACGATGTTTGCCTCAATTCCACTTTTCTGAAGAGACAGGTTTGTCCCCTGAGCCCTCGTGGATGAGAAGCGTCCCGTTGCTCCTCTCCGCCGGCTCAGCTGCACGAGACTTACTCTTCTGAAGACAGACAGAAAGTGGTGGAGAGACAGATGAAAGTGTGAGGAGGGAGTTGGAATGAGGTGAGGAATCAGGAGAAGGGTGGGAAGGAAAACAAAGGAGTGCGGTTAGGTGAAGCAGGGAAAAAAAAAAGAAAGAACAGGAAGAGAAGGAGAGAGAAGAGAAACTGGGTTAGTCGTGTCTGAACAAGTGAAGGCAGTGAAAGCAGCTAAGAGGGAAAGCTATGAAAAACATCCTCAGACTGTGTTTCCACATAGTCTGACGTGATTCCAAAATTAATATCGAACTGCTGATCACAAAAGCAATCATGCTAGGAAGCAGATGGACATACGTGAGCGAACACAACATGAATGTAGGCAGATGTGGGCGTTTTATTTAGATTAGTTGCAACAATATTTGTACAAAAATAAATGCTTAATGCAATATGAAAATGCTTCTGAAGCGACAAAACAACTATTAGCTTTGGTAGCGTGAGAAAAACAAGCATCAACATGCTGATTTATGTGAAAAACAAAAGCTATATTTCAACATACAGGTATCTCTCTAATAGCTTCTTATAACAGCATTACCTATTGGTGTCCTGACTGTTTATGACAGGGTTGTACTGCTTTATTGGCGAGTATCACTATCACACTGCTGACAGATACTGGCTTGTCTGTAAAACGGTTGGCTTCAATAAAAACAGCAAAAATAAAATAAGCATAAATAACAAAGTAGATTAAAATTGGCATCAAAGCTATTTGTTGAATTGGAATTTGGGCACATCTCTGATTAATGTTCCATTCTTCTACCTCTATTACATGACTCATTGCATATTTTACCATCAAATCACACAAAGAGGAAACAATCTACTCCAAACAACCTCCTTCTCTTTAAAGGCCTACGCTCCAATTTTTATGTCGCTAAGACGGGAAGTATCCTGAACAACATTTACAGGAACATAAAAAGACCACACACTAATGACTGCTCTACCTGTTAGCAGCAGGAACAGCTTGAACATGTGTGAGTGTGTGTGTGAGTGTGTGTGTGTGAGGGAATGACAGAAAGCATGCCTCCAACATACACACATGCCAGAATAACAAGTCAGAGGAAATGTGGCAAGTAGCATGACCCACTCCAACCACAAGCACACATCTGGACACGTTTACCAGCGAGCACGCGATCTAACAAACACACACACGCATACACAGATCAGCAAACAGCTCACAGAGGATGCAGTAATGTTGTGCTCCACATAAACTGAGTAACATGAGGCAGCAGGGTCACTCCTGGCATCTGGATAATTGTGCTAAATAAACGTGTTTACAGTGTGAGGCATTTTGAGGGTTTCGACTCTGTGTTTTATGAGATCAGATCAGTTCGATTCAGGTCATCTCCTCCTTCACTGTTCAGCTTCAGGAAAGCTCATGGAAAGTCTGACATCATGGCATCACAGACACACACATGAATGGGATTATGTTTGTCTAACTTTTGAGTGCATGATGAGACGATTTGCCCTCACAGATGATGTTTGGTAGAATGGTAGCATAGATGGTTGTGCCACTTTGTGAGGAGTTCATTTGACTCCTTTGGGGCCTTTTTGAGTCTTTTTGGTTATTTTGTGAATCTTCATTGTTAATTTGTGTCTCTTTAAGGTCATATTGTGGATGTTCGCTGCTTAACTAACTTTACTTGAAGTTCTTTTTTTCTAGACTTTGTGTCTCTATATAGTCATTTAAATGTCTCCAAAGTGGTCTGGGTATCATTGTGGTGGTTTTTTGTCTGCTTAATGGATCAGGTCTTTGTGGTCATTTCCATTATTGCATTTACATTTACAGTCATCCTGTAGCTGTCTGTTGTACTGACCCACTCATTGCAGTTGTTTTGGTCTCACTGTGATCTTTTTTTGTTTACCTTTGTGATGATTTTATGGAACTTAAAAGACGTGTTTTTCTGTAGAGATTTCTGTCCTTACTTTTGGCTAGCTGAGCATCACTTCATAGTTTTTTGGGAGTTTTTGTCTACTTGTGTGCGCTTAGTAATTATTTTGCCTCTCTTTTCACTACAACAGCCAATCAGAAATAACTCCACTTGAGCAACAATCTGCTGCTTCAGATCATGAGGGGCCACGGAGTGCGAACGAACCAAGCTGTGTCAGAAAGCTTTAACTGGGAACATCTGTGGATGACACAAAACACTTGACAGATTTATTAAGCATAAAAGTGATTTTGGTTTGCTCATATTTTTTTTCTCATGCAGTTACAATTCCAGCATGAAACTCCACTTTTGTGGGTGCAAAAATAAAAACCAAAAGGTTCCATCTGTGCTCTGCTTTGACACACGATATGATGCAACCCATGAGTAAAGCTCATGCTCAAGCAATGCTGTGAAGACTTCTGAGGAAACTGTAGCTACACTCAAGGTCCAGCGCATACAAAAAGGTAGCTCAGAACAATCACAACATTTACTATTAATTTGACTATTTCAGCTCCCATATGAAGCTCAAATGAATAAAACATGTTGTCATGTTCTGAGCAGAGCGGCAGTGTGTGATGAGCAACATTCAAGATTTCCTCAAGGAGCTCAAGTTTACTGGATGAAAAAAAGTTTAAACCAGTGAATAATTCTTTTGGTACAGTTTGAAAGACAGTGCCTGTAAGTAAAGATTGAGCCAATGAACTCAATTAGAAGAACTATGAACCTCAACCTCAATATTATCAAATGAAAAACTGCCCACCGTTTTGTTAATCGGATAATCTCAAAGTCTTCTAACATGACAAAGTGGGGAAGCTTATTGAGTAACATAGAACACAATAAAATCTCTCTAATGACATTTTGTACTGGTGAACTGATGCATCAGACTGCTGTTAAAATTCAGCCAATATTTTAGATTAATAGCTACAGTATCAAAAATTGAGAGCCCATATTTATGCTAAATTTATTTAAGTAACATGCCACAGAGGCACTTCTATTGTTATATTAATCACAAAAATATCTGACAGAACTGGTCTCAAAGAGGAAAAGTAATCAAAATAGTTGTCATTCAATTATTAGTTGGTCTCTGCTCAAACAGCACATTTTACCTGAAGCCAAAAGGATTACAGCTGTGTACCCTAGACTACAACAAACTCTCAAGTGAGAGTTAATGTTGGTCAACGTTTCATCCACAAGGTACAAAAGAAACTTCTAACCAAGGTTATGGTTAAAAATTTTGCTTTTCTTTTTTTCTTTTCAGTCTTGGTTTAGTTTTAATAACTGATTTTCTAGTTTAGTTTTTATCAAGTTTCAGTATTATTTTAACTCTTTTTTTAGACATACAGGATAGTTTTCTGGAGTAGCTGATTCAAAGGAAAAACGACCAACTGTCCTGATAAAACAAGAAAGCTCTGCATCAGTTGCAGTCCTGTTTCATGTGTTTAGCTTGTGATCTTAGGTTTAGCAATTTCAAGGGAATTATAACATTTCAAGGGAAATATAGATAATAACATTTTTTGTTGATCCCATGTCCCCTGCATTCAAATTGTGTTATTGCCTCATGCTAGGATGCTGCCCACTAATGACAGTCAGACTCGCTGACCACAAAAAAAGGCAAAAAAGTAGAAAAAAAAAGTAACAGCATCAAAAACTGCAACTAATGGTTTTGCTCAGTTTGTGGTCTCATCCAGCTCCTTCAGTAAAACATAGTTTTACATAGTTTTTTGCTGTCGCAAAACTAAACTAAAATGCTAGTTGCTAACTGTTGGCTGTGCGTGTGTTACTATCTGTACAGTTTATCAGTGAGCAGTTAAAGACCTGTTGATGTAAGGGTGGTTATGTTGACTTTCATTTTTAAGATGACTGGCACCTGAATGATTTTAACTTCCTCCACAAATCAATTTCTGTGCTGTCTGTCATAGACCTTTTAAATGTGAAGGAGTGAAAACTAGAGCTGAAACTGAGTTAAAAAGTTGCCGAGTTGGCCAAGTTATCTGTTAATCATCGCACGGCTGGGAAACTGCTAACTGTATTAGCTATACTCTATGTGTCTGTCAGTGTGGCTGCAGGGTTTCTCTTTAAGAGTCCTCAGTGCAAGTGGTTGTTTTATTTGTGATTGCTGTCTTCAGCTCCGTTGCTCTCAGACAGTACCTCATGCTCCATGGTGTTAAAGTGAACTCCAGATATGCCTTTTTTGTCTTTGTCTCCACAGAACCGGCATCTGATGATTTCGCAGAAGGTATTCCTCATGTCTCTGTCCCTCAATGAGTAGATGATCGGGTTGACGAAGGAGTTGCACTCAGCCAGAACCAGGCAGTACTTCTCGTAGCGCAGCACCTTACACTCATCACAGCCAAGGCCATCGAGCAGCAGCACCACCAGGCCGGGCGTCCAGCAGAGCACAAAACACCCTGGTGAGGGGAGGATGGAGAGGAATATGAAGGCTACATAAGGTCATTGGGAGAGATGTGATAAGACCAAAAATCAACACGAGGAGTCAAAGATAAAAGATGAGGAAAGAAAATGAAAGACGGAGTTGTGAAGAATGTGAAGAAGGAGAAGGAGGTAGCACAGGGAGAACGGGAATGTAGTGTAAATTCCTTTCTGGACAATGTGTGCGCACACACACACAGATACACAACATGTCGGGGAGTGGACTGGGTTTAGTCTGTATGATCAGGTTTCATTATCATAATAGTCGATTAGGCAGCTCAGGAATTCATTCTATGCACTAATTTCCAGCTCAGCGCTGATACATGCAAATGCCTGAGCTGCAGAGGGTAATGTGAAAATGATGTGGTAACACACAAACACAAAATGTGTAATGCATTCCTTCAGCCTTGACCGTAACCCTAAGTGTCGAAGCTACATGCCTAACCTCATATTACTATCTAAATCCAAGTCTTGGCCCTCTGAAACGCTCTGAAAGGAATTTGACGACATGAAGAAAATGCTTCTTTTAAAAAAGCCAGAACAAGGTCAAAACCTTTAAGTTGACACAGAAAAAACACAGAAACACAGCATCATTCGCTCCTGGTGGTGTCATCTGAGCAGGAGAGGAGCTGTTTTCTGTCACAGAAACTCAACTATGCAGCTCCCTGTCAGGACATGCTCCGGGTTTCTCTCGCCCTCCTCACATGCCAGAGGTGCTGAGTCCTGGCTGCTTGGCGACGAAAGAAAGACGAGTAACATTTTGAAAACGTTGAGGAATTTAATCGAAAGTTCAAAAAGCGAGAGCTCGAGCAGGGGAGGCTGGGAAAGAGAGCAGGGGAGCGAGGAAGTTCGGCAGAAAAAGAGGAAAAATAAGGCAAGAGAAGGAGTGATAGGTCGGGGGAGTAAGGTCTGATTTAACAAGTGAAGACATGCTGAGAGAGGAGGCTGCATGCCAGTGAGTGTGTGTGTGTGAGTGTGTGCTTATGTATCAGGTCAGAGGTTTAAAGGTTTGGGAGCTGTCACTGTTTAATATTCTATGATTTGTAGAGTCAGGTGAGCATTGCCTGAAAACACCTCGTCTTGTCTTCATTGAGCAGAAAATACATCAGTGGTGTTGACTCTACTGTCAAAACAAGGTAAGGCAGGGGTCAGTCCACTTATGGGTATAGAGGCAAAAACAGCAGTTTCCTGCCCTTTGTGTCTAACCTTTGTTTTGAATCCTACAATACCTGTCTCTTTACAGCAAGTCTTTATGATAAAGATAAAAAAGCCTCAAAAATCCCACGAAACAAGCCAACATTATGTGCTTGTGGCATGTTCCAAAAAACAGCACTGGTCACAATGGAGCTCCTTACTACCATCATTGTTCTGTGAATCATTAATAATAACAGCACATTCACGATTGAGGATTTATTTTTCTTGGTAAAGCTTCATCATGTATTTTTAAACTTTAGATGCCATTAAGATACAACATTATACGAGCTTTCACTTTTTTTTTAATTTCTTTATTTCTTTGTTTTCTAAATTTTCTCTTTGTCTGTGTTGTTTACTGCTCTGAACCCACATTAAATCCATGCTCTATACAAGGTATTCCAATGCAAGCAATGAGTCAAGCATCTGTGTCCTCTCCTTATTGTAACATCCTGCTTAGACCTACAAGGTGGAACAACACTGACAGGACTACACCACACCATCAATCAGTCATCAAAATGAAAGTCAATCTGTGGATGTCTTTGGCAAGTCAATGTTTGGATTAAGGATTATAAATGTTGAGGTCTACTTCCAGTCTAACATTTTAGGGATTCAGCGTCTTAAAGTGTTTCAGAAGTTGCTTCTTTTCTTTGCCACTTTTGACAGTAAATGAGGGGTTTTCTGTCACCGGCTCTTGGTAGGAAGCTATTTTGAGATAAAAATTTTAGGTAGGGTAAGTTTTTATTTTTCTAATGTACTAAAGAATGAACACTCATGTATAACTCAGCAGGTGATAAAAAATGATTCCCTAAAGGATTGCACTAAAACCAGAATTCAGAAAAATATGAATAAACGGGTTAATGCTCCACAAACTGCACCACGGGGTAAAAAGAGTGCTTCTATTTGTTTTGTTTTTAAAAAAATCTGAAATGCAGAAGTTTTGGGGCTGAAATGTCATTAGTTTCATTTGTTTTGTGAATTAGACCTTAGCGGGGGCAAATGGCGTAAAATTCTTGGGAATGACCAAGATCCAAACAGTGGCTAATGGTATGCGATTGATTGCTCATTGGTACCTGCAAATTGCTCAATGTTGCCTTGCCTATTGATTGCCCAATGAGCAGCTGTCAGGTACCAGTGAGTGATCAATGGCATACCATAAGCTGCTTTTGATCTTGGCCCTGCTGGGAGTTTGGTGTGAATTGTTGCTACAGTCCGTTCTTAATGAATCCCCCCCTCGTTTTTTGTACTTGGCTGGTCATTTAAAGATCAAGGAACAAAGTTTAGGAGAAATTAAGGCACACAGCAAAAACACCAGACTTGGATATTTATCATTTTCCTGGTAGGATTTCACCATTGATGTGTGATGTGCTCCTCCTCACCTAGGATCATTGAGACGGTCTTCATCAGGTTGAGCACCGTCTCTCTGTGTCTCATTTGGGTGGTGTGCTGCGACATCTGCTTGCTCTTGCGCCTGACGTAGATAAAGATGCGGGTATACACGCCCACCATAATGGAGAAAGTGAACAAGTTGAGGACGGCCCAGAACACCAGGTAGCTGCGGCTGTACAAGGGTGCCATGGTGGAGCAGTTCTCTATGTCACACAGGCAGTGCCAGCCCATGGTGGGAACCAGACCCATGATGATGGCCAAGAGCCAGATGAAGACTATGATGACAAAGACCCGCCGCGTGCTCATCTTACTATGCAGCTGCATGTTGAAGATGGTCTGGTGACGCTCCACAGCCACAGCCAGCAGGTTTAAGACTGAAGCTGTCAGGCTGGTGTCTATCAGTCCCTGACGCACAAACCACTGGTACTTGGACAGCTTAATGGTCCAGGGACCAGTATGAAACATCATGTGCAGGTAGGAGACACCTTGGAGGAGGAAAACAGGGGATCAGTATCAAAGGCCAAAAAAAAGGGTTTAAGTGAGTCTGTAAAAACAAATAATAACTGTTCAACTACTGTAACACTGATAGTTCTACCTAACTTCACTTTTAATCATGAACTTTGTTCACAAAATCAACAGTGTTAATGTAGAAAAGATATTAAAAAAAACAATTTTGTGTTCATTAGCATGCTTGTTCAGGCATTGCAGAAATGAAACAGTTCTTGGCTATGACTACTGAAAGATATTCAGGAGAAACACAGGCCAGACAAGTCCACAGGGGAAAAAAACCCTTCGCTAAAGCTCCACTTGTCAGATTTATGAGAGGAGCAGGTTTTAGTATCTTTGTGGCAAATGGTGCATGATCAAATCCAAGCAGCTATGTTGACATGCACCACAAATTTACAATAGCAACCACATCCGTTTTAATGATGCAACACGCGTGTTGCAGTTAAATGATAATCATTATTACATAATTTGGGCTTAACCTTACAGGGATCATATCCTGCAGAGACAACTGTGACAGGAAAACAATGTGTCTCATTCATAGTATGGCCACAGTGGTGTTTTTGCTCACAGATCAACTAAAATGAAAAAAATGAAAAATTTGAAGAGCTGTTACAGCTTAGAGCAGGTGATTTCCTGCCTACTGCAGCAAGTAAGCATTAGCTGAATAAATTTAACCTTAATGGACCTACAATAAAAAAGTTAATCCATCAGACCAAGAAAAAAGTCTTTCATCAGTCAACAGATCTCATAGTTCTGACTGAAACTACCCCCCAAAAAAGCACATGAAACTCCCTCATAAAACAGACTTTTCAATGAACTGTAAGACACTGATACCAAAAGATTTGTACCTGAGAAAAAGTCTGCCAAAGCCAGGTTACCCAGCAGGTAATAGATGGGGAAGTGAAAGCGTCTGTTTTTCAAAATGGCGCCAATGACCAAAAGATTAGAGAAGATGACAACAAAGCAGACTATCATGCCCAGACTGACGATCACGTAGTCACGGGTTCTCCAGTAGTGGCTGATGTTCTTCCCACTCATCTCATAGAAAAACTTGACGGTCTGGTTGAAGTAGCAACCTTTTATGTCTTCAGTCTTCGTATCCATGTTGAAAAGTTGGGTGGTTTCACTATCAGAGAAGAGTTAGACAGGAAGTGGGAGAGGGTGATGTTGAGGATGTGAGCAGAGAGGAAGGTGTAGGGTGCCTTTCAGACTCTCCCACCCTGGTTGGTTTGAGATCAGCATGCCATCAGCTGGACAAGTGGGGGCTAGAGGGATCCAGACTGTGGACAAGGGCCTGAACTGTAGCAGGGTTTGGATCCACTCTTCAATCTGCGAAAAAGGAAAAAACACAAGTTTAGAATAAAAAAAATACTAAATTTTAACACTGAAAAACTAGTGGTATCAAATTGGTCACTAACTAACATCATCTTATTTGCTCTGAAGGTTCAAAAATGTAGTGAAATAAAAAACTGTAATCAAAGACTAAGATATCAGCAAATGTTATATTTGGCTCACAAAAATCTTAGTCATACTTTTGATATGTGGTGTCCTTAATCAACACATAAGCCTCTTTGTAATGCACAGAGGTGTAAAGGTGCAGGTTTACAAACTGAAGACAACATGCAGCAGGGGTATGAACAGACATGAAATAATCTATTGAAAGTGATACCAACCAAAATAGAAAAGGTACCTCGAATTCATCTGAACGCGTGAATGTAACTGACAACTACTGAAGAAGTACGTGAGCACAAAACCACTCGGACTCTGAGGCTGTGATAGAAGCTCACACTAACTCTAACCCTGTCTGTGTACAGTGCCTGTCTCACACTATCAGCAATACAAGCTTTACTAAAAAACCCCCCACAAGTTTCTGTATTAAATAAAATCCCATGCTTTTTCAACAGAAAACAGATTTTTAAAGAAAATTTTCATCTGAAGGCTCTCTGTACGAGGCATCAGCGGTATTGGTTTTTCAAGGCTGATACCGATAAGTTATCTGTTCATTAGTTCAATCACAACAACAATAGCTGCCGAAACTCTGAATTTGAACGTTACTAACTCTAAAACACAACACTGAATGCTTCAAAAATGTGTCATGAAAACTTTTTTCTTGTGATGGTCAGAGGCATGCACACTTTTGGACTTATCTCATCTGATATCAGGAAGTTGAAGCCAAAAATAAACCTGTTGCTGCTTATTTTCTGTCTGTGATATTTTATATATGCACCTCTCTGCTTAAAGCTTGCACACTCTGGATACTGTGTAAGATGAAGCTTTGAGGTTCATCACTTGTTTTAAAACAATCACCTATCACAGCTAGCTCAACTCTTGTGTGAATACTTCATTTTCCCAATGGTATTTTTAATTCATAGACATAATTTAGGTCTGCTTCCCTCTTGTCTCTGCACCTACATTGTAAGTAATAACTCAAAGTCTTGGTCTAAAAAGATTGCTATTCCTGAATATATATACACACACACACATATATATATATATATATATATATATATATATATATATATATATATATATATATATATATATATATATATATATATATATATATATACATATATACATATATACATACATATATATATATATATATATATATATATATATATATATATATATATATATATATATATATTGGCTGAACAATTATTTAATTTAAACAAACATCGCAATGTAATAGAATGCAATTTTTTAATTTGCAAAGGCTGAAATTAAACAAAATTAAGAAAGATTTTTAAAATGCATTTACGATAGTTTGTTTTTCTGCTGAAGAGAGATCAGTATGATTTTTAAAAATAAGTATTTAAATTTATGTTCACACAGTAATTTACATTTCTGTATTTTATTCAGTGTGAGATCCATAGACAAGAGGATTCACATTTGATTTTATCTAATTGTTCATATCAGGCCTGTCGTTCTGCAGTGCTTTGTTCCTTTCTCTGATTGTATTTGAGGGAATTAATGATAATTATGTTACACCCCTGCAAGGCTTGTAGGTAAATCAATCAGTCTGTATTCTACTGTGATTTAAATAGTTTAATCAGGATATGTTATTTGTATCAATTCTTGTCATTTCGTCATTTCATCATTTATATATATATATATATATATATATATATATATATAAAATGAAATGTAACAAACCTTTTTTTCTCTCCAGCTGACATATTAACAACATCTAAACCAGAAAGACATGTTAAACAGCCCCTGCAGCTATTATAGTATTATCATTATGGAGCCCAATGAGCAGCATCTAGACCGGCTGCCAGCAAGTCATGACAGGAACACAAAACATTTCGTGACTGTGACGCTTTAATTGAATCCAACCACAGTTCAGGGTAGAGCTCGGCCTTCAATTAAACTCATCTCACATGTGCTCAAACAACGCCCTTCAACCCTCTGTTTACAGTAAACGCGAGTAAGCTGCACGCTGCGTTTTTAGTCAACAACCCACCCGCCTGTGATGTCCACTTGACTGTTTTGGTCAAGCTGCACCACGACTCACACTGAACTGCAGCACACTGTTGATTTCAAGTTGAACTCTGTCGACAATGGAAGGAGCAGAGTGGCTCCCTACAGCAGAGACACACCTCACAATTACACAATCCAGCTATGTAACTCTATCTCAGTCCAAACATGCAAAACACACACACACACACACACACACACACACACACACACACACACACACACACACACACACACACACACACACACACACACACACACACACACAGGGAGGGAGCCTCAGTGACCCACTCTCCAACCAGGGGTGTGCAGAGGGAGACGCCAAATCAGAAACAGAAAAATGTGCAGAGTAGGAACTTCAGAGGCTGAAAAATGAAACGGTGGATAAGACACAGCAGCAGGAAAAGGGTTTGATTAAAAAGAAAATAAAAACAGCGGAGGAGAAGTGCAACAAGCATAAAGCCCAGAGCTGAGAGAAGTCCTGACTTGAGTGAGGCACATTCGTTCTCAAGTCTGACAAGTTCTCAGCTGTGTGGTTTGCAGAGGGGAAGTGAGACGGAGACGTCTGAGCCGAATAAAATGTACGAATGACGTTTTTAGACAGGCTTTTTTCAGCGCACCCACTTCAACTCCAGCACAGGTACTGCAGAAAATATGCACACCATCATCTGAGGAAACACGCTGTTCACATACTAACAAAAATTTCCCCTATGGGAAAAAAAAAATCTCCCATGGGGGATCAATAAAAGAATATTCTATTTTATTTTCTTCTACTCTATTCTATTCTAACCTCACAGAAACAGATTTTTAGGTAAGCATGTGACATGGTTGTTTAGAGGGGGTGTCTTAATGGTGTCTGTATTCATATCAATATGACATTTTAAAAGATATTTCCATAGGACAAACACATCATTAGGAAAACCAATGCAGAAACATGAGGCGAGCAGTAAAAAAGGGCACAAAGTAAAGAAACTTTGCTGAGGGTGAAGTACAGTTTGCCTGGATAAAGTTAGGTAAATTTCAGGAGTGTGGAGCATGTGTGAAAGAGGCTCTAAACCCCTCCCTCACTGTTGTACATGAGCTGTCAAACAAGCATGACAACAACAGTTGATCTCTGACCCCGGAGCCTTCAGATCAAAGCCATGCGCAGTACAAACAGTCACTGTGTTTCCTTCCTCCTTCAGGACAGCCCATGACCTCTTTGGCTGACCTTTTCGATTGTCTCTGTGTCTCTGTGTCCGTCACTGTGTTGTGTTCAAATACAAGCTCACTGAGATAAAAACTTTAAGCAGCACGTCATGGAGATCACACCTCTGCTTTGAGTTCTTAGACAGCAAATAATCAAACATACAAGAGTTAGTGTCTGGGTAGTTTAGAGTCTTATTATGACACAGACAAACCTCGAACCCTCTATGTGGCAGGTAAAAAAAAGATCCTGCTCTTAGCTTTCCTCCTTAGACACCAATTTCAATACTTTAAAAAAGGGTTGTCCCCATATTACATTTTCACTTCCGATACGATACCGATACTGCAGCATAGAGTATTGGCCAATACTGATATTAATCCGCTACGATATCAGCATTAAACATGAATACTTTTAGTACTTATTTTGTAGTATGTCTGTCATGTTAGAAAAGGCTTGATTAAGTGATATTATTCAAACAAAGAACAGTAGTCAGCAACAGTAGGTATGAGGAAAAGCTGACCCATTTATTATTAATCCATGAGTAACAGAAACTGCTTATATCGGAGATTTTAGATGCATTCTGATACGATACCGATACTTGTTTTTTTTGCTGATGTCGGACCAATATCTGATATCAATATCGGGTTGGGACACCTCTACTCAAAAAACTGAGTAGCAGAGTTGCAAAATAATTCACCCATTCATCTCTGTTGGGGATGGGTATCTTTCACATTTGAAACGATATGGTACCTGGCAAACAGTACCAGTACTCAACAGTACCAATTTTAGGTACTTTTTTGTGTTCATGTGGCAAGAAGTATCAATTTGTTTAATAACAAAATATAAAGATTTTTCAATTTAACATGTATTCTTCAATGTATAACCTTGTAATGCTGTGTTCATGTTCAGCATGGAAAATCAGCTACTTTTCCACTCCCTCACAGTCACATGGATGCATTTAGGTACTTAAACATGGCACCTTTTGGTTTTACATGAATCGGTACCAGGTACTTTTGACAGAATTTGGATGGTACCTATAAAAGTACCTTATCTGGTAACCATCCCTAATGAGTGTGAGCAACAAACACACTGAAACAGACCGCCTGGGATGCAACAGAACAAAGGTTTTATGCTCCATTCTGCTTGGAGTGTGAGTTTGCTGTGAGATGGGAATGAATGAAGTAGCTTATTCCATTGTAAAAGTGTAATATTTGAGGATGGACATCAATAACATATCAGCTCTCAAATATTAGCCTATTTTGAATCTGATGGCTGTAGCACGTCTCAAAGAAGTTAAGACAGGGGCAGCATAAGGTTGAAAAAGTAACTGGTAAGAAGCAGCTGGACGAGCATTTTGAAACTAACGAGGATAACTGGCAACAGGACGGTACGATGACTTGGTATGAAAAGAAAATCATATAATGGAGAGGCTGAGTCTCTCAGAAGTAAAGATGGACAGGGGTTCACCTCTCTGTAGAAAAACTGCTAAAAGTTGTGGAGCAGTTTGAGGAAATGAACGTCAGAGGCAGGTATGGAGATCACTGAGGCAAACTGGAAAACTGTCCTATGGTCAGACAAATTAAACTTTGAAATTCTTTTTGGAAATCATAGACGCTGTGTCCTCAGGACTAAAGAAGAGAGGTACCATTCAGCTAGTATCAGTATACAGTTCAAAATCCTGCATCCCTGCTGGTATTGGGGTGCATTAGTAGTGCACACATCTGGAAAGGCTCCTTCAATACTTGTATACAAGCTTTAGAGCAACATATGCTCCCATCCAGATGGCATCTTCTCAGGGAAGGCCTTACATATTTCAACAAGACAAAGACAAACCACATACTGCTTCTATAACAAAACATTTAACGCATCATAAAACAAAACAAAACAAAACAAAAACAAAAAAGTCTGGTAAAGAAGACCCAGGACTGTTGAGCAGATAAAATCTTACATCAGACAAGAATAGAAAAACGTTCCCACCAAACTCCAGCTGCTGAGCTCCTCAGTCTCCTCATGTTTACAGACTGTTGTTAAAGGAAGAAAGGAAGACGGGATGCTACGCTGTGGCTAACAAATTCAAAACAAACCTTACTGTGCAGTTTTGTATTTTGATTTTGAATGTCTGATGTGTTATCTTTGATCTATAGTGAATAAAAAATAGGTTTATAAAATTTACAAATCATGTACTCCTGTTTCATATTTTACACGTCATCACGTCAACCTTTTTGCACTACAAGCTTTACACTTCACACATTGGTTGCTCACTTTAGACTATCAGCAAGGAAATGCCTCACCAGCGCTGAATAAGTGTCTGTCAATTTGAGCTGAACTGGTATTGGTATAAGCTGATTCCAATCCCAGGTACTGAGACTGATAAAGTAAGACGGGTGCAACCGTACAAAATATGTTGTTAAATCGTTGGTGTACACTTAACCTTCAGTCAACTGTTGGCTTCACATCACTCATGTTTCACTCTCAGGCTCCAGGAAATCTCTTGAGACTTTGTTAACAGATAATCAAAGTTATGCAAACTCAAATTAAACCAAGGACACAATTTGCAACATACCTCTTGCTTGCTGCCCTACTTTATCCCAAAACACTGACTGAGGCAGTTCTTTCATGTTGCACAACACAGGCCAAAGACTGGACACAGTACCTAAAAGCTAAATCTGACATGATCTTAACTTGTTCTGAGGAACTGTGGTGTTGCTCATTTTGCGACCCAAGAAGACTAATAACTCCTCTGAGACATAACTGTAACCAGATGCAGAACATTCAGTCGAAGGTTTCACACTGATGCAGCTGCATCACAGGATGTGGAACTGTCGTACTCAAATCTGCTGCATCAAGTCCCTACAGAAACCATGACCTCATCATCACACCTGTTTCCAGCCACAGCGAGCTGATACTTTCAGGCTGGTTTCAAAAAGCCAACACTTACCAGGCCACATCCACCGAACAGCAGACAATAAGCAACCCCAAAAAACTGCTCTCTGAACACAGTGTCATATTCTAAACAAGTAGGATTTAGGAGTCTGTGGCATTTGGATTTGGTTTGTAGTCTGTGATAACCCAAGTGTTATTGAACCATCAACACTGAATAGTTTTTGTTGTCACTGTGTATTCAAAAACTAAATAAAATATAACTCTGAACTCAAATGTTAGAGACTAAGTAAGACTTCGCTCTTTTGGAAGCTGTATCTTTAAATTTGACCCCTTACTGCCTGAATTAATTTACAATCATAAGAAAAATGTTTCTGTGTGTTTTTGCATTCTTTCAGATGATATTTAAATGGAGATTGTAAATTTAAATACAGCACTTGCAATAGTTATAAATAAGTTATATGATATATAAGCGTATATATCTATTTATTCCTAATATCTAAGTGTCTTCCAATAATTACATTTACCTCATACAGATTTCTGATATGGAGAGTATATATCTGGGAATATGAAAGTGTATATATATATATATATATATATATATATATATATATATATATATATATATATATATATATATATATATATATATATATATATATATATATATATATATATATATATATATATATATATATATATATATATATATATATATATATATATATATATATATGTTTTTATGCTTGTATAGATGCATATATGTGTATATATTTAGGTATGTATGAAGTATGTCCAGCTCACACTAAATGTATTACATTGTCCTTGTGTACATATATATGCATAAGTTCTAGATTCATATATTCATAAATAAATTTGTATATTTGCTTATATAGATGTATGTATGTGTATATAGATGTAAACTAAACAAATCTATTTAGGTACTCTTATTGAAGGTATTATATTTTTTCTGTGTACATACAAACAAGAGAGAGAGAGTGTATATACATTTTTTTACTTTTAGGAGATAAGGGAAGGCGTTATAAGCTCTGCTTCAGCCTACACCTTTTCGGTCAGTCCCTGTTTTGATGGTACCTTATTTTCTGTTTGCTTTGCTTTTGTATTTTTTCCTCCTTCTGTATTTATTTTTCTATTGTCAAATTGACCAAAATAAAAATCAATCAATCAATCGATATATATATATATATATATATATATATATATATATATATATATATATATATATATATAGAGAGAGAGAGAGAGAGAGAGAGAGAGAGAGAGAGAGAGAGAGAGAGAGAGATAATAGGTTCACCCTCTAACCAACATATTCTCCTTGGTTTGTGTAGAACATGTGGCAAAAGGCATCAGTGGGGTACAAAGTTCATCTAAGGTGAACCAAGACCTGTCAGGGGTACGTCACGAATTCACCACAACAGGCAGCATGGGGTTAAGAGCATTAATGTACAATTTTGTTTACTAGGTCAGCAAAAATAAGCTGATGCTGTCAACAATGGCAAAGTTAGTAAATGCTGCTTTTGTAAAATGTTTGGTCACATTGTTGCAGACAGAACATCCCTTTCTGGAGCTGAGCTGATGAGAGCAGAGCATGTGCAACAGCAGCCAGGTAAGGAGCTGTCAGTAAGAACAGAAAAACAGTGGGGATGGGTACCAAATTAGGTACTTTTATAGGTACCAACTGAATTCTGTCAAAAGTACAGGGTATCGATTCACATTAAATCAAAAGGTACCATGTTTAGGTATCCTTGTGACTGTGAGGCAATGGATGAGTAGGTGATTTTCCATGCTGGACATGAACACAGCATTGCAAGGTTATATACTGAAAAATAAATATGTTTAATATTTTTTACCACATAAACACAAAAAGTACCAAAAATTGGTACCATTGTGTACCGATACCGAATACCAGGTACCAGCCATCAGTGCTGTATCGTTTCAAATGCTAAAGGTACCCATCCCTAAAAAACAGTGGTGGCCAATGCAACACACATGTCCAAAACAGTCTGTGAGCATTTTACCCTCAACTCTAAAAAGAGAATGACTGCCTGTAAGATTCGTGAGGAGCACCTTGCTTGCAGAAAAGCATCATCAGCTGTGACGTTGCAATGAACGATCCAGAGTTTGAGTTCTCTGAGGGATTTTACTCTCTCTAGAATTTAATTTCCTCACTTCAAACCTGTTGCCTAGGGCACTTTTTAAAATGTTCTGTCATTTCTTTTTACCTTGGAACACCAAACTGTGGAGCAGACACTTACCATGTTACTAGTCATGTGTTATTTATATATATTGATAAAACGTCTCAATTCTCACTGATGTCACTGGTTGCAGACTAGAAAAAGTTTGGCACAAATGCCATTGAATTTTCTTTTTGATGATTTTGCTTTTAAATCTTTGTGTTCTACTTCAGTCTTAATCTCATTGTACCAGCTGTTCATCTCTTTCCAACGACACTGACAGAGTATTTCCTTCCATGAGTCACCAGGTTCACCGAGGTGCTTGCACTCTGTGTGGCTTACAGGGCCTGCATTTGCATGACTGTGTGTTTTCATACACCATACGCCCGTGTTTGTGTGTGAATGGACCAGGCCGAATCTGTAAACACCAGTTTGAATGCAAACCGGTCATTACCAGAGCAGCCACACCCGAGTCTCTTCTTCTCCCTCCTCCACGCTTTCTCCCGCTCTCTGAAAGTAGATCCTCAGCACGTCAAAGCTAGTCAGCACTTCTATGTGATAGAAAGGATTTACTCCACATAGACACATGCACACACACACATTCAAAGGCACACACACCCGTGCCCGAAACTCAGGAGGTGGTGTTGTGGTAAAGTCTGTTTTTGGCCTTTAATTCCAGGTAACAGCGGAAATTCTGTTCATCGCTTTGGGAGCTCTCTCTCTGGGGGGATCATCTTTTATAATGAACCATCTCCTGGAAACCGCGTCTCACCAGCTGTGAAGCATGGACATGCAACCGGCAAGACCAACGGGGTGTCATCTGCATAATGACTGCCTTCAGCAGTTTAATCACTCACACACACATACACACACACACACACACACTTCTCATTGAATCTTGAACTGAAACTGAGGTGGCTGACCTATCAGAGAGTTCCTCTTTATCAAATGCCAGATTAGACTTTTTTTTTTAAATGCAAAATTCACACGTTCTGGTGAAGAAGAAAAACATGAGTTTTACAAGTGAAAAAAAAAGAAAGTAGAATTTCGTTCAAAAAACAAACAAACATTTTCTGTGATCAGATAATCTCTAAAGTGAATGTAATTGTCATACAAAGACATCTGCTGGTTGTCTGAAGTGTTTGAGAAGACTGTAAGATCAGGACAGGTCTTCAATTCATGGGTCACTAGTCCCAACAACTTGTCTCTCGCTTTTACATCTAACGTCCACCTTGGACAGACATGGTAAAAGCTCAGCTTTCTCTGATCGTGAACAAACATACAAGCAAATTTTCACAGATTGAAGTCAAAGTCATTTATTATGCGAAATTCATCAAACTTTTGTCCCAGTTTCACAAACCAAAGGTTTATCTCTGAATTTGGTTTCAACAAAAAAGAATTCAAACACGTTACCAAGTTTTATCCAAAAAGAAACACTAATTTCTTCATGAAGCTCACTTTCTGCAGTTTTTCCCCACAATCATTTAAGAACTAAGTAGCTCGAATGTAAATCATAACCACTGGAAGAGCAGCTGTGAGAGCATGTTTTCATGTTTTCTATGACCAAGACATTAAAAGGTCCTTTTATGTTTCATCAACTACAGGGACATTCAAGGAGGAGCTTTCCTATTCTTCATATACCAGGGCATCACAGGAAGTGATCAAACCCTCAGTGAGTACACCACAGAAACTTTACCAGTACACCACAAGAACAGGTAGTATTAAACAACAACTGAGCAACATTATAAATATGATTGTAAGACAGCTTTACGAGCTCTTTAAGTGTCTAATGTGAGAGTGACAGCAAGAGCAAAAAGTAGAAACTGGTATACCACTTATGGCTGAATGGGATATACCACTTCCCACTGGAATATTCCAGTTTTTAAACTGGCTTTTGGTTCCATAAGTGGTATACCTCTTGTTTATGACTGGCATATTACGTTTTCTGAGTCTCATAGTTTGTTTTTATTGACAACCTAATTTCAACAGTAACAAAATCGAATGTATTTATGTTGTCTTTTGGTAATGTTTGCATGTATGTGTCAGAGAAAACAGTTAACACTCTTACAGCCAACACTTGCCTCAATTGTCTTTTCTTGTGCATTGTAACCCCGTTTTCTGAAAGTTGAAGCCTATTATCAGTATTACTGTAAACAGTTGATTGTGGTTACCATGTCCAGTCTGACTAATTCGAATGCAGAGCTGTGACCTTCCTTCTTTGACTACAAACCACTTAGATGCTTAATATTCATTTATTATTGTTTTATTAATCTTCCTTTATTTTGGTGAACATCCATGTTTCAATTATGTAAGCAAGGCTGAGTTTAATGTTTTCTTATTGAGGGGGACTTTTTTGACATTTGTGCTCTGTGTAGTGACCAGCCATGTATTATTAAATAGATAGACTTGTTTATTCATGCATGTTTACACACACTCATTGGTGTCTCGTGAAGGCACTCAACCTACCAGCAGTGTGCCAATTTGAGCAGGTCAACCAGTTTCAATCTGGTGGCATATTCCATGTTCTCTGGTATGCAAATTTTTTATCTGGCGGCATATTCCAGTAGGAAGTGGTATCTTCCATTTAGCCAGAAGTGGTATACCAGATACCACTTGTGCTCTCAGCACTGCAGGGAGTATGATGATAAAAGTACATTTGGCTTATCATCAAGTCCTGGCACTCAGACCAGGTTGTGATCTTGTATTGGATTGTGTATGAAAGACAGAAGGGATGTAATCCTCAACAGTTACGTGACTAATCAACTTTATATTCTTATATCTTAGTGTTGTCTTTCTATCAATTCTGATTTCTTTTTTATCTGGACCTAAAGTCTGCAACATCTTTTGAATTTAAATGAATTTGACTGATTGATCCACAAATCAGGTGTTATGTACCTCATACAAACAGGTGAGAAAAACATGCAGATTTCAGACTCCAGACTAAAGACTTGTAACAACAGTGGTTTAAAATACAATTTCCTGAGTTTATTTCTTTCTTTTCTGGTCTGCCATTGACTACTCATTGATCAAAATTCACAGAAACTCCAGACATGAAAATGACTATTCTTCACAGCTTTCAGAACTCAGTTGCACAGTTTTACAGTTTTATGACCTCCCATTACTGAAAAAGGCAAAGCCTGAAGAGATGTTTACACATGATATCAACAAATCCTGAGCTGTACAGTATTTACTAAGACAGGGTTTATGGCAGTCTGCTGTAGAGGACTGCGTTTCAGCCTGCTACATACAAGTGACACCTGTGCAGAAGAATGTCAGCCATAAAAGTTCATCATGTTATTCGTCCATCTCTGGTAGCCTATCAATGAGTCAATTCGCCGTCTTCATGCCAAATAAAGCAGGTTACACCCAAGCAAAGTCTGGGAAAGTACAGAAAATTAAACGATCTTTCTCTTTTACTCAAGAGGGAGAAAACAGCTTCTTTGACTATAAGACATAAATCTTTCGATTTCACCACACTATGTCATCATTTCTCAGAAGGGGCAAGAGCCAACTGACAGTGACAGTGATGTTTGGGCTGTAATCACTTCCAGACAGACGCCTCAGCATGCTAATGAGAGCCCAAACGTTCAGCAGAGGAACAATAAAAACACCAACACACTTCAGCTGCTGTTCTTCAGTAACTCAACACATTTTAAACTAACATGAGAAGCATTTTCACACGAAAAGGAACTTATGTAACAGGTAGAAGAAGCTGAACTTACCTTGACTTGTGTGAATAAGAACTCGTTAATCAAGTAAATCCAGATCTTTGTCCACAAGGGAAACAAAGTAGTGCTGTACCTGGGAACAGCTCCTCGCGCGCTTTGAGCTCCCTCTTGGAAAAACGAGACTAAAATTCATACAATTAAATATCAACTCTGTTTCTATCGTCGCTCCAGTCGTGTTTTTCCGATCTATATCTCAAACTCTGGCAGACAGCGTCCTTCACCTGTGCTTGGACTTTTCACCGAGCTTCCGGGAGTTTTGGGCGGCAGTTACCTGTGCGCAGTGATCCGCGTGGTTTGTCCCGGGAGGAGGGGAAAGGGTGCGGCACAGATCCTTTGCAGCTGCTGCTGTCTCTCTGTGTGACAAAGGAGCAAGCTGGAGGAGATCTTCGGTATGCTGCTCCTGCCAACCTGAGCGCGTGGTAACCGCCTACTACTGCCCCCCTGGGGGGTTGGACAGCCAATGACAAAAGAGCTTGGAGTGATTGACAGAATGCGCGAGGACTTAAATTTGTCTGGTTTTGATTGAGGCAGGAGGTGAATTATTGATAGCCAAGGTAAACCAGAGGTCAGTGCTCTGCATAATGTGGTTAAGTAGATATGGAAGAGTTGTTTCACAGATTGATTTTTAACCTTTAAAAAAATATTTTAATTACCATTTTGAGGGAAACGTATTGTACTGTTCATGCCCTTTCAAGGCTTAAGGTGCATGGTGATTTTTATCCACTAAAGGACCTAGGAGTCATGCCAGCCTCAAAGTTCAAATGTAACTGCTGCATTTCCACTCCAGCTGTGGACCCCTGTGTTTGTGTCTCTCCTACATGTTTCCTGTCCGTCATCTTTCAACTGTTTTCTATTGAATAAAGGGGAAATGCCTTAAATACTTTAATCTGCTGCCTCTGGTTTAAAACTAATGGGTTGAAAGTCCTCAAAGAATGAAAACAACCATCTAAAGTGGCCATATCTCAGAACTGTGGTTCACTTTCCATCCCTCTACTTTACCATTTTTTTTTTCATCTTTATTCAAGCAGCTGCAGTTTCTGCTTTTCTTTTGGCGCGCAGCCTATCTAATCCATTTCGCGGTTTGAATCCCTTTAGTTTCTGCCATTGTACAACATGTTTTGTGCAGGTTGTTGTGTGTCTGCAGATCATTGTTGGGCCAACATTTTCCTTTTGTAGTTGAATGGTTTAAATTGGATGCAGCTTGGTCTCACATTTACATTTCAGAACCACATTTCAGGGCTAATATACTGTTCAAAAGGAGTAAAGGCACAACAATTGAAAGAGACATTTTTAATGACACCTCAACAGTGTTAATTTGCATTTTCCCAAACATTACAAACGTTACATTTTAAGTTACTTAGCTACTTTTAAGTCAAGAACTGACTGTCTCACCACTGAATTTGTTTGGAAAGGCATTATTTTGTTTTCAAAACATTATAAGAAAAAATAGCCGTAAAGTGAGTGAGACTGCTGAGAGTTCCTGGATTCAAAACAACCAGAAATACTCAAAACAAAACACTTCATGGCTCAGTGGATGTCATATGAAACCAAGTTTTAAATTTCTTCTACTTTGATAGATTAAATTTGACATCCCCCCAAAAAATCACAGCAAAAGCTATGTGGGCCTTAACTTTTTTTTGAACAGCTTTCTTGATGTAGAAGGATATGAAGTCCAGGAGAATGAGATTACAAATTGCTGATACAGAAATTGTGGTCTTATGGTCGAGTACTTAACCCAGCCTTTCTGATAAAAATCTACACATTGTAAGAATACAAGGAGTAATGATCCTACCTTCTTTTTTTCTTTGATTACAGCTAAGCTCTTTTTGTGTATCTCAAGAGGACAGTGACAGCCACAGAAACAACACCAGAAACAATGGGCTGTCAGGCTCATCTTTAATTCAGAAGATGAGGGCACGAGGCCTGCAGGCAAAGCAGATCCCCACTACAGTGAAAGGGCATTGTCCAGGAAGTTTAAACATTATTTTACTCAAACAAAAAACGAATCACACTTATGTCCTGAATATGAGCAATGTGGCTCTGCTCTTGAGGAGAGCCAGCAGGGGGCGACTTCACTGGCTGCGTAAGAAGTTTTTGGATTGAGTGAAGTAAAGTCTTCAAGAAGTTGAGCTAAGTCCAAACACCTTTTTAAAGAGAGTTGACATCAAAACATATCAAACTTACATTGTACTTTGTAATATAAAGTAATTACTCCACCACGAAAGACATCATACTCTATCTTATCATGACTTCAGAATAGTGTAGGCTACTTAATCGTAGCTTTTTGTTTTGCTGACTGTACAATTTTGTGTTCCTATCCTATTTGATGGTAACGTAGTTTAAGGTATGGAGTAGTGACTCATATTACATTGTTTCACATCTTGTGTTGAATCTTATATCAAATGACATCATATTGCATCATACAAAACTATAACAAAGCATATCGTATAACCTGAATGGCCACAGAAGTGAGATTAACTTGCATTTATTCTCTATTTCTATAAGAGAATTCAATGTAGCATGATTATTTTTAAGCATACTTTTATTACAAGTTCACTCCTACTTGCAACAGAGGAGGAGGCGTGCACAAGTAAAGGAGGTTCAAGAGTTTAATTTTGGCCAACTAAAAATAAACACTGAGGTAAAAAAAAAAAAAAAAAAAGAAAGAAATGCAACTTTTGTTTTAAGTAGTGTCTTGGATGTATGAACAAGTTCAGCAAGTAGTATGTGGAAATAGAATCAAAAGGTTGGCTGAGTTGGTGTGCGCTGGTCCGTTGCATTTTAAGCAAATGAGAGAGATTTACGAAAAAGTGTGGTCTGAATCAGGCAACAGAGGAACAGGGTTAGACACAGACATCACTCAACAATCATTAACAACAACTTTCACGGTTATTTCTGTCTCTCAGCCGTCTCTACATTTGTTCTTTCTGTTTCACTTAGTATTATTTCACATGCTACATCCTTTGGGCATGTTTTGATGCAGAGTGCTGACTGAAGATGAACCCACAGCATCAGATATTTGCACTTAAGATTGGTACAATTAAGTCTATGGTACTCCAGGGGCTTGTTGAAAAAGTAAACGCATGTGGAAAATGAGTTGAGGAGAGAGAAAAGATAGAGGAGAAAGTAACAGGAAGATGCAGGGGACGACCCAGATGGAGCAGTACAGAGACAGGGACTCACTTTCCTGTTTATACAAAAGGCCGGCTGCGTGTGGAGGTTAGCCTGTGGGAGATGTGACAGGCGTGTTTGCTCAACATGAATAATCTGCTTTCCTTATAAGCCATTTGTGCGGCTGCATGTGTGTGTTCCAGCAGTCACAGTTTCCAGACTCCCGCTCTTATTCTCTTTCAGCGTCACAGACGGCTGCAGGGAGCCTGCGCATGCTGTCTCCATAGAGATGAGGATGCTGATGATCCTCAGTGCCTTCAGCACCTGTTTGTCAGTGAGCATGTCCAAACACATCTTTCATTTGAGGGCTTGATATCCTCCAGGCATGGGTAAGCAGCTGGCCAGAAACATGTAGAATTAAATTATCTGTTTGAAATGCTGTGAATTTCCCCATCTGTCATATCTGATGTCATTCCTCTTTATATGACTGAACATAAAACAGCGGCAAGGGAGTAGCATTTGTTCAACTATTCATCAGTATAATCCATCCAGAGTTGACAGGAACAAAAAATATATCCATGTTATTTTATGATTGTCTCGATCAGTGTGTTCTTGAACTAAAAGCCCAACAAAAACTCATGTTCAAACTTCAAGTCTGTGACATGCAGGAATCAGTCGATGTGAAAATGCTGCTGTCAGCGGTCATGCCCTGTAATTTGGTTTGCTTCTTGCTCAACATGAGGCTTGTTGTACAGAAGTTGTATCCCAACAGTCAACCAAAATGTAAAATAAAGAAAAGAAAAAAAAATCAAATTCTGCTCTATAAAGTCTAGAAATCCAAAAGAAGGTTGAGTTTTTAAGGAAAAGTCAACATACACTTTGAGACTTAACTACGTAAGTCTGCAAACTAATGTAAACAGATACAACAAAGATTTCCTTTGTTTGTTATTCAAGGTTGTAACAAATAATGGCCCCTGATTGGTCAAAACTTTACAGCACATGTCCTGCATTGATACAGCTGTGGCCACAAACTCCAGAAGACAGACTGGAATCACATCCATCCGCCCAAAGAAGTTGAGCCTAGATTTGACATTAGGAGACTTGACAGGAGAGGTCAACAACACAAGACAAAAGTTTGGAGATGGTGCATGAAGTAAAGCACTACACAGAACACAGTGTTAGAGGACTGATGTCCCAGACCAGCGGTTCTGAACCTTTTTTAGCGCAACGCACCGGTTTAATGTCAGACAATATATAGCTCTTCCTCTGTCTCCTCACTGGCTCTTTTACCCTGCCTGAAGAAACTTTCCAAAGATGTTTGTTTTTTGTCCATTTTGCTAGCTCGGGGTTTGGCATCAAGAATGAGTCATAGACCGGTATGACAGAGAGAATCCAGTCATGTTTCAAAATGAATCAGTGTTTAGAATCAGATAATGAATCAAACTGAAATAATGTAAGTTGAGTGTTCTTTATGTGCAGCCTGATACCAATTGACCCACGGATCAGTTCTGGCCCAGGAGTTGGGGACCACTGTCCCAGACCATAGCAGGAGGTGATAAAACTCCATCTAGTGAGGGGCTGGTTCTTGATATCCTGCCCTCTGTGTTTTCTTTTATCAGCAATGGAAACAAGTAAAAACGAATCAGCCAGCTGGTTTAAGGCTGCAGCTGATACAATGAACACCGTTTGTGGGTTTAATCATTTCAAACAGAAGATATGTAACAGTTGTGAATAAATTCAATTTTAATCAAACATTTTGGTGTAGTGGATAAGAAGTAATTCAAGTTGTTTATTTATTACATAGCTGTGTAAAAGCAAGCGACTGTGTAATAAATGGAGGTAGTATCTGTGACAACCTCAAACTCTGACATTAACCAGCTCACGAGCTGCACATTTATCTTCCCACACTGGTGGATTAAAAACCTTCATAACAGCCTCCTAGATGTTTTTTTGCAACAAGTAATTGTAGCATGTGAATGCAAGGTCAAAAGGTAAGGAAAAGAGAGCTCTGTTACTCAAACAAACAAAGGGATGCTGTTTTTTGAATGAGAAGAAGAGAAAGAAGGAAAAGGAAACACTGTTTGCATCCCGAAACTATAGTGGAGGGAAATGTGTGTGATTTATTGTAGAGGGCGGGGGAACTTTTACCCTGCATGTGGTGAAACCTGCAGACATGGAGCAGAACACCCAGTCAACAACTTCAGACTTCAGGCCTCCATGTGCACCGCGAAGCACACATCCAGAACATGAGAGAGGAGTTGCGTGTGAGCAGAAGAGTGTGTCAGCCAGTCTGCAGAAATGTATGTGTTTGTTTGAACCATGTGGGGTCTTGTGTAATGTGTGGGAGTCTAACTTGTGGCTGTATGTGTTTGCGTGTGCATAAATCTCATATGGAGCTGCTTATCATCATCTGGCTTCAATTTTCTTAAGGAGAGCTTTGATGTCCCAGTGATTGCCCTGGTTGCTGATTTGCATCCCTGACCGCTCTTATTGCCACTAACAGCAGGACTCGTACTCGGTGTGAGAGTTCAGTGAAGCCAAGCATGTGTGGTAAAGTCTGCTGGCTGGTACTATCCACTTCCTTTTTTCTCCGAATCCACACAGTTTGTCTGACGTCTCAGTTCCTGAGAAGGGTTTCTCTGATTGTTGTCAGCCTTTCTTAAAGCTGTGCCTGCAAGAGGAAAAGAGACAACGTGAAGTTTGTTTTTGAGGAACTAGAAATGAAGTGCAAACTAAACACAATCTGGATCGAATTCAGATATGTCATCTGCTTCAGATTTTATTTTTCAATCACTCATAGTGATGAGTCCACAAAGTGTCATCATGTAAATATGGAGTTCCCCCAACCTCACAGGGACATTTTAGTGTTTTCTGGCTCATAACTTTGGTTTTACCGACCCACAACTCAACATTTTTGTTTAGCATCATCTTCAGACCCAACAAGCAGCCGTCAGCTCCATCTCTGCATATTTTTTTCCTCTCCAAGCAACATACAACAAACAGGAAAAGGTATAGTGACAAACCGGTGGAGTCTCACACTTCTCTTTTTTTGAGGTTAGAGATCTGAAACAGAGCTTAATTCTGTGTGAGTTATAGACTTTAGCTGGTTAAAGGGCCCACAAAACTGCTGAGTGTCTACATTTTTACTCACAAGTCACATACAAACCTTTAAAGCTGTTCATACACTCAGTTGCTGATTTTTTGCGTTTATTTTTTTTTTAAAAAAAAGTTAACTACAGCAGTTTTGCTTTCAGCAACCATTGTCCCCAGCTTTTGTTGGATATGTTTTCCTGATTAAACAGTATGATGTTTTTTTTTTTAACCATGAGGTAATTCTAAGGTGATTCATCTGATTTCCACGGTTGCTTCTAGCTACAAGAAGCACACTACCTCAAGAGACGTAAACATCCCCTGCTGAGCCATTCTCCTCTACAGCTCTTTTCATAACATGCACTTTTGAACACTCAAGAGTAGGTCTGGAAGGACCACAGACTTGATTTAAAGAAGAGGCTCCTGTGCAGTTCTGTGTTTTCAGAGTATTCTAGATGAAGCAGAGTCTGATGCCATAATGACAGTTTTTCTTTACATGATTGATAAAATGTTAGTGGATGAATTCACAGTATCAAGAAAAATATTAAGGGAAAAAGTGAAGCTATTTGATTATATGCAGGTTTCAAAAGGGAGCGACATGGAGCGCCCTTTGAAATAGGGGAGACTGGGTATGGCTGTAACATGGGGAGAGTTGAAACACCTCCAATTCTACCAATCTGGGATAAGATAGGAGTAATATGATCATTTCGATATTTACACACTCCCACCCTGATCACACATGGTGAGGGTCAGGGCTAGAAACAGGTGCATGCAGATTCTATAGAGAAAAGATGATTTTGAGGTAAGAAAATAATTTTTTGACCAAGACTACATTTTGTTTAGTACTTATATTATTCCAGATAAAACTATTTGCCTTATATCAAAATCAATTGTAGTTCCTCAGGCAAAATGTGATGCATTTCCCCATGCCTAATTTCAATCTACTATGCTGACACAGCTAGCTAGACACTGACTGACAGGGGTGGGTGGGTTGTAACACCTTTAAACAGTGTTACGTCCCCTTTTGTACAAGTAAGAACATTTTCTTTGTTTTAATTAATGTTACGTAACGCCTAGGCAGATGTTTTTTCAAAAAAGCATCTTCATCTGATGAAGTTACAAAGAACGGTAAGTCAGTCAGATCAGTCTTAAAGGTGAGGCTGGTGACCTGGTGAGGTCTGTGATTTTCTTGCAGAAGTTTGTATTTATAATTGTTGTAAACAAATGTGGGAACTTTGCATTTCAGTTTGAAAGCACTGACTTTCAGTGGGTTGGAGGTGCTGAAGCAAAAAGTGTTACAACCATACCCAGTCTCCCCTATTATTGGTTATTTGCCTTGTCAGAAAGGGAAAGGACTGGGTTTCTGCCAGACAGTCTGTGGTTTTTGCACGCTGCAGGGGTTTTTCTTTGCATAACACCAAACAAGTTAAGTAAATACTGGATATTTTCACGTTATTATAATGAACAAAATGATAATACTTAAAAAAGAATAATAATAAAACATGTCTTGTTATAATGTGATACAGTTTGCATTGCAATGTGAACACTTATTTTGTTTCAAGTTATAAAGAGATCTAAAAAAGACATGGCCAAAAATACAGATACACCGCTGTTGAAACTTTTAAGAAAAAACAAGCATAAAGAAGAATTAAATCAAATTATTTTTATTTCCTATATTAACTATACATGTTATAACACAATAATTAATAGGCTATATTTTCATTCACCAAGAAAAGTTTCAATTTCAAAGCATTCAAACTTTGTATGCCATCATAACGTGAAAATATCTCAAAAAACATCTTGTTCTATGCAGTAGGAGATTTTTTTTTTTTTTTTTTTTGCGTAACATAGGATATGCACCTCCTTTTTTTCTCTGAGTATGGCAACAATGCTTCTGTAAAATTGAAAAATGCCTCACACTTTTTACTTTTTAGCATAAGACAGATGTGCAGAAATGAAATCTATGCTTGGATTATTTACAACATTTAGCTGTAGAAAACAAGCAAAGATGTACTTTTAAAAGCTAAAAATTGTTGTTTTCAAAAGCTTAGAAGATCCATCCATCCATCCATTTTCTATACCGCTTGTCCTGTTCAGGGTTGCAGGTGGCTGGAGCGTATCCCAGCTGTCATTGGGCGAGAGGCAGGGTACACCCTGGATTGATCGCCAGGCAATGACACCAGGTGACACATAGAGACAGACGACCATTCACACACACTCACACCTATGGACAATTTAGAGTGATCAATTAACCTGAGGAGCATGTTTTTGGACTGTGGGAGGAAGCCAGAGTATCTGGAGAGAACCCCACGCATGCACGGGGAGAACAGGCAACCTTCACACAGAAAGGCCCACCGGCTGAAGTGGGGGTTTGAACCAGTGACCTTCTTGCTGTGAGGCTTCAGCGCCAACCGTTGCGCCACCGTGCAGCCCAGCTTAGAAGATACACACAGTAATCTAACACCTGTTCCATACCATAGGTTTGATAGTTAAAATATGATAAGTATAGACAACAAGGGTTAATAAAACAACATTCAAATCACAAAATGAGAGTAATGCTGTGTTTCAAACAAATCACAGGTCAGGATTTTCTGACTTCCAACTGAAAAAAAGTGCACTCGTACGGCCACGAAAGTTTAACAGACTCAAAAACACTGGAAAACAATTTTTCTCTACTTTGCAGTGATTGGTTTATCTTACATAACACAACAATAACATCATCCACTGAAAGACTATTTATGAATAGTAGATCGTCAAAATTATTTTTTACCACCATGTCAAGATTTCCATTGTGATAACACAATTATACGGCAAATCCTGTGCTCTATGTTAGTACAATTCATAAATTTAACCAATTTGATGAGCTAATACGTAACTAATTTGATTTGACAGCAAGTTATGGTAAACAATATCTGAAATGAAATCTGTCATAAGAGCGCAACTGTTCAAAACTGCTTTTTGACAGCCCTTTTTTTGTAAGACGTCAGAAACGGTAAGTCTGGAATGCTCTGAATTCAGAGTTTAGTTTTAGTTTTCAATCGGTAAATCCTGACCTCTGAGTTGTTAGGGCGCAGCATAAGGGCCCCTGCCAGACCACCCCAGTCAAAACATTCTGGATTTGCCCCCTGCAAAAGCAGTTTCTGTTTGGAAAAGGACTGGTATCTTTTAAAAGCTGCTTCCAAAACATGGAAGAAAAAAAAAAGAGGTGAGAAAAACACATAAACATTTACACTAAAACATACATTCCTGCGTTCAAATAGTTCAAGGTTGTGTCAACAGATATAGAAACAAACTGGAGCTGAACAGAAGAGGTCAAGAATGTGAAGAGCTGCCTCTGAAGGATCACATGACCTCTGCAGAAACACTCAGAGCTCACTCTGTAGTATCTGTTGCCTCATGCAGTAGTTACTAATGTTTCTCATTCCTTCTCAGCTATTCATTAACCCCCACCCCCCCACCACCACAACTGTTTTAACTGTATTTTCTCACTTATTCATTTATTACGCCACAAGATGAAGTAATTTCCTTTTTATTCTGATACATTTCTGACTCTCATTCCCATTTTTAAGTGATGACTATCACTGACACAAATTCTGGAGTCCAGACCCTTCATATGTGCCACTCTTATCTCCACAGGGCAGAGGCATTTGCAGCATAACAGCAACATCCCTTATCTTAATGTTGACCTTTTCTCGTCCTCACCTGATAAATTCAGGGTAAAGCTTGGCAGTTTTCCAATGTTTGGTTGGTTTCCCTGACCTCCTCTCTCCTCCGTGGTTATTTTTTTAAGGGGATGTTTTAGGTTTCAGTCCCGCCCTGGATTTGATTTTAAAAGTGAAATTCTGTACAAAAGAAACACAAAGACTCTCATTTGAAAGTCAAAGAGCGGAAAAGCTTCGTGGATAAGATAAAGAATGGTCGAGCAGGACAGAGCGTCAGAAAAGCTGAAACTGTATTATCTGTGTACTGCGCACATGATCAGGGCGCTCAAGGCCACGGGAGACACAGTTTAGGATACAGTGGAAACACCAGAGTGTGTCAAAGTGTAAGTCTGCCCAAGCATTCAGATATTTGAGGATGGAGGATTGCTCCAAAATGCAAAGCAGTGTGTCTGGACTCTCTTTGGATCAGCTTTCTCTTTCTCCTCCCAGGATCTGTTTCAAAAGCCTCTCACTTCGAATGATTGTTGTAAACAGAGCCAAATCTTGAATAAGGGCACTTTGATATGTGGCTTTTGCAGTTTGTTTACCAATATTACGGAGAGTACACTGACTTTTATAGATACAAAGTACCATTTCATCATACGCACCACCATCTCTGATGTGTACAGAATATCTTGCAGCTATGACTGCAAGAAAAAACAAAGGTTAAGTATGCAACTCTCAAAGTCGATGCTTTGTATTGACTCAGAAACCGACTCCCATCAAGTGAGAGCCGGCTCCCAACTTTTTCCTTGTGTTGCTCAGCTGTGCTCACAGCAGAACTTGGTTTTGATTGACAGCATGGAGGCAATGCATGCCAGGATGTAGGATCATACCATTATATGTTAGCAGAGGGGGGGGGGCACTGAGTGAGGTCAAGTGTCTTGTCCCCACTCAGAGAGTGAGACAGCAGACAGAGGTGAGGAGGAGAGAGTGTGTCGCATCGCAAAAACACGTAAATACGAAGCAGCATCTGGATCAGCAGTTTTTGTTTGTTTGGTTTTTGAGCAAAAAAGTTTGAAAACAAAAATGTTAAAAATTAGAATGCCTGCTTTTTTATAGTACAAGTGTACAAGATAAGGGCTTTTAACATCTTTTTTTTTTTAAAGGAATGCAAATGGGTTGATCAATACACAAATCATTCATATTTGCCAGGTTAGGCAAACTTAATAAAACTTAATTAGGAGCTGTTCAGGAGCTGGAAGAGCCAGCTCTTCTTTGAGAGCTGAGTCAAAAGAATGAGTTCTCTGAAAAGACCTGAACTTCCCATCACTAGTTAGTAAGTCATCTGGAAATGATGTCCATATTTATTCATAATATGAAACCAAGACAGTTCAAAGGTTCTTGCTCAGGTATTCGCGGTCGTCTGGTCTGTGTTATTTAAAGTCCACACAGAGTTTTATATAAAATCCCAGGGGTAATCTAAGTTTTTTATAGAAGCACTTGCGAACTGAATAAGATAAAATTAAATGAAGATGTAAAGAGTAACTTCACTTAAAGCCAATGGAAATAATTCAGATTCCAGGAGTGTTTGCTGATCCAGACCCCCTGCTGTCTTAGCTAATGAAAGGTATTGCCTAACACGTTTTGTTTAATCTGGCTCTCATAGTTCCCTCCCTTTTCGTTCCTTCAACATGTTTATCACATTTGTCTGGCTTCATTGATAGATTGACTTAATAAATGAATCATTCTGTTTGCTGTAACTCCATTAACATATTGTGCTGTTTTTCTTTTGTCACCGTGAGTAAAACCAAACTGTCACATTGTGTAACAGTTTCAGGCTGTGCGGTGATGCAGTGTTTCACACTTTTTGGTTGAATCACTGACTTCCTGTGCAGTTTGCATGTTCTCTGTGTGAATGCACAAGCTCTCTCTGGGTGCTCTGGCTTCCTCTAGTTGTTTGGAAACGTGCCCCCAGGTTAATTTGTCATCCTAAATTGTGTCTACAGGCTGGAAACCTGTCCAGGTTACATCCTATCTCTTGTCCAATGACAGGTGAGAATGGCTAAACTGGGATGCGTAGCATAGATAGTAGACTGAGGATTGTTGATTCTGATTAATCCAGTAATTCACATTTAGGAGGGTTGGTAGTTTAGTGCCTACTTCTGTAGTCACCTGCCTAGGTTTCAGTTTTGATGTTACATTATTTAATAACTCTGTGAAGTTACAAAACAAAACATGCTGCTCACTTTTAAAGTTTTTTTGAACAAAGAACAGTTTTAAAAAGAAAAAAAATGTATACATTCATTTTCTGCCCAACTCTTACGTATTTTTTCTCATTGCAATATTAATCCTATTTAGCATTTTAAGTTCTACTCTGAGACTGAAACAAGATGATAAATCTAGCCCGATCAGGTTAAAGTGTCTAATAAATTGCAAAAGGGTATCTGACTAGATTTTAGAGTGATATGTGTGGCCTCTTTATGAACAGGCAGGTTAAATTAAAGCAGAAATGGCACCCACTAAAGAGCCCAAACCATGAAAAACATCTAGTGTTTGGTGTGTGGTGCTTGTTGGGTGGATACGAGTGTGTGAGATCTTTGTCTTTATTTGTAGCTCCCCCCTCTGGCTGAGAAGAGGACAACCATCTCCAACAGAGAAATTCAGAAAAGACAAAAAGACCACAAACAGTTGTTTAAAGATTTTTTTAAATATTATTTTAATACTTTTCTTAAAAAAGATGCTTTACTCCATAATCTGAACAAGATGAATCTATTGACCTCAATGCCTCACTCACCAACATACCAACAGGTTGTTCTGGGTAAAATAAAATCAGAGAAAAATAGCAAAGGAAAAAAAGAAAAAGAAACTCAAAACAATCAAATATGAAAAGGGAAAAGAAATGAATGAAACATAAAAAAAGTGATTATAGAGTCGGAAACACTCACAGATCTCTGGGCCAACCTAAGGAAGTCAGGAGAGCATCCTGCTTCCAGAAAACACAATGGCACACGACATCCCAAATCAGTTAGCATGGACGATGAAAGAGTGTTCAAATAAAAGACAAAGATGACAAACAAAAACCTATAATACAGACTGAAGCTGTGACAGACGGCTTAGAAAGACTAAAACATGTACATGATGAGAGGAAATCTAAAAAAAAAGAAAAAAGAAGTCCTGATGAGTGATGGGCAAGTACTGAACACATGACTGCGTACGCTGAAGCAGTGACACACAAAGATGTAGGAACTGCTTCTCCAAACTGTTACAGAGCAAACTGCTGCTCAACTCCAGATTTGAAAGGGAGATGAAGGGAAAATTAAATAGCAATAAAAACATAGCCTTTAATATAAAGTGAAAAGAAGATTCATTTTACAAGTAAAAAATGAGAATGAACTTTCAGCACTGAATAGATTGGTTTTGGCATAGAGTAGAGAAAAAAAATAATCAGAAAAAAGGTAAGAGAGAATAAGACAGACGAAACAATCCTCTCAATAGAATCATAAAAAAGTTTTTTTTTCTTCTTTACAGTAAATTCTACAAAATCAAAACCAGGAGCTCAGAGATGAACACAGAGACGAGCTTTACTCCTCCCAAATCCTAATTCCTCTCAAGTTATTTTGCGCTGATGTTGCGTCATATATAATATATATTGATGTATCTATTTATATATATAATATGTATAATTTGTTGGGTATGATTGTTAGTTTACAGGCCGGAGCGCTAAGGCAATGGACGCACTCTGAGACGTTCCAAATGACCGTTCCTTCCTCGACAGCATCACTGACGCCTCCATCTCACTGAATAAAGAGAGAATAAGAAGTGAAGGGAGGATGGATCAGAAGAGAGAATGAAAGTGGCGTGGGGAGGGGGTGTTGTGTCCCGAGAAAACGCGCCACTCTCAGGGAACCCCTGTGCCCGACAAACTAGACCACACCAGCTTCAGTTAAAATCCAACAGAAAATAAAAACAAACAAGTTGGAAGAGGAAAAGACAAAAACATAGTGATCTGTCTGTTTATAAATTTGTTCACCTGTTCCTTCTACGCCTCCTTCTTTCTTCTCAGACATTATAGAATACGGTTTTCATTGAGTTACTTAAATTAAACCATTATTTTTGTATTTAAAAGTCCTGTCCCCTCCTTTTCATTCAGCTTATCTTGTTTTTTTTTCTCTCAGCGGAGACAAATAAGTGATTTCACTGTTGAACTGCCCACATCAGGAACCCAGACAAAACAACTATAAACACCAAGCCAGACACCAAAACGTATCTGAGGTTGGAGGAAAGGAGGGTTGCTTATTTCAATTTCACTTCCCCCCTCTCATTCACATGACACAAGCCAGCTGTTTCAACTACTGAGAGAAAGGGACAGTTACTATCAAGTCTGTGTTTGTGTGAGAGCAGCGACTGTGTTTCAGAGCTTCGTGGTTTAGATGCATGTTTGGAAATTTTGCTTATATGTGTCTACAGGTCCTTCTTTCACTCCCACCGTCTGCTGTCCACAATTAGAACAGGTTCTCTTCAAAGATGGCCATCAGGTCACTCTGGAAGTTAATGTCAATGGTGTCCGCCATCTGTAAAGGGGACAGAACAATGACCAGTGTTAAGAGACTTTTTTGCTTTGTGCAAAATGATTTTAAAAAATTATATCATTTTGCAGGTAGAAATATTTTCTTTGAGCTCAACAAAATTAGGTTGGTATACCGCCTCTCTCCTGCGCCTCTCTTGCTCGCGGCGACGTGCCATGTCCCTCTGGTCGAGAGGATTCTGTGAAGCTGAGGAGGGCGGGGTGGGAGCTTGTTGCGGAGGGGGTGGCGCCTGTGGAGAGTGAGTCGGAGGGGTTGAAGCCGGAGGTGTAGGAGCAAGAGGTGACTGTTGCTCCTGGCGACGGCGGGTATCTTCCTGCACTCGACGTGCCTGCTCCATGGTGTCATCATCATCACGACTACAACATTGAAATCAGAAATAAATGAGTGAGCAGGCAAGTGAAGGCAAATTTAATCCGCTCAGTCTTTCTTTTCTCCCATCTCCCGCTTTGAACCTACCGTAGCTTTTCTTGCTCTCTCCGGGCCTGCTCAGCCTGTGCTTTTAGCATTCTTTCTCTCTCCTCCTTCTCCTTGGCTGCCCGTCGAAACTGTTCGAAGCTGTCGCTGGAGGAGCGCACAGAGGAGGCTGGTGTAGACTGGGACCGCTGAGCAAGGCTCGCCCAAGAGCCCATGTTCTTTAACTTCACATCCTAAGAGGAGGACGGGAGAGAGGGAGAGGTAACAAATGTCAGACGTGTTGGAAGAATGATATTAATGATGTGGGTGAAAACATTGGTGTCTCAGTTACACATACCTGTGTCTTCTTGGCAGCAATGGGAGTTTTGGGCTCTTGCTTGATTTTGATGTCCTGCTGGGAGCAGGGGGGTACTGGAGAGTCTGTGTGGCGGGAACCAGTGCGAGAATTGTCCAATGACTTTGACTCTAGTCCTGAAGAGAAGTACAGGTGGTGTTAGAGCAAATTTATGAGTTCAACAGCAGGAGGGTCATTATGGATAAAATCTGGTCATTTGATCACTCTACACTGCCTGTTGTTATTGATGTGTGTGAAAAGTTGTGTGTGTCCCTAAACTTGCAATTGTTTTTGTTATATTCATTAGCTTTGGATATAATGGATTATATTATACGAGAACCATCAAACCCTCTCTTCATCAAACTGAAAGCACTAAAGTTCATGGACTTGGTCAAACTCAAAACACTCCTCATAATGCACAAAGAAAATCACAATCAGTTACCACAGGGCACCCAAAAGTTGTTTCAAAAAAAGAGAAAATAAGCACAATCTCAGAGGATTATGCTTTTTCAAAATAACAGCCAGTACGTACTACCACCAAAAAACACAGTGTATCAGTTAAAGGAGTCAATTTGTGGAATGGCTGCAGTGAAAAAATGAAAACATACAGATCACTTAATCAGTTCAAACAGATTTATATACATTTTATTCTAAGTGGATACAAGAGTGAGATGGAAACAAACTTAAACTAATAACAAATGTGTTGTTTGTGTTTTTTTGTTTTATTGTGGTGCACTTTCTTTTTATCTGTTTTGTTTTCTTACACATAATCTGACAGATAAGACTATAAATTCGCAAAAACAAAGGGGTAGGACTAGAAATGTCTTTTGACTTCATCCTACACCCTTTCAAAGAAGGTATAATGATCCATGTTATTAGAATTGCATCTTCAATTGTTTTTTTTTTCCTGCTTAAAAATATCGTACATCTTATTTATCTCAATTTTTTACCTACTTGAATAAACAAATAAATGAAACAAAATGAAATATTCTGAAAACTCACTGTGTTTGTTGTCAGGTTTGTGTGTTTCTTGTCGCATAACAGGACTGAAAGGCGAGGGGGGCAGAACGGGCGACTGTGTAGGTTTCTCTTCTTTGACCCCCAACAGGTTGGACCTCTGCTCCTACAGACACACGGTTCTTTAAAAAGAGTCAACTTGCACGCATATACACACATCATTAGGAAAGATTATATCACTCACATGTTTCTTTGACTGTGGGGGTGACTGATGTCCCATTGTGTGGAACTGAGGCATCTGAGGAGAGTGCATCATCAGTGGAGACGGGCTCTCACGTTGGCAACCTTAAAATAATAATAATAAAACAATAATAATAATGAAAAAAATATATTTAAAAACAACAGGAAAACATCTGATATATTTTTTCAACTGGAAATGCAAGTAAGTGGTGAGAAACTTGTACAATTCATCAGACAGGTAAAGAAAAAAAAGGCAGCAAACACAGGAAACATAAAGGAAGTGGAGGATAATACATGTCATTCACCTGTTGGTGGTCACAGTGTGATGAATCATTTGATATAATCTTTTTTTTCTGGTTCCTTTAATAATTTTTCCAAAATGGTTTCAGGCTGACCAGCATCTTCTGTGGATGCTACACTACTGACATGTACTTCCACAAAAATTCAAACTGTTCCTTATCAAAATACAGTCAAAAAAAGTCTAAGTGCTGCATCTTTGGCTGCATTCAACTTTTGTTAGTCACAATTTGTTTATTTTTTTTCCACACAAAAGACACAAAACACAGCAACACGCTGGTACATATGGGCAGAAATGATTCTCTGGAAAAACACATTTTTTCTTTCTGCTCTGGACATTTAAAGAGGTTAAGACACAGAGCGGGAATCCATTCATTCCTTGCGTGGATATCTCACCTGTTGAGAAAGGCTCTGCTTTGTTGCGTGGGGACTGCTGTTGGTGCTGTTGCATCTGATGCACCTTCTGCTGCAGGGCCACGCCTTTCTGGTGCTGAGATGTTGACGTGTTCATATGTGGGAAGGGCTGCCGCATGTGCGAATGACCCGAACTGTGTCTCTGTGTCAGGGCGGGGTTTGTCGGGGTCACAGGTTGTGTGTTCATTGACTGCATGAGCTGAGAGGCATTCTGCACAGGTGAATGTGCGAGCGTGTGAAGAGTCTGCGAGGAGGGTCGAGCCTGGAGAGACTGCAGGAAGGTGTGAACTTGACTGAGGGGTGTGATTTCAGAACTGGTGGGCGTCGGCTCTTCGTCGTCCTCCAGTAGGGCTTGGGGTGGTTGTGCTGAGAGAGTGCCCAAGATCCCATGGGATGGGGGTGAAGGGACTCGAGGACGGGGAACCGGCTGGGGGAGTGAGAGTGGCAGCGAAGTCTGAAGCTGGGGAGAGGACGATGGAGGCAGGGTGGGGAGAGTGGACGGGGGAGGCTGGGGGATTTTTGGAGGGAGTGGCGCCGCTCTGTTGCTAGGTCTTGATGGCTGCTGGGGAAGGGCATTGTGGACTGCTGTAGACAGCACAAGAGACGGACAAGAAAGAAAAAATCAAAATAAATCATGATCAGTAATTTAGAGGAACTCCAGTGAATTTGTGTGTTTGCAGTGTACACACCTGGTGAAGGTATGATGGGATGTTGGTTTAGGAAAGGGTGTGTCTCAGCAGTTGCTTGGCCGGTGGGTGCGTTTGCGTTGAGGGGGCCGGGCATGGCAGCACCAGCAGGAGTAATGCTTGGATTGGGCTCTGTGTTCGACTGTGTGAGGTGAGGGTTCATGAAGTGAGCCAGGGGATCAAATCCAGAGCTCAGCAGCTGGGAGTCCAGAGATGGGACAGAGACGGCGACAGGGGGAGGGGGGACAAACGGAGGCTTGGACAGGACCACTGGAGGCTGAGTCTGGGGCTGAGGAGCCACCAGGCCCGTACCAGCACCGGGGGTCTGGTGGAGCGGCCTCTTGGTGTCTTTGATAGTTGGGGTCTTCTTCTGCTGCTTGGGAACCAGCCCTGCCAGACAAAGATGTTCCTGAGTTTAAATATTGTGCTCCTGCTAACATTTATTCTATCATATAGAGTGAAAACATTTCACCCCTTCATGAAGACTTCTTATTTAAACTGAATGGAGAGTGGTAATAAGGGAATAAAGGGGGGTCACTACTTGCTCTCAGAGAAATGTTTCATGTTGAGTATGTAGGTTACCATTCTCAGAGTCTTCACTGTCAGAGGAGTCACTGCTTCCTGAAGATGAGGATTCTGTCTTTATCTTTGACATGTTTGACATTTCCAGAAGCTTTTCTACAGGAACAAAACAGAACCACATTCACAGTTAAAGAAAAAGACACATTTATACAGGAAAAGCCAGACATCTTGTAACAAGTCTTATCAAGGAAGCTGGAAGCCAAAAACCCGAAAAATTTGAGCTTCTCTGTGAAGGCGGGTACTAGGGCTGAGCAATTAATCCAATTTAAACCAATATCGCAATGTGATAGAACGCAATTTTCAAATTGCAAAGGCTGCAATTAAAAAACAAAACAAAACAAAATATTAAATGAATTTACTTAAGTTTGTGTTTTGTTAGTGATGAGAGACCAGTAAGATTTTTATACAATTTATATTTAAATTTATGTTCACACAGTGTTTCTTTTTCATTTTATAAAAAAGTGCTTTCCACATGTTGACATATTTCAGTGGTTGAGCCAGATATTTGGTCTTATTTACATTTCTGGGCTGTATTCTATGTGAGATCCATAGATGAGAGGATTCATATTTATTTTTTATCTTATTGTTCATATCAGGCCTGTTGTTCTGTAGTGCTTCGTTCCTTTCTCTGATTTTATTTAAGGTAATTAATGATAATTTTATTACAGGTCTATAAGGCCTAAAGTTAAATCAACCAGTCAATATTCTACTGTGATTGTAATAGTTAAATAAAGGTACATGTCATTTGTAAACATGACATGTAGGCCTGGCAAACAGGAAAAAAAAGTTTGTATGTTACACTATCCTTTGTTGTGTTGGTCATACTATAGAACAGTTTATTGCTTGTGTTAATGAATAATGCAAAAGATAAACATCCCCCCAAAAAATCGCATGCTAAATCGCAATCACAATATTGGTAAAAAAAAATCGCAATTAGATTAATTTCCAAAATCGGTCAGCCCTACCGTCTACACAACGACGGTTTTAGGGTGAAACACAAAAGTGTTGTTGCGTTTACATGGAAATAGAGTTTTAGTTGACCTAAAGCGGGTACTTCTGAAAACAGCCTCCAGAGTGGAGTTTTTCTGAAACGCTGCCAGCACCGTTGCCATGTAAACAGTAAGCCAGCATTTTTAGTGGAAACGCTGATGTCACGCTCTGCTTTGCGGGAGCACATACGATAGTACAACAGTACTGTTATCATTATCCAAGCGGCAACCTCCGGTCTAAGATTATGAGACAATGCTGAAGTGGTAAAATCTACTGTTTCTCGAGTGTCGGCTTGAGGCTGGCTCCAGAAGTACTGGAAGTCACATACACACCAAGCCAAAAAAGCTGTTTTCAAAGCAGAATTTAACCTATTTACAGCTTGGTTCAAAAAATGTCTCCTGTCTGAGTAGCTAATTTTACTATCGACACACACTGCAAGGGGGGTAAATTTTTTTCTAACTCGGACGTTCAGAGGATATTAAGATCACAAGCTTGCCCAATCAGAGGCACAGCTCAGGCCAGTATAGCCGCTATAGCTGATGTGCTTCATTTTCAGTTTCAGAAACAGAAGGGTGACGTCGGGGAGACTACGTCCATGTTTTATACAATTTATGTTATGATCATTACGGACTACTGTACTGAGCTTGTGCTGCTCAATCTGCTGACTGTCTTTCAACAAAATGTGCATCTGTTGCTCCACTTCTGCACTTAATATTCCCTAATACACCAGATGATCGGCTCAAGTGTGAGTGTTTTGACTCAGACAACCTACCTGATGGCTTCTTCTTCTTTTTGAGGCAGCTGGAGACATATTTCTCCAGCTCTCTCAGCGTGGAGGGCTTCAGTGTCTCAAAGTCGATCTCGATCTCGTCTGGGTTGGAGTTCTTTAAGGATGGCTCACGTGTCTGGATTATGTGCACGACCCGGCCCAGTTTGTCACCAGGCAACTTATTGATGTCCAGGCTCAGTTGGCGCTTCTCCTCATACGACATGGGCTTGGCTCTGTCTGCAGACCCCGCCCCGAACACATCTGTAGAGGGCAGAGTGACAGCAGCTTAATACTAAGCCACTGATAAAGAAATAACCTTTATGTCCAACATCTTTACAGCATACTCACCAATGTCATCCTCTGCCTCAAGAGAAGCAGAAGGGACGAGAGGAGTTGGCCCAGGCGGAGGAAGCACAGCTGGGCGGCTATTTTTAACCCCTTCTTTCTTGCTGTGAGTGAGAAACGGACTGTTAGCTCCAGATAAAGTGGTGACTAAAACATCACTAATCTCATTACCTCTGGAACACCTACCCCGGCTTTTTCCTTTCCTTCTTTGCAACGATTGGCTCCTTGCTACTCTTGTTTTTCTTCAAAGGCTGAAGCATCACAGGAGGAGGCGGGCTCTCCACAGGCTCCTCTACTCCCATCTTCTTCTTGTGCTTTTCTTTCTTCTTCTCCTTCTTTTCCCTCTCTTTCTTCTTAGGCTTACTGGCTTGGGGTTGGGAGAGTGCCGCCAGCTGCTCGTGAACAGCTTTAAGCTACAGAGCAAGGACAAGCACACGCACACACACATGCCCACACACGCACACAGATGATTTTATGAGAGGAAGAGACAGTAGCAAGTGAAATAATGTTTCAGCATTCACCCACTGTTGGCAAAGCTGCTCTGCGTGGCCCACCCACCTGTCGTGTCTCATAAGCCTCCCTCCCCCTTCATTTTCCATCCTCTAACCTGTTCCTGTAACTCCGCCAATCGCTGTTGCCTTTCGTGCTCTGAGTCTCCTGCTGAGGACTCCGATTCTGAGGAACTGGAGCTGATGTCCTCAGAGACGGTAGAAGGAGGCGGGGCTTGTCGAGTGGAGGGGGCAGGGTGGAGGGCCGATGACGGGGTGGGAACAGGGACGGGCTCCTCTGGCTCATCAGGCATTTTGGCAAAACGCATCTCAAACACATCCTGTTGGGATGGACGACAACAGAAACATTTGAATACGACCTATTTCATAACACCTGTGAACTATCTTTACAGGATAGCTAACCCTCCTGAATTAGAGGGTAATGACTAACGACATATGTAGACACAGCTCACTCATGTTCAGTTCAGCCTTGCGATGGTTAGAAGTATAAAATGTCTATCATGGATTGCCTCCTACATCTGGTGTGTTGGTTACCTGTAACTTTTGAGCCATGCCAACCACATCATGGTCTGGGGGATTGTACTTGTAACAATTGGAGAACATCAACCGGACGTCTGCTGCAAATTCTTGAGCATCTCTGTACTGTCTGCTGTCCAGCTTTTTCTGAAGGAGACAAAAGTACAGAATAATGAGCTAAACCTTGAAACGATTTTATATGAAAAAGAATAAAACATGTTGTAACATGTCGTCCTCCACTCTTGGTGAAATCACCTTGATGGAGCTGAGGTCCATGGGGTGCTTGATGATGTCGTGGTAGTCATGCAGACCGAGAGCTTTTACATCCACAGGCTTGTAGAAGGGCCAGGCGTACGCTACGTGTTTCTTAGAATGCATTTCTTTGAGGAGTCGTGCACAGAAACGCAGCTGGTCCTGCCGCTTCTGCGTCCCCGTCACCGTGCCTCCCGTCTCCAAACCACCCCCGAGGTGATGCTGGGAGTCCGGCTGTGAGGCTTCTTTTTTGGGTTGCTTTGGGGGGCGGCTGCTCTCTCTGCGAGGCCGAGCCTCAGTGGAGACGGGAGAGGATTCACTAAGCTGGTCATTGGCTGTGGGTGTGGTGGTGTCTGCTTTCCTCTTCTGGCTCTTCCTTTGCTGTTTGGTTTAATCAACATTCAGGGATCAGAGGCGAGAGGTGAATAAGCTTGTACTAAGCGCATAAGGCTGCTGAATTCTCTTTACCTTAACAAGTGCAGGGGAACTCTGCAGCATCGAGGTCTGATGGAGGCCTGGGAGCGCCGGGGCCACGGGGAGAACTGAGGTCATTCCCTGTGCCAGGATGTCAGGGGTTGAGAGGGAAAAGGGAGGCCCAGGATGGGATGCATGGGAGGCGGGTGTAGGAGGCACACGTGGGGGCTGAGGCTGGGCCAGGGGGGGAGGGCCCGGAGTGGCCGGTAAAGTGTGGGTCTGTGGGGTCGTTGCTGGGGATGAGAAGCCTCGTGTGTGAGGAGTGGAAGAGGGGGACGATGAGTCCTGTCCTGAATCTGACTTTATAAGAGCTGGGGGAAAAAGAAAAATGTAGAAGCTGTAAAATCACAGACATTTTGGGGTTTCCACTACATGTAAATGACCATGGTGCACCGCCACGCCAAAATAAAAGCTGCCATGCCTTCAAAACTATGACTCTTTTCTCCAGATGTTTAAAATGCACACGTAAGTCACACAGTTACTGGAGAAAATCATTTCTGCACTTACTTTGATCATCACTCCGTGTTTAAAGATACCTGTTTATGTATTTATATGCTGTAATAATGCAAGTCACATCATAAATATTCCAGGAGTTGCGGAGTAAACTTTTCTGCGCTGGAGTGCATTGTTTCTATCCGTTTATAAAGTCAGCACAAGCCGAGGTACCCCCTGTCACTCTGTGTGGTTTATATTTATATTTATGTTTAACTTAATATTGATTAGTTTGTGGAGACTGTAATGGCTAAAGACTCTGAGAATCCAGTTGTGCATATTATGCTCCAGCAGATTGTTAATCCTCCTATTAAAGTGTAGTATATGCATCAGCCAGTCTAGGAAATTTAAAGTAGTTTTTTAACAAAAAGATAGATCTCAGAATGGCTACAAACTTTGCCATTAGATAAGGCAAAATTATTTTTGTGTTGAATACATAAATTATAAAAGTTTGAAATTTCTAATGTTTTGGGTTTTTTAATGTTTTTTTTTCCCAGTGTGTGTGTTTTTCAAAAAATCCTGGAGGAAACCCTAAGTTTGCCCCCAAAAACCAGAGAAACTTATATTTATTATAATATCCCACTAAGTGACAGGCCACCTGTGGTCTTAAACAGTAAAAATCCAGTCATTATTATTTCAAAGTCAACATGGTCACAAACTAGTGTCAAAACACCCCAAACGTTTTAAAAGAGAGGACATTAATCCAATGTAGCTCTCACTGTCAAGCTCACACTGCACCAGTAACTCACTCAACTAAATATGAGAAAACAAGCCCAAAGTCACTAATAAGCAGTCTTACCAACCAACACTGCAAACAACAAATTAATTTCCTTGTTACCTGCTTCATTCATTTTGAGAAAATTTCTTTTTGTACTGTACTTGTATTTTTATGTCATCATGAATGAAATAAAGACAAACAAACATGACACAGAGCTGACCAATCAGAGGTGAGAACCTAACTCTGAGTAAATGCAGTGAAAATGCAATGCACAGGTTGAATTTTAAAGGTCTGCACATTTTAAAGGCCAAATTAGGTTGAAACACAAAATGATCGCGATTAATCCACTAATAGAAAAAATAACCAATAGATTGGTAGAAATTAAAAATAATCATTAGTTGCAGCCCTAGTCCTGAAGATATACAACACTGTCTCGGTCATGTGAGGGTATGAATGTACTGGGTGAGGTTTACTGCTTACTTTAAATGGCTTACAGAAGTAGCTAATATGTTGTCTTCCACTGTTTACATTGTAGATAATTTACATGCATCCATTCATGGCTCTTTCTTGACAGAGGCTTAAATACAACAAATATTCTAACTTCGATGGATGGAAAACTGGTTCAGAGGGACAATAAAATGTTTATCTATAGTGTAAGATGTGCTGAAGCTTGAAACACAATCATGAGGTTTGAGATTACATGTAGCAACAACTGTTGTGGTTGGGAAACAGGCTGATCCAGTAAGGACAGTGTGTGAGCAGCACACACAGGTTGGGCTGGTATAATGGACTCTTGGCACGTCCTCATAATCATCAGTATGGAAATAATAACAACCAAAACATGCCTCGTATTGTAACCACTGACTGGAAAACGAGGTTAGATATGAATATTGTATTATTTTTTTATGACTATTTGTACTTGTCATACAAACTCATACCTGTTTCCCGTCTGGCCCCTCTGCGCCCTTGGGTGACCACAGCGATCTCTTTCTCCTCCTGGGGCATCTCTGTGATCTTACAGAGGAAGACTTTTTCTAAGGCCTCCGCCATCAGGACGATGTCATCCCCCGGCTAAAAACATGACACATGTGCATGTTTAGACGATCCTCTTTACAGTCGGACACATGATGTCACAAACAGGCAGAGCCTCTGTGTGCAGCAGCTGACCTTGTTGTAGATGTAGCAGTTTGTGAACATTGTGTTGAAGTCTTGGATACACTCCTGGGCGTTCCAGTAGTAGTTGTTCTCTAGACGTTTTTTTATCGTGCCCATGTCCATTGGGTTGTTAATGATCTTGTAGTAATCCTTAAAAAGAAGGTACAGAGTGCTGGGTTAGTTTCAGGTCTAATGAAAGTAAGTGATGACTGTTAGGAATCAAAGACATAGTGTTGTTTATACTGTTCACTTTTGGGTCTAGGAAGAGAATCATCACATAATATCACATTATAATACAATTACTGAAGTTAAACCTAAAGCTCTTGAGGGGAACTTGCAGTATGTGCCCAGTTTGGCACCTCCTGCAAACAAAATGGTCATTGCTGGTCTTGTCTTGTGCATGCAGTTTTTGTAAAAAAAAAAAAAAAAAAAAAATCGAATCCCTCTTTCTTTGACAGTGAAATGTTTCATTCAATAACAGCAAGGACAGTACTTCATATTTCTAATAAATCAGTGTTTGGTATTTGATACTATCAGTATGCTTAGTTAACAAACTTTATAAAACATGGACCCAGTATCAGTGATGTAACCTGTTGATTTCTGAGCAGGTGTTCAATCAGCTTTACAAACTAACCTAGAAGCCAGCAGAGGATGGAGATGAGGTTATAGTCTAGCCGCCTAGCTAACAGTTCCAGCGCACCCTCCCATCAGACAGTGCAGCCAAGCCATTGTTAAAGCATACTTAATTATCTCAAAATGTTTAAGTTATGCGAGTATTAACCTCCAGGACAGTTCTTAAGAAGAAAAGAAAGGGGGACAAGACCGACAAATCCTGCTTTCTGTGCTGAGCAGTAAACATGTTTATTCTGCCGTAAAAATGGGCTATTCAATGGGCTTCCAAAGAAAGTCTCAGAGTTGAAACCAGTCTCAAGTGGACAGCTGAGGAACTGCAGAGTTTTAATTTCTGAACCTTGCGGTTTGGATCTGGATAATAAAATGTGAACATCCAAGTTTCACACGTTGACTCACCGGTAAGTTGAGTTTGATGGCATCTACAGGATTCTGGAAAGGCCATGCAAAGTTGTGTTTCCATAATGTCTTCAACACTTCTTTAAGCAGGAACTGAGAAAGAGTAAAGTCAATCAGGAGTTCAGTTATTAATTCAAGTGTTGAAAAAGGTCACGTTTGCTGTCGATTAAACAGATAGGCAGGTACCTGTAGCTGGTTTGTCTGTCGCCTGGGTCTGGAGGGGTTCCATGTTTCAGGGGGTGGGGGATTGAAAGGGAGAGGGGGCTGGGTAGAGGGAGGGTTCTGGCTGCTGCCTGCATCCAGTCCGTCCCCCATGGCAGAGATGGGTTGCAGCGGCTGAGCGTACAGGTTACGCAGAGTGGACCTGGCAGGGGCAGGCAGGACCGGGGAGACCCCCCTCAGGCCATTACACTCCTTACTCGACTCTCTAGAAAATAAACAAACACAGGGACAGCACCGATGTTAGTGATGAAATCTCTGAGTCAGCTTTTAAAAAACAAAAAACATCAGCATCACACCTCAGATTGAAAATCAGCCATTATCACTTTGTGTAAGTCATTTTTTTTCAACAGCCAGTTTCAATGAACTGTCTGCCTCACTGTGAAACTTCCAAAGTGCATGGCAAAGACATGGATATTTTCCTTAGAAAACCATCACTACAGCATCACATTTGTCTTAGATATTTTGGATGCTTAATTTCTCTAAAACTGAGAACAAGACTATCAAAGTAAACGTGTTAATGTTTTAATTACAGACCACTTGTGTAAAAAAAAACAAGTGAACATGCAACAGATTTGTATTGGTCCAGCTATTATCAACGAAGATTGTGTAAACACAAAATTAACAATTGATTATTTTTATTTATAGGAGACTTGGCAGATCAAAACATATCTTGGGAGAGTGTAAATCTACTCGTCCGCAGCATACATTGTATTGTTTATTGTATAATATTCATCCGCCTCTATATCACAAGGAATTCATTTGAGACTGAAATAAAAAAAAACAACTGTCAGTTAACATCAAATTATGTGTTTAATTTCCTAGACAGTTATAGACTTGCTTGGCTGTGTCCCGAGTTCCACATTTTACATCCATCAGGGTAGCAGCTCTTCCGATTTGTTTTCAGAGGCGGGACTTTAAAAAAAATCTGCAGCTGGTGATTGGACGACCATTCTGATTAACACACTCACCACGGACCAATCCACATCAAGCCACGGTATGACGTAGCTTATGTGAGCAGATGCATCTGAGAAACAATAGATGAACAACTACTGAATCACAAGAAACAGCTGTGAAAAAGGCGTTAGACGACAGCTTCTGTTTTTATATATTTAACTTAAGAATCAAAGGAACGCTGACAAGTACGAAAGTCTGCTGACGTCATGTCTGCTCCCACAGCTCCCACCTCTCTTCCCTGATTGGGCCGGTCAGAATTTAGCCGAGTGAATTCATTGGTCATTGGAGCCTGGCAAGAAGGATCTGCAGGAGTTCAGAAACTGAATCAGGCAGGTCCGTCTGCTCTGCAAGGTTACATTTTACATTCAGTTAAAAAAAGCTGCCTTCAACATCATATACTGGTGCACCTTAGAATAATGCGGTAAAGTTAATTTAACAGAATGTGCAGAACACAAATTAATGTTTCTTACAAAAGGGATATACCGATATGGGATATCAAGGTTTACAAAGGAGTAACCCAGGGGTGATTTTTAGGTTTTTAAAAAACGGATTATGAGCATATTCCGTTTTTTTTTAAACAAGGTTACTGGTGTTGACATGGTCGCACACAACCAGGTTTTTGCTAATATTCTTAATATGAAAGGATTAATAATTTCATGTAAATGTAGCCAGTGAAGAACCTCTCCAACTAGAGGCTCTTTCAATCTGGGACGGCCGTATAGGCAAAAGGTCTCAATTTCACTGAAGCACCAGAGAACAATACTAGTTGTTAACCTGGTGCTGTGTGGTAGACCAGTGCACACACTATACTGTCGGCCATCAGTCACACTACTCCAATATTATGAACCAGACATTAAAAGGCACACGCATGGCTCGCCTACGTCATCGGGAAGCGTCTGCTTACACAAAGCTCAGTGAGACACAGAGAGCAGTGCTACAACTTTAGAGACTTTTTGACTTATCTTAAGTCGTTTTGGTCCGACACGGCCCTCTAACAACCCGTTATTGTTTAAAATGATGTCAAGAGGGGCGGTTGCAGCGATCATACGGTCATTGTCATGGATCATACCTCATGTCCACGTGCTTGTGCTTGTGCAGAGAAGTGAATCGTGCTTGAGTACGGCACACTTGGGGTTACTCTGGTCAAACGAACCTGACTTCAGGGTTGAAGCGTGCTCAAGTATGGTTCGGTTTGCCAGTGTGATTGGGTCATCAAAGATCAACTTCCCTCTCTGACACAAAAGCACCACCATCAAACCTCTCCATCAAGAAAGAAGAACACTGTCCTTGCAATAAAGAGGTAAGGATAACACCATTCTGCCAACAAAACATCAGGGAAGTATTCAAAACCTGATGCTACTCCAACTCAGCCTTCATCAAGATCTCGAAGAAGCACAGTTCCTGGCTTAGCCTACTGGATAAGCCCAGGTTTGCCTTCAGCCCTGGACCTCTTTCCTAAGTCAGTGCCTTATTCTGTCAACTAGTTCCCTGTACCTGTCATCTAAAAATAAGGGTGTAAAAGCCCAAAACTTTAACTTTAAAAAAGAAACACAGTTCCAGCAGTGAGGTAAACGCAATCATCAACTGAGTGCTGTGATCCCCTTCATATCTGGAATATTTGAGACATTCAGGAGATTTTTTTTTAACAAATACAACATCCCAGTATATTACAAGCCCTCGAACAGATTGAGACAGAAACTGGTTCACCCTAGGAACAACACACCTCAGCACAAACAGAAAAATATAGTTAATGCCACGTAGTGCAACGAGGACTGCAGGGCACTGATGTACAGTGCAGCACAGAAGAGGGCCTCAGCTGTAGAACTGACGGAGAAGGGACACTCCTTTGGGGACAGCCACATTTACAGTGAGGATTGTTGGTTTGCCAGAAGTGTGAAGGAAGCCATGGATCTTAAATTTGTGGTTTTGTGGTTAAGTAAGGTTTGTAGTAAATTTTTACTATCTCATTTTATCCACAGGTCTGTGGCCTTGTGGAGAAAATGTTGAAAACATGTCTGCTGTGGACACTTTTTATACTGACACAAAAACATTACCTAGTCAGATGAAAGTGGAAGCAGACTATATGTACAGGATAGAAATGTTTTTGCTGACTAACCCCAGGAAGCTCAATGACTCTGAGGTCAGTCAAAAGATTCTTTAAATGTTTTACAAGAATCTGGTGGAAAGTAGGGATGGGTACCTTTTCACATTTGAAACAATACGATAATGATGCCCGGTACCTGGTAATCTGTACCGGTACCCAACGGTACCAAGTTTCGGTACTTTTTTCTGATTATGTGGTAATAAATATTAATTTGTTTAATAACGAAATATTAAAAAAAATCAATTTAACAAATTAATTCTGCAGCATATAACCTTGCAATGCTGTGTTCATGTCCAGCATGGAAAATCACCTACTCTTCCACTCCCTCACAGTCACATAGATGCATTTAGGTACCCAAACATGGTACCTTTTGGTTTTAATTGATACCCGGTACTTTTGATAGAATCTGGTCGGTACCAATAAAAGCACCTAATTCTTTACCCACCCCTAGTGGAAAGTGATTTGTCTCTCAACATGATTGCATGGTACATGCACTTGAATGTACAATTTAAAGGGAAATTAACACAAGTATGTATTACAGCCAGTAAGATCAATGGGGAACCACAGATGCCACTTGGTGAAATACATACTGAACACCATTAAGAAGAGTGCAGTGAGCAATCAAAAATGTTTAGGAACACTTATTTGTCTCAAGAGCAATTAAAGAACTTAAATCTGATTCAAAAAGTTAAACCTGAAAACTTTCTGGGGTTAGGGTTTTCTCCTTCTGGATTGTTGAAGTAAATTGTCAGTGGATTTTATTATTTTCAACTTTTCATTTAAATGACTTAATTTTTTGTCTTAAAATGTCAATGTGTTTGTGACAAAGGTCTTATTTATGTTCTCATGGTCCAAAAGCATAACAAAGTAAGAGAAAAATACAAAAGCCCTCCATTGTGTGACAAATAGGGGGCCTGCGGGTTTCTTTCTTAGCCATTGGGAAACTATCTGGGGTCACTTTGGAAAAGTTATCTTTAATACATTTACAACAATCAATTTCTGGAGACTCACATGTTTGTTGCTGGGCAGCTGTGATCTGATCCTATTGGGTGATCATATCTCAGTCTGTGAGCCGGTGATTTCCCGAGGTAACACCGGAGGTCTGTCAGTGACACGCTGGGTGCGAGAAACAACATATGATTCATCAGCTTTCAAACAATCACAACTTCTGAATGACCATTCAACAGCTGCATCCAAGTTTATACAAGTGGAATTATTACAAGTAATTGTTATAAAATGAAATGATAAAAAAAGAAGAACCAGCGATAAGACAACATGGTTTTTACATTTTATAAATACAGAAAACATGTTCAAAGTTCATGGTAGTTTCCTACCTTTTTCTCCCTAACCAGTCTGTCGAGTTTTTATCATATGTGCCCCCTTCTCTTTTTTTAGTTCAAAAGGTCCACCTGCATGCACATATTACATTATTCGTAGCTTAAGACAGCTTTTTAACTTAGCTGTGATGTTTTATTCAAAGGTTTCTGAACTGTCATAGTCCTCCACCTTTCTTACTGACTGGTATTACCACACCACTGTCAAGTAATCATCTACCTCATCTGAAGGACAGACTCCCCCCTGAACATGTGTTATGATTCTCCTACCAATCTATGCCCATCTCCCCCCAAGATAACGTCAAAATAAAGAAAACCCCAGCAACACAGAAGAGCTACACATTCTTATAGGAAGCATGTCGTCATGCCCTCCTTAATTCACCAGGAAATTTCCACATGCACACTAGACCCTTACATCCAATCATGACAGTTCCTGAGTTGTTATGTTTTCTCATGAGCAGTTAAAGGGGAACAGAAAACCATTTTAAGTTTCTTAAATTGTTTTCTGTTCCTTTTTAACTGCTAACATGTATTTTCTGATATATAAACATTATTGTTCAACCAAACTTAGATATAACAGTATTATGTTTAATATAATGACATCAATGCTATTGTCTACAGGTGCCCATGAGTTCTTCTTAACAGCTCTATCTTCCTTTACTTGGAGAAATCAAAACAAACAATACTACTGTATAACTTCGACGTTATCAGCAGCCTTTCTCACAGATCATATAAATTATTTCTTACAAGACTCAGGCTTAATTTGTAATGTATCCTCTACTCAAAGCAGCAGAACGAAAATACCTCACTAAAACAGTAAAACCATTAATCCTATCTGATCCAATACTACCAAGTACAACTCAAAACCCCAAACACAGGTTTAAAACAATGCCATAGCGTTACGGTGATATGCAGGGCTAAGGAGTAATGCAAATGTCGCAGCTCATTTAAATGCAAGATAATGTCTGGACAGAGAGGCGCATAAAAATAGACCAACAAATTAATAAATGAGGCAACTAAATCTATCAGCCATCTTGACATTATTTCGTATCATTGCTTTTTAAACTAACGCTTCACGAGGGGAGAAGAGAAGCCAAAAAAAAGCCGTGTTGGAACTGAAATAACGTATTTTAATCCATTAATCAATACACGGACATGTCTGATTGGTCAATAACCTGGTTCCACACCTCTGACTTGCTAACCTTTCATGTCAGTACACCGCCATGTCTACTGACAGCAAGTGACAGCTCCGCACGTAAACGGCCTTTCAGAATACAACTAGGACGGGATTGATATTCTCGAAATGACGTACGTTGCACTTCACATGAAATTCTGCGCCACCGCGCGTAAACTACGCTACTGAGAAGACGTAACTTCTGTCACGAATACGGCCTACGGGGCTACAAACAAACAGCCTAGCAGTTAACATGCTAGCGTGATAGCGAGCTGCAGCTAATGTGCACACTGACAGCACAGAGTGTCCACGGTAATGAAAAGGACCCTGCGACACGTTTAAAGTGGGGGAAGACACAACATTAAACATGCACGAAAACACTAAATCATGCTAATTAATAAGAAATGAAATCATCTATCTCGTGTGCCCGGACCGGTGCAAGGCCTGTGAAGACAGCTCATGCTCCGTTTGGTAAAGCTCACACTGACAGCGCGCGAAAAACGCCCTCGGTGCCCGTTGTTCACCCTCGACCTGGTCCTCAGTGTCGTACCGTTTCGTTTGATGTACCAATGTCAACTGTACAGACTCAATTACAGGTATTTTTACCTTCCTCTCTCGGTTGTCAGCGCTCCCAGACCTTCCTCGCCCCAAATCCAGAACAAACAGTCCCGTTTGACGTCGATGACGTCAGACGCAAGGGGGCGGGTCAATAGTTTGTCATTCAAAATGTCACCTACAACTCCACCTCCCACCCGGGTAAACATCATGCAACACCCTGTAATTGTTTCTTCCCGGAAAGTAGTACATGAGTTCATTTACAGTCTGATTTTTGGGTCAAAAAGTGCACCACTAAGTAACCGAGTGAAAAATCTTGTTATACACGATACAAAGTGTGACTTAAATAGATAAGAGAGTAATAAACAGCCATGTTATCTCGTATTTTCTTTACTTGTCCATTAATATCCGTATTTTGTCTCGGTATTATCCAAAATCCAGGGTATTACAGTAAATAAATAGCAGGGGAAAACACTACAGTAGAAAAAAAATATTATTGAAGAAAAAAAAATTAAGATTTTGCCATGTGCTTTCTGTGAGCACATTCTTTTATAGTGTTTGGTACTAATTCTCATGTGAAACAACTGTCTAATGCACAGGTTTTGGCTTCCAAATTCTGTTATATTACACTTTTGGTCATCTGTTGAATAGCCTGAAGCTTACAGAACATTTCTTAAGATCCATCAATCATTGCAAAATGTATATTGTGCTACTTTTTAATTGGTCTCAAGATCTTGATCAAGAGGGTATTAGCTGACAGAATGTTGCAAGTACTACGCATCATGCATTTCAAAAGATAAACTCATCTTGTAAGAGAACATAACATTACTCAACCCTGAAACAATTTTTGCATGTGTTGGGCCCAAAGGTTTTTTGACACCATCTTGTGGTCAGGTATATCCCAAGAAAAGTTTTTTTTTTTTTTAAATTAGTGTAAAACAGCTAAATTAACAGCATTTTCAGTCTTCATACAAGGGACTCCTCACATGTGATATGAACGTGTTGTCACACCAAACCTTGAAAACAAATGAATAACAAAATTGTTCCAATTTTTTTCTCGAGAACAAGTTGCTTTAAGACTTTGGGATGAATATCAAAGACAAACGTTTGTATCTTTTTCAGGTTTTGCCTTTTAGATGACTTCCCATACATTTTCCATATATTTTATTCTTCTACTTTGATTCATTTGACATATTTTCCCTTAAGAATTTCAGGCCAACACAATATTTGAATTAAGGAAGAATGAAACATTTATTTATTCAAGAATTTTATTTCCTACTCAGTGGGAAACAAGATAGTTACAGAACTGATATGAGTTATGAAAAGTTCCTACTTATCTCATAGACAGCATCCTCAGTTACCGTCTTTTTCCCATCTGCAGAATAATATCAATGCCATGCCTGCTCTTAATTGTACCAAACAGCTGGGAAATCATCAGTTCATCATGAATGCTTGTCACCGATAGAATACTAATACTAACAAGAAACATACACAATGTCCCTCCACTTAACAATACTTATAAAGTGTCAGGCAACTCTAAGCAACAAAAACTTAACCAAGAATACTTTAAACAAAAGGCACAAGTAAAAGTCTTAAGGAGAAAAGTTTGCGGAAATACACCTGTTTGCTGACCAACTGTGTTCAAAGTGAGAAAATAAATAATTTGAGTTAACGACTGGTTGGCTTCCTCAAATCTGGTTTCTACCAACAAGTCCCGCAGAGAGTGAGCAGATAAGACAGTAATAAGACAGTAAGATAGTAAAACAGAAAGAGTATTTCCCCAAATTAAGAAATATTTAACTAAAAATGAAATAAAAATAAGACAAGCTTAAAGTTATCAGATAGTGGAAGATGGAAGGAGCAGGAAGGTGATTTTTAAGATGCATCCAGCAATGAAAAGGGGTTAAAAGGGTCATTGACTGCTCCATGCTGACAAAGTCATTCATAGTTCCCATCCACTCCTTCCTCAGCTTCTGCTGCTTCCACACCTTCGTTCTCCACTCCTTCATCTTCCTCCTGCTCCTCATCCCCTTCCTCGCCAGGCAGTCCCTCTTCACCAATCTCATCATGAACCACAAACCCCTCCTCTTCCTCTTCCCCAACTTCAAAACCCTCCTCCTCTTCGTGGTTGCCTTGTCCCTCCTCTCCCTCCATGACAAGCTCCTCCTCCTCCTCCATCTTTTCCTCCTTCGCTGCTTCCACTGCTTCACCTTCAACTGCCTCTTGGCTCGCCTCTCCCTCAGCTGTCGGCTCCTCTGTTGCTGACTTGTCAGTCTGGCCCTCCGTTGTCTCATTGGTTAGCTCCAACTCGGACACGTCCATCACCATGGAATCCTCTGGGTCTTGGTCGTCCTGGTTACCGATAAATGGGTTTTCACCCTGATAATACAAAGAAACTTTATCAGAACCTTTACATCAAACTTATTTTGGGGAGGGGGGGGGGGGGTGTCTATGGATTTTATCTGAAATACACAAATCATTGACCACAACTGCTGTACCTTTTCCCTGTTGTTAAAGCATGGATGAACTTGGGACAACTTTTCCAATTTAAAATAGTTCGGGGTTGCATGATAACTATCTGACCAATAATTATGGGTCAATAACAGGACATTATGAAGTCATTCCAATTGGTCTGGCATTTTTCTACATTTCACATAAACAACAGAAATATGAATTCAAAAAGGCTGAAACAGCTCACAAACGTGGGAACAGTGAATTTCCACACAACGTGCACACATCACAGCATGCTTATGCTTCAAAACAGAAAACATGGAGTGGACTGTGTCCGACTTCTTTAAAGTTTCCAAAGAAGACAGTTATTCCAAGAAAGTCCCATGAGGAGGAAGAGGGGGCAGCTTCAATACCTCAAACCAAATCAGCCACCTTAGATGTAACCGTTGCTTCAACAGAGTTTTGGAAGCATATTTAAATGCTGGGGCAGCTAAAGACGCAAGTAAGATAAAGCCAACCACAAAGAAGCCACCAGGACTTGAAAAAATTCAAGAAAGTTGTCAGAAATGACCTATGAGCTGAGGTAATTTAAGAATTTTTAAGAATACTGTGTCAGGTCAGAGCACGTGCTATCTTTTAAAGCAGTAAAGCTCATAGCTTTTTCCCCTGTGTGTGTGTGTGTTTGTGTCTTTTATTTCTAACTGAACCTCATTTAATGTAGTGGAAAGGTATTCATTTGGATGGAACCATTTGACAAATCCTTTCAGATAGATGGAGAGATGGAGAGAAACTTCATTAAGCCCTTAAGACGGTTCCCTTAGGAAATTCAGATTCTAGCAATAGTAGCACCGAAGAATAGAACCAGTACACAGGTACAAAAAAAAAAAAAAAAAAAAAGACAAAAACTCAAATTATATATGAGCACTATATATACTGTGCACAGTAGCAGCAGTTATATTACTATTTTTGGTTTTGTTAATAGGACTGGTTTTAGGATCATAGGTAAATATATATGTTTGTGTGTGTGATGGATTAAAAGTTATCGATACAGGCCTTTACAAGCTGAAAGTTCTCGATATAGGTTTAAGAAAAAAAGTTATCATGCATCCATAGAAGTAGTAAAGAAAAACTTCATTGCTGAAATGAGTCTAAAGCTGTACATTTTCTTAAGTCACAAGTTCAAGGCCAGAATGCAGTAGCCTTAGAGTATGCACTGACAACACTTTACAAACCTTGAGGTAGCTCTCGAGCTTCTTGCCAATGAGTTTGTGGTTGAGGATGCTGCGAGCAACTGACAGACTGGCCCTCTTGGACTGTTCCATCATCCCCTTGAAACACAGAGAGAAGCATACCAAATTTATGTGTTTCACCTTGCAAATAGCAGGGTTACATTTAGTTTTTTTTTGTTCTTTTTGCAGAACAACAATCATTTTTTGGCATTATCTACCACACCTTTCTGTTGTAGTTGTGGTCAGGAGACTTGATGTGTTTCTGGATCAGGTGAGGCTGCATGGGAATGAAAAGGTCACATGCTGCACAGTGAGCAGCTTCCACTTTCCTCATAAAATGCTCCATTCCAAGATCTGTTAAGAGGTGAGAAATGTGCTTAAAGACCAACCCCTGAAATTCTTTGCTTTCCCGTTTTTGAGCACACATCTACATTTACCTCTTGTGAGGTCTTGCTCTTTGTAGACCTGGCAGATGGCAGCGCTGTGGTTTTCCAGCTGGCTTACCCTCTGCTCTGTCTTCTTAAACTTATTCAACAAATACTCCTACAAAAACAAGACAAAACAATGTGTGACAGTTTAACAGTGCTTACAGGAACCTTTACAAGTGACTGTCAGTCATTTTTTGGTTGGGATTTAAGTGACTCAAAACAAAATGACAGAAAGTCCATCTAAATTACACTAACGTGAGACATTAAAGATGGCTCAGTTACCTGGAGAAAGTCTGTTGTGGGCTTGGACAGTTGGCTGGAGAGAAACTTAAAGCTGTCCTTGTGGAAACGACTCTCAAGATGGGTTTCCATTTCTTCCTTGTAGAATGAACGGAACTTGCACACAGAGCATGCAAACATCACCCTAAAAATTGAAACAAGGTCTGTCAACAAAAGTGATTTGGGATAACAAAAAAACAGTAAACAAAACAGAATTTGAAATTTTATTTCATTATATATTTTTTTTTATTATAATTCTATTTGAACTTTATTTATTTTTCACTTGGGTGGTACTTCTTTGGTATGCTTTTGCCTCCAAAAGGAATACCCACAGTAACCAAAAGGTAGAGCAACCTGGGAAGTTGCATCAACTGAATACTTCATCTCACCAGCATGGCATTGAATGCTTACAAGCTTGACCCAGCATCAAGTGGAAAAACCAAAAACAGGAGCCAGGACAACTGGCTGATGACGTTGATTGCACTCTGAGGTGCTAATCTTATGAAGTCACTTCTGATGTGTGGGATCTAGAGAATTGTCATCCCCAAGCCTGTTAAATGTCTGCTCTAGCTATCTCATGGAATGATTTAATTTTTTATTTGAAGTTTTTCATTTTACAAATCCATCACTGCCCATGTCTGTGCGGTTTCCCATAATTCGAAAATCTATAAGAAAAATAAAAAGCTAAAGTAGTATAGTTTGTGGCTGGCTTTAGAGTCTTACCTTTCCAGGAAGCCCCTCCTCTTCCTCATTTTAGGGTGCTTTTCCTGGCCTGGAGTGGACTGCTGTTTTCCCTGTGGACTTTTCTTTTCTTCCTGTTTAACTTGAGCTAAAGCACAAGAACCCAGATCAGACATGTCTCTATGTCCATTTACATTTTTTTTGTTTTGTTGGAAAAAAAGAAAGAAAAGAAAATGAACAATCCGAGGTGAAGCTCACCTTTTTCTCCCTCTCCCGCAGCAGGTTCCTATGAGAAAGAGACTTGTGTTATTATAACTCATTTATTTCTTTTTTAACCTTTATTTAACCAGGTGGGTCCCATTGAGATTTAAAACCTCTTTTTCAAGGGAGACCTGGCCAAGACGGGCAGTAGCCAACACACAGTTAAAAATAGGACACTAAAAGTGACAAAGCATGGCCAACAAAACACAAGATTACTGATTAAAATCACGTTCTAGAAATCAATCGTTCACCCAGCTAATACACTGGCATCTTTTAGAGCCTGCCTGCATGTCTTTCATTTGAGATTTTAAAACGTTTAAGGACAATAGCTCCTTGAGTTTTAAGTTGTTCTGCAACTGGTTCCAAGCTGTGGGTGCAGAGTACCCAAAGGTCCACTTACCTCAGCTGCAGCCTTGGGCTCACTGGCATCACCATTTTTCTCTACTTTTTCTATAGAAACAAAACAGTGTCAGGGCATGAAGGATCTACAACTGTTGTTTGATAAGCATTGTTTTTTTTAAATGACACTGTAAATAGATATCACCTTCGGGGGCTTCAGGCCCTTCACTTTCCGTCCTATTCATCTTTGACTCGGGCTCATCACCTGAGGTTGGTGTCTGCTTTCTCTTCTTCTGGACATCCCTCTGTGGTTTCACTTGCTACAGTCCACAAAAAACCATATGCACTTATAATGGTAGGTACAGACAACTGAACTATTATATATCAACACAGTGATTGACTTGTACTTCAGAAAACGATACAAGTTTTTTCTCTGGGCATTTCCTTATCAATAGTCTTAGCCTTATCAGAAGACTACCCAGAGATGAGACGAGAGAGAAAAAGGGAACCAAATCAAATCCTCAAAATAACATCATTTAGCACCCCCACAGGTAAACAAGTCAAAGAACTGTTCAAAAGAGTTCTCACTTGCCTTTACTGAACCAAAAAAATGGGAAGGCCATGATGCATGTTGGACCAAGTCTCATAGGGGCTGGGCAGATTTGGAGGGGCAAGTGATGTTTCAAATGTGTGTCAGGGATCATTGTGTCAAACTGCTTAACGCGGCAGAAAGCAGGTTCTAGCACTTAACGCTGACTTGCTAGTTGGTTGTGGATACAATAGGAGGGAATCAGAAAGGGCACAACCATAGCCCGGTGTCTGAGGAGGTCTTATTTGGCTGGGGGTACTTACTTTGTTGAGGGGTCTCTTGCGGCCTCGCTGGCGGCCAGCTCGTGGGCCCCCTCCAAAATGCCTCCCAGGAAAGTCGTGAGGGCCTTGAATGGAGCCCTGGTGGAAGCCCCCACTCTCAGGGTACATGCGGTTGGAGAGGAGGGATGGGAGCTTGCCTCTACCACCTCCTGGAGAGTGGCCATGATGGGACTGGCCACCACTACCACTTCCCCGCCCGCCTCCGCCTAATGGAGTAGGGTCAGACCTGCGGTTTCCAAACCCTCCTCCAGCTCCTCGACCCCCGGCACTTCCACCCCTTCTGGGGGAACGTCGGCCTGCTCCGACCCATCCACCTCCTCCAGAACCTCCCTGGACACTGCTGAAGGAGTCCCTCATATTCTGTCGCATTTTAGCGACTCCATAGGAAGAGGAGGGGCTGTCAAAGCCTCCTCCTCCCCCTAGCCCAATTCCCCCTCCGAAGCCCGAGCCTCCTCGCTGTCCCAACAGCATGTTGTCCCCACGGCCATCGCCATAACCATAGCTACCGCCGCCACCAGATCTGTAGAGATCTCGAAAGGAGGTGGGTGCGGAGGTGCGCGAGTCGAATGACTCGTACTGGTCATACCTGCAGGAGGGAGGGAGAGGGTTGATAGAGAACAGCAGAGAGCAGGGGAGGCAGGGAGGACAGTCAGGTTTGGATTTCTCCACCTGCTTTTCCTTCTCCTCCATGGTCTCGCTTCTCCATTTAATGCTTTTTCACTCCCAGTTTTGTTTTAGAAACCACAATTGATCAAAAACTGATGGTCCAACACAGGTTAGCATTCCACTGGTGGTGATTTATAAGATCACTGTTCTTCATAACTTAACTGTCAATACAGTGAGACAGATGCAGGAAGTGAGGCATCCTGGGAGTGGTCTGGATTTAACTAAACACTCAAGGACGGGGGACAAAACATAACTTTTTTTATGAACAGGGTTGTTTTGTCGAAAATTTCGTAATAAAGCCTTTAAAATCATCTCCTTTGTGCAACCTAAGGCCAAAACACATGGTTAGGTCACATTGACGATGACAAAAAAAGAGTAAATCATGGTGAAGTCAACACAAAGAAAATGTTATAAGATGGCTATGAAAGATGGACAAGGCTTATGAGTACTGGCATCAACCTGGGAGCTCTGGTCTTGAACTGCTCTTCCAGATTTACACCATGCACTTTTTTGAATGTGTTTGAGGAATCAAAGCAACGTTTTTTTCCAACCAACCAGACAAAGCACAACATGGCTAACAAGTAAAATTCAACGTAAGATCTAACGCTGACATCTCAGTCAGTACAGCCCAAAAGCAACAAACATAAATCCTATTCAAAACAAGGGGTGAGGAAAAGGTACTTTACTGAGACTCAGTGTTCAATACTAGGCGATACCTTAGCAGGCAAAACATCCTGGCTGGCCCGGCCATTGTAAAACATCTACATTTCCAAAAGCACTAGCATGGTATGTGAGTGTGTTTACTCCAAGTATTCAATTTACAGGCACATATTCCAAAATGTCTGTCTGGAAATTTAATTTGATCATTGTTTGAGATTAGTTTCTGCGCAAGCTTCACGAAAGAGGCAACAATCACAGTAGGGCTGGAGGATAAGCAGGGACTGCTTTTTTATTTTATTTATTTTATTAGCAATAAATTGATTACAAGAAGTCAGTGTTTTGTTTTCTGTTGATTATTTGGTCAAGTAAAGGAAACTTGCTGAACCATCAAAGGCGTACATACCCAGTAATTGGGCTTCTACTTTGATGGCCACTTACATGATGATTGAATTGATATCCCATAAATTATTGTTCAAAACAATTCTATTTGACAATGGTTTTATTTTATCATTTTACTAAATTGTGTCATCTTTATTTTAGAATGAAGAGTAAAGTCTATAATATGAGATGGACTGCTTTAGCACATGACACAACGAACTGTATGCAAATGGTAAAGAAATTAACTGCCTAGCTCGAACAGGCGTCTCCTTTTACCAGGGTCCTGCACAAGGCAGCAGCAGCAGCATCAAACACCATATCAAGACCAATCTAAGTAAAGAAAGGGCCAAAGTCAGATTTTTGGCATGTCCTCCAGCCCCAAGTCAGGGAAAGCATAATTCACACTTGGTCATTTTGTAACCTGATGTAAACTGAGGCAATACCCTGACTAGTAAGGATGTGTTGGTTTCCTTTCTTTTTTTGGTCAAGATGAAGGCTGGAAAGGGAAAAAGAAGGAAAGAGGTTTTACCTGTCACCTCGAGTCCCTTTCAAACCCCCCTCCAACTGAGTGAGCATGTCCAGGCGTTGGTTGATCTTTGCAATGACGGCATCTGCATGTGTGCCTGTGGATGAGAGTAGGGACGCTCCCGAGAGACCCCTCTTCATGTGGCCCCCTCCTCCATAGCCACCAAGCCCTGACATGGAGTCCTTATAGCCTCCTCCACCTCCTCCTCCGCCACCATACATGTCGAAGCCACCTGAACCTGGTAAGTAAGTATTCAACCATTGTTTATTGTACAAAGGTACTGCAATCAAAAAACTGCTGCATGTAGATACTGATGAACTGTATTAGGATTAGATCAGCCATAATGCATGTTCATCTGCTTTTATACATTTTGAACACTGTGCTATCTTTAGCCTTACAAAGCATGTGACATCAGTCAGCAAAAGACTCCCACACCAACGTCCTCTTTTGTTGTGCTTCAAGGTTTATCAAATTGCTCATTCAGAATGTGCTATTATGTAACCGCACAAACGACTGTGATTTGAGTCTTATACTTGCTAAATGTGTCTGTTTTTTCAACGAATGTTACAACCTCTCATATGCCCATCAGCTGTTGCGACTCCATTTGCATGTGCAGCGTGATTATTATAATAAAAACAAATACAATAATGTGATAAAGATGTTCCTGTTTCTCTTTGACTCAAGCACCCTGATGGACACTCTCTCTTTGTGGTATGTCCCAACAGCGCAAGGAGTTTAATGTCAAATAGACCTCTTATCAGTAAAAGTCAAACCCTGTCCTATTATTTTCTGTTTTTCATGGGGTACTTTAAAGGAGCTTGCTCAGAATCTTCCTCTTAAACATTTACAGAGCGGAGACAGTTTTTTGTCCAACCAGACTACAAATATTGTAATCGCTCATATTACTATTGAACAGAGTCACAACATTGTGCAGTTTAATCACAACCACCACTTTTAACAATTTGTGCAGCACTACTCCTTTGCATGAACAGATGCAAAGTACCCCTTGGCTGGTGACTGCATTGGTACCTGAGAGTTCTGCTCTTTATCAGGACAAAGAACATTATAGCCTATTTTTGTCTCACAGCGTACTATTAATAACTTCAAAATACTGGAACAAAAATCAGACACCAAGGCACATTTCATCAAACAAAATAAATGTAGACATTCTAGAGAAATAGGTCAAATTAAAGTTGCAAGGTAGAAATCGAGCTATGCTTTCTGAATCAGCATAATTCTATATGGTGCACTATTGCACTGAGGCCTGGTGATGGTGGCTGCGCTATTATACCAGTTTTATGAATAGAAGCAAAGCCTAAGATATCTTTTAGATAAACTGGAGCCACTGGTGGTGATTTTTGTTGCACAACTTAAACACAATGTTGCATATTTTCCTCATTTATTACAGGACTATTGTTTCATTCGTTTTACTCACCTCTGCTGCCTGACCCTCCACCTCCCCAGCTGGAATAACCTACGAAAAGAAAGAAAGAAAGAAAGAAAGAAAGAAAGAAAGAAAGAAAGAAAGAAAGCATTTATGTAAACAATTTACGAAGTTTACATCCATAGAATATTAGCATTAGTGGCTAAAAATAAAAATACGTGGCTTCGTGGTTAACTGTGAGTAAGATCATCAAGAAAAGAACGTAAATGAACTTCTTGAATATTCTGGACCTAATATACTGAGGCTGCAGTTTTCATGTAAGTCATTTAGTGCCCTAGTTACCCCCGCATCAATTTAAAGAGAACCGAATGCTCCTTTGAAAAAGCATTTCACACGCCTACGAAATCCCAACAAAAGGCCACACAGTTCTACACGTTAGCACAGAAGCACATCACGACGACCAAGTGGCTAACCCAGTCGGCTAATTTTTTATACCTCACCGTTGATCGGTACAGATATACCACCAGCAAATGTTTCAAATGCCCTGCAATAATCGAATTAAACACACAATAAAGGGAAACGTTTAATTGAAACCGTTTCTGTTCAGAACGTACACGCTGTTGTTCCATCAAGCCCAGATGGAGGTCGGGCCAACGGTTAGCATGCAGCTAGCCAGTGACAGTAAACGTATCTGCACCATGGGTTCGTTACATAACGCGTAAAATAATGTATAATACACAGTCCATAATTACCTGAACCGTAGCCTCTGCTATCCATGAATGTGTGAGTGTTTTTCCAATAATGAGATCGAAAAATGCAGTAGTAGCTCCAGCAACGGTTACGCCTTAAGGGATAGTACAGTCCGAGGCGGCGGGCCGACCCGTTTTGTTCCTCACGCTGAAAAAACCACGTGACCACCAGAGTCTACGCTACGGAGCTGTACGCCTGCTGTACGCCCAGTGAAGGGAACACACGCCGCACGAAAAAAGGTGGATCACTCAGTATAACTCTTCCAATTGTTTCGAAGATTTGTACAGTGGGGAATGGACATTAAGTGGCCATCTCGTACTAAAGTTTCATGAGAGAAAAAAAGTCGTTACAGTAAAATGAATCTAGATGCCAATAGGGTCAGTTTTTTTTTTTTTTTTTTTTTTTATCAGGCTACCTTGTGATGTCACTAAAACGTAACCCATGATACAATTCTTCAAGGTGGATCCTTCCTTTTTTTCTTCGTTCAACCTGTTTAGCTTTTCTTCCCTAATTGTTTCCCTTTAATTCAAATATTTTGATACAGCTTTCTTAAAATCCCAAACATTGAACACGATATTGAGTCAATGCCTGAGAAAAGCAGTCTAACAGACCACTTCAAATATCAGTTTTTTCCAACTTTAAGTCCATAAACTCTTCGATTTTTTTTTCCTCAGTGCGATACACAATTTGTAAACGGGTTTGGCTTTAAGAACAATCTTTCTGAAAACATCATTGAGCATCTCTTTCCCTGTACATCACAAAATATGCAATAGTTCATATCATATCAAAGATTTATATCCTATCAGCTTTTTATAAAAGTCTCATGGACCTATAGAAAAAGTTGTGTTTAGCAGCAGTTCACATGCAACCATCTCTCGCATCAACGGTATCACTATCAGTATCTGCAAGCTTTCCCATTACTGAGTAGACTCCAAGTTTCCCCCTGAAACCACCAGAGGGAGTCCATGCACAAAATCTGCAGCTGGAGGCAGCATCAACACAATAATGTTGTAAGTCACTCTCTGCTGTAGTACCTTCATTTTGTGAAAATATTATGGTCTTTCTCCTCTGATTTGATCAAAGTCTCCTTGATGATTAGACTATGGCACATTTTGTGATGATTTTAAGACTTTGAATGTTTAAATATATGAAACCACTGCAGGGAAAAGGACACACTTTTCCCCCTGTGATGAGCTGGATGTTAAACTGATAGACATTAGGAACTTATGCCTCATTATATGACCAATGCAATCAGACGAGACCATCAGAGAGAAGATTGCTTATGTCTTCATTTCGTCAGAAAGTGCTGCAGCAGGGTAGGTGTCATCAAAAAAAAAAAAGTGTTTTTTTTTTTTATCACTACGTTGACACTAACTCACTTGGCATCTATAGACAAAAAGAACAAAGCTACTTAAATTGACAATTGGGAAATTGAAATGAAATTCATTAATGATTTAGAATGCTATGGCTTTTTAATAGAGAATAGCACATTATCTGGTCAGCAAAGCTCCAAACAGAGAGACAGAGTAACCATGTGAAGACTCAATGAGCATCAGCTACAGGTCAAAAAGGTCGCCATAATAAAGAATGGTAGCCCAAAGACATGAGAACATGTAAATACTATTCTACAGCAGGTATCAGCAGTAGAACATATCAGAGAAAAACATACCGAGCTGCTGAAACTTTGTGATAAGATCCACAGTGCACACACTCAGCCATTACTTTAGAGAAAAATGAGTGTTCACCACAACTCCCAGATTTTACATGCATGTCCATTGTTACTGAAAAACAACATGTTTTTGTTCTTTTGTAAATATTGTAAATAGTTATCTATTGTTATGCTTTGGCAACAGTGCTTTTCCATCCATGCCAATAAAGCTTTCGTGAATCTTGGGTTAGTGAGAAAGGGAGACAGAGAGAGAGAGAGAGAGTCAACAGCTGGCGGAGGAAGCTGGATCTCTGGCATTTTTCCTCAATATTTTCCACTCCTTTAGTCTCTCTACCGCCCCCTACCGCCCCCCACCCTCCCCTCTCCCCCTGTCTGTCTGTTCACAGTCTGTAAGAAGTTCAGTTGACCTGCGTCGCAACTGGGCGATGCACCTCTAGGACAGTCTACCTTTTCGCGGCGGATTTGACGCACACACCGCACCCTACATCCTTACTCCTTGAATGATACTTGTTTTTATCTTTCTCTGTAAACTCTTTACTGACGCCTCTTTAATCTGAAGAGATCAGGACAAGGTTTTGGATCCGAAACTGGCCGCTCGCACCAAACATCTTCACTCTTGAACGATCTCCTGCCGGAGGATTTGCAGTTCTGACGAATTCGTAGTCTACTTTATTTTGTAAACAGCTCGAGGATGGTAGGGAAAACGCTGGACAAACTCGCTTTATTTTGAATTTTGTCCTCAGTTTGTGAGAATAAGAGGCTCAGAAGCATCTTGAAAAACACCAGAAAGCAGAGGAGGCAGTCTCACCGTCTACAGATTCTTTCAGGTAAATCTGAATCTTCTCTATCCTTACATGAACAAATATGCCCTTTCTTACTGTTACCCTGCTTTCAATGATCCTTCCTCATCTGTGGTGAATTCACTGTTGAGCTAAGTAGCCATCAGTCTGTGCAAAATTCAGTGCTGTTTTGAATCTGGTGGGATGTACTGATGTGACCATAAGATACAGCATCAGATATAAAATTGACTGTTTCAGTCGTATAAATAGTAAATATTAAGTTTGATAATTATGATAATTTATTTGTGTGCTATAAAAGCTGTATGCTCTAAGTGTTGGAGGTCGTTTCACAGAATAACCTTAAGCTTTACACATCTGTAAGTGTGAATGACATGTCTGAGGTTGGCACTAAAATTTTTTACTCTCTTCTTATCTTTTTTAAACCCAATGGGCCAATCTGAAATTCTTATATCTCTGTATCTTTATGGAGTTACACACGGCTCTACCCTGGATCCAGGTTTGCTTCCCCTGAGGGCCTGTTACAAATGCAAAACAGTCATTTGATAGTGATTGGAGCATGCTTTTTGACAAATTAAAACCAAGAGCAAAGCTAACGTTAGCCCATTAGTAAAAAATAGAGAAAATGCTGATATCAGATGGATACCTGATAGATAAATTGTGACATTTTTCTCTATTTAACATTCTTTCCTTAAAAACTGGACCAAAATTCTTCAGTAATTAAGCAGAAACAGACTTTTGTCTGACTCTTCCAAGGTTGGAAAGCAGTCCTTGAAGCGCCAACAAAATCTGCCAATACACGTCCAAATTTTTTGGTTGGATTTGGCAAAAGGAATAAGAACAACTAAGGAGTTTCTGGCACTGATTTTGCAGTCACTTTCCAATAGTTTTGACTCCATTTTTCCAGAGAAGGGAAGACAAAACAGTCCCTCTTTAAATAAGGAAAATCACCAGTTTCTCTTGGTCACCTTATCAAATGATGGTCATGGATGAGTTACGAGCTTGTGTGTTCTAAGTTTAGACTGAGATCATTTGTGGTTTAGGAAGGTTAGGTTGGTTTGGTCACCCTACCGTGGGTATTTAGTTTACACTGCCTCCCGTCTTCTTTACACAGTCAACAACTCTGGGTAATATAGACACAGTTTTGACAGTGCTCATTCCAACTCTTACTGCTGTGTGCAAGCACCCCATGATCCAAGAATGAACCTTATAAATAGGAAAACTGAAATTATGACACATCATCAAAATTTACGAGTGATTGTCTTCTTGTTTTCCAAATAGCATCTTCCTTTGCTTTAAAGACAAGTTAGCATAAAGATTAACATCGACAGGTCTGATGGCAAATGTGCTTGTTGTTGTTCACACACACACACACACACACACACACACACACACACACACACACACACACACACACACACACACACACACACACACACACACACACACACACACACACACACACTTGAGGCTGAGTGAATGAAGAGAGTGCAATGAAAAGGAGCAGAAAGATGCTACATATTACTAAAGTAGAAAAAGTTGTATTAAATCAAAATTAAAGTCAAGTTGGGAACAAAATTTCTTTCCTGCTCTCACCAGTTGCCAAAGTCAGCACACCTTATCTGGTTGAGGAAGTATCACTCTGACATCCCCTGAATTCATCCTGACAGTCGGCACAGTTTTCAAGCCAAGGTGAGCTGATGTTGAGGAAATACTCTGTGGGCCTACCAGGGGGACCCTGATGTTTATTTCATGTGACAAAGGGAAAAAAAATCTGACCCTGAAGATGGGGAACATTTTCAGGCTGCAAAAAGGCAAAACATCTGTGTCCATTTATTTGTATTTGATACTGGTGTAAATGCAAAAAGTGTGTGACCCTCAGTGCAGATCTCTGATTGTTTATCTGTCATGGCTCTTTTGTTGCCATATCCCCTCTTAAGAACACCCCCACCCACATGCACCTCTTAAGGCTCCTGAAAAATTCTAGAGAACTTCACTAGTTCCTTTACAAAAAGGTGCTTGTTAAAGGGGAAACCCAACTAATGTGCTCACACTCCTGCTTACACCCACACACACTCTGAGCTGAAATATGGAGGTGATAAGACATTTAGTTCCTGTTTTTCTTCACAGCAGCTTGGCGCACCAAATCTCTCAAGTCCTCCACCCTGATTACAGCACTGCATCACAGGACCATCACTGACTTGAGCCCTCAACGTTTCTATCAGTCACAGATCCTCAAACGTACAATTTTAGCTGCCAAGAATGTCATGCTTTTACCTAACTCAAACACCTCGGGGACCTAAAGGGACGGGCAGGTTCAAGGTTCGGCCCAGGACTGCGTCAGCGCCACTTGAACCCCTCCATATGATCTAAGATCCATTATGGTGGTCAGGGTGGAGAAGTCTGCAGGATAAGAAGTTTTTATGTGGGAGCAGCAATGTTGCAGGTTGCAGGCTTGTTGCATCATGCACTTGAGACCGGACCTGGAGCCCAGCAAACTCCTTTCCTGTTGTTGCTGGGTGCGTCTGCCTGACAGCCCACCTCCACCCACGTCGTCTGCAGCAGGGTGGAAGTGCTGCTCATATGTATGGCATATATGAGTCTGTGTGTGGGGGGGGTGTACATGTTATGTGTTTGTATTTAATGGTAGAATGAGTGAGGGATGGAAGCCCCAAAAAATGGACGATAAAAGGCAAGAAAGGAAGATCAAGAAATTGAAGATGGCGAAATAGACAAGCAATTTAACAAAGACAACAGAAATATGAAAGTGAAAAATGTCTATGTTTAAGTTAAACATTAGAGTGAGGCAAAAGGAAAACTACTGTGATGAAGGCCCTCTAGTTGGTCATGGGTTCATGTGGAGCAAAGAGAAGAGCAAAATGCAAAAAAAGAAAAGAAAGAAAATTTCATTACAAGTAGTAGAAAGAAAGAAAAAAAGTAGGTATTGGAAAAATACAAAGTACCCATGGTTAAAAGACAATATCCAAAACAGGGGGTATGAATTTGGTGATATGTGGGACAAATAAGAGAAGAAACACGAAGGAAACAAGTTTGTAAAGGAAATAACTCAAAGGCAAAAAAGAAGTGTGAAGTAAAAGGAAAAAGGAATGTTAAGTAAGATAGCCAAAGACCCCTAACTCTGAATGATGAAGACTCTCCTTCTTCATCCTGTAACCCCCCCATCTTGAAGTCCCCCCCACGTGGCTGCTGGCTTGGCCTCTCTGTTGTCTCCATACTCTGCCTGCTGTTTACACTTGATGGGTTGAGCGGGTTCAGCTCAGCTATAAAAGCACCACTCCCCCGTTTTCTCCCCTGCAGTTGAGGCAGGAGTCAGGAGGCCTTGTATGAGAGGAGAGGGTGGGAGGTGAGGCCTCCTCCGATTCTCCTCTTCTTCTCCTCCATATAACTCTCTTTGACTTTGTTTTCTCCTCTCCTCTCGCTCGGCTCGCCGGCGGGTTGTGGTCTCGTGTTTGGGCCCAGCCCTGGACCAGACATTCATTTTTCTCCTCTTAGTTTCTAACCACTAACTAACCACTGGCTCCCTGCATCTCCTCCCCCTCCTCCTCTGCCTCCCCCCTCTTCCCCCTCCATCTTAGGAATGTCTTATTCACCTCCTCTCTGTTTCCGGACTCTGATTCTTACACGCTAAAAGCTTGCATGCATCTCTTCCAACATCTGCAGATAAACACTCAAATCTGCACACATGCCCTGCTTGCACAATTCAATAAACACCAAGACATGCACACTCACATTTTAATACACAATAGGCCCCCTCGTCAGTATGTGCCAACCACCTGTGAGGGTACACACACATCCATAAACCTCCCTTTCTTCTCCCTCTCTTTTTCCATTATCCTCCTGAGAGCCCAGCACGGAGGCCTTCACTTCCAAACCAAACACAGAGCGAATTCCGCAAACCCCACCCCAGCATCCCCCCTCCATCGCTCCCCCCTTCTTATTCTTCTCTCCCCTCAGTCCCCCTCTCTGGTTCTGCCTTATGCTCTTTTTCTTTTTTAAGTTTGTGTTTGAGGAGGCAGGCAAACAAAATACTTAGGTCTTTTAAAAAGTCAGCCGAGAACAAGAAGAAAATGGAAAAAGAAGAGAAGATGTGTTGGAAAGGGAAGGGAATAATGAGTGAAAAGACGCATGAGAGGCATGAAGGGCCATGGCAGAGGAATGTAGAGCCACACTCGACTTCTTCTGTGTCCCAGTGGCTCAGAGATGTGAAGTATAATAAAGAGACTGTGATCATAGTTCGTTCTTTCTCTTTCGTTCTTTTAATGATATTCATCCACAGCTTGATGAGGCCAGCCTTAGACACACAGAAGACTTTTCCCATTGTACTCAGATGGTTATATCCATATTATTTCAAAGTTAAAAAAAGTACCAGATTCTGCTTGTTCATTATAAAGCAAAGCACCACACAACAGCATTGTAATTTTTTTTTAACTCAGCAGTTAAAAAGATATTAAGATCAAGAGTTTGCCAGATCAGAGGCACAGCTAAGCTGATTGGCCACCTATAGCTGGTAGTGCAGAGGCTCAAAGCCAGCCCTTTTGTCAATGTGGCTTCCACCAATGATTCGCTTGTATCAGACACAGACAAGTGGAAAATATGGGAATTAAGACAAGCTTGTGGAATTGTTTACCCATGTCCTTCTCCTCATTTTTATTACAGTATGACAGACATACACCAGCACAACCAGCTGACAATGTTGATCAGTCTCTGTTTATCTTATGAAGGCAGATTTGATAACGCATGACTATGGAGTCATTGCCCGAAATATGTTGTGTTTTGGTCTCATGGAATCATGTTGTGTGTGTGAGGCCCAACAATTGTCATGTTAAAGATCAGTCTGATGTTCAAATTTGTGCCTGTCACAATTTGAAATTGGTCAAGATCTAAAAGTTGTCAAGTGGGTGCAGATCACAGACTAGTGCTTGGTAAAAAATAAATGCATAAATGATAATGGATTCATCAATTCATCACAGTTTTTTTTTTTTTAGCTCAGTATCCATTAAGATGATCTTGCAATTCATAATCTGTTGTACTGAAACCCCACTCCTGCAGGGGGCACTGTTGGTGGTGCCATATTGTGGCTTGCATTCTCTGACTTAACATGTTGTTAGCTCAACAAAAAAGCAACAATGGTGGGTAGTTGCTTGAAGTCAGTGCCTATGAAATCACAAGCAAAGACCCATTTCAGACTTAGAAACAGAAACAGGAGCAGAAGAGGGCCATGAAGGTCATGAACTGTGCCAACTCTGTGAGGCTGTATTAAAATGCCGTAAAATGCCAAACCAGTGTGACTGTTTGAGTGGATACCATGCAGTGGTTTTACAATCTGTGGCTGAGGCGAAACCACAAACAATTGAAACATCTTAACTTGTGTGCCTGGAGTTTACTTTGTTGAGCACAAAGGGTTACCGAGTCTGTGGTGACCGTGATTCAGTAAATCTAACAGAACAAAATAAAATAGCTACTAATCTTCATGATGAGTGCCCAATTAGATATGCTAGTGAAGAATTTTTGAGTAAGTTGTGATGTTTATTAAGTTTCAGAGCCCAGAGAAAAGCCATTCTGACCATAAAAATCCTTATGAGTTTAGAAGACTTTGGATTTCATTTTTTTCCAAATTGCATAGCTCCCTTGACTTTACAATAGTAGTTAAGCTCAACCCATAATGTAAGTTTTCTTTTAAACATTATTTCTTCTTGTTGCTTTACTATCCACTGACATTTTTGCAGCTAGTTACTCATTGTCATGGAGCTTTATCTCTGTCTCTCTGCCTTTGTTTCCCCATCAAAATGAGAGGAACGGTCTACAGTACAGCTGGGATTGGTTATTATTTACTGGCTTGGCACACACACACACACACACACACACACACACACACACACACACACACACACACACACACACACACACACACACACACACACACACACACACACACACATGCAGTGGAAACAAATTGGGTGAATCCGCTCTGCACGTAGGAATGTGAGGCGCATGTGTTTGTGCGTTTTAGGTCTGGATGACAGAGCTGAGGGAATGAAAGAGGGAGGAGAGAAAGAAATGAAAAAATGAAAGAAAAGAAGAGAGCAAAAGAAAGAAAAGGGATTGATACTTTTGCATGCAGACTGCTCTTGGCTTTGTCCGCCTCGCCTGACAAGAAAGGTTAAACACATTTCTCTCTTCCTTCTCTTTCCAACTTCTTTTCTCCTCTTTCCCCTCGTTCTGTCTTGTATTTCCTGATTTTACTTTCCCTGTCCTTTATATTTTCAACACAACCTACAAAATCTGCACTCAGACCTTTCCTTCATCTACTTCCTCATCTCTTGTGCAGCTCTTTTGCTGAACAGCAGAGGATGATGGGCTGAGGGAGGTGGAGGAGTGATGTGTTGCCTTGCTGATGCGAGGAGTAAATAAGAGGTATGGTAGAGAGGAGAAGTGAAGAGATGTCTGTCGACATTGTTCTGCTGCCAAATGGTGAAATGGTGTTGCAAAGGATTATGGGTGCTGGTCATGATGAGTGTAAAATGAGAAACAAGGGGGACTAGTCATTGATATTGTGATGTACCTTATGGGACAACATGGCATGTATGAACGGTTTCAAATCTCTGCACAAAATATTTTACACTGTTGAAGCCACTCTTGACCTTTTGGGCTCTCCTGAGCCTGGGAGATAAATCCAGTGAGACTCTTTTCAGCAGTTTAAGTGATTTAAATTTCATTTTTACCCAAATTTCCATCTGTGTCTGCATTAGCTTTTCTCACTTCAGTCAGGCTGGTAGCAGTAATACACATTTGATGAAATTTGCCAAAAGTTAAACAGGAAAAAACCTATTCCTTATCTTAAGGCGCTGTTTAGTGTAAAAATTGATCTTGAGGTGAATTTAGGAGGAAATAAAGAGTGGTCTAAGTCATAGTGACCAATCATTTGATTTTCATAGGGAAAAAAAATCATCTCGAGAGGAAAAGCAGGAAGAAGAGCCACATTAACAGAAATTAGCTTAAAATAGCTGTCAGTACTGAATTAAAAACTTAAACTGAGTCGTACCTGCAAAGCACTGCAGCATGAAATGGAATTCAATTTTGATTTCAAACACCATGGAACGAAACAGATTGCTCAGCTGACCTCCAACAAACAAGCATATCAACATGGTTTTCTCATAATGTAGGCAGACCTGACAGAGACAAAATCTCATGTTGTCTGTATCTCACCTGTAGACCCTCTACAGATCTGCATCATGATGCAGTTATATATAAATTTTCAAGATCCACAAATCATAAATGGATTACATGAATGGAAAGGAGGTGGAGTGTTGCCTCTCTGTACAACTCACCATTAACAGAGAAACTAAGACCCACCATAAACAGATGAAGAGCTGTTCCTCCTGGAGAAATGATAAACTATTAAAAGACAGTGTTTATTTTGCAGACACATCTGGTGAGAAAAGTTCTATTCACTGTTGATCAGTTGCCAAAAAACAATACAATGCATGGATGGGTACGTTTTCTACAGAAGTATTAATTTGATGTATTCAGTTTCTACTCTGCAGTCTGACTCCTGAGAAAATATCTAGAGGCTTGTCATAAACTTAGTTTTGTGTTAGATTAGATATTACAGTGAGTTCAGGAAAGATTTGTAGCTGAAATTAGAAGAGGAAATTGTTATATTATCTATACCACTATTGTGAAAATAAAACAATCAGCCAAAAGATGTTCAAAAGGTTCACAGGTCAGTCAGGATGTGCAGAGTAAGGTCATAATTTTCTGTAGATTTTTCTGGATAAGCCCTTTTATGAAACTGCATTGACATAAATATATATGCTTATCCTTGAACCAAAAAACAGTGAAAACTGGTTAAAAGTCACAGTTTTTTATGAACTAAGTCAAAGCTTTGACATTTTCAACACAGAAAGTATCTTCTGTGGGTTTGGAAGTATCGTGATGTCTAAACTTCAAACGAAAACGGTCTCATCTGGGCATCTGCGAATCATGACTATACATGGTTCAGTTCATCTTTGAACTAAAAGGGGATAAAGAGAGATAAGTCGGGTTTATCCTCACTGCATCGCTCCACCAAACCCCACTGATCTCGCTTTTATCAGACCTGAGGTCTGTCTTCTGTTTGTTAAAAAATGAACTCTCCAGCTATATCTAGGCTTTTACTGGTAAAGTTGCACCAAGCTGCTTATGTAATGTAGTTTGTTTTTTGACAGCACAAGCATTATGAACTACATGAACTTATTCCTATACATACCCCAGTGGTCAGTTCTCACTTTGGTGGGTGACTAAGCTTTTATCAGTGAACTAACAGGCGCTGTCTTCTTCAAAAGGCACGCAAAGTCTTTGTTCAAAAGTTTGTCTATAATGGTCAATAAATCATTTAAACCGCCATTATGATCAGCCAAGGCTTGTATGTCACAAAGGTCAGCTTGAAATTGATTCAAAGGATTGGTTATAAGTACTCTGTTTAGCTTGAAATGCTCAGAGCACTGAACGTTTTTCTCAGCTAGGGGGCACTCTGAAGCACGAATCAGCACGAAAAAAAATGGATTCATAAATTTTTTGCCATGACTGAGTTTTGTGGCATGTTAAGTTACAACTTTAAGCATGTTGAAGGCTCAGAATTTGGGGTTAAAGCTTCAGAAAGAAAGAACAAAAATCCCTAGGATTTCAAGAGGGCCTTCACCCAGTTTTAGGGCTTGGGCCCTAATAATTACCTTTACGCTCCTCTGACTCAGAACCTGAGGATGTTGAAGCTGTCAGAGCTTGAATATTCTCCCTTGGCTTGCTGTTTTTGTCAAAAACAACCTTAGTCAGCACTTGAATGTGCTCCCCTGCTTGTTGCTTTCTTAAGAAACAACTATGGACAGCAAAGTTTCTGCGTTTTCCTGCTGATTAGATTAGTGGACTGGAATCATTCATCGAGGATTCTGTGGAATTATTGCCATTTTTTCTGAGGAAATGGTCTTGCATCTCCATCAACATCTTCGCTGGAGATATCTCCTATCTCAAATCCACCCAAATAAACATTTGAATTCTCTTTGTGATACCATCTGCAAATTCTGTCAATTCTCCTTGTTCTTTCTGTCCACTCTCAGTGTGCAAAACCCTTTGCAGATTCAGTATTTAACATTTACAACTTGACTAAGTGGACCCCCCAATACCATGGAGGTTGCATTTGACCAACAGGTGGTACAATGTACCCAATGGTACACAGTGTGTGTGTGTGTGTGTGTGTGTGTGTGTGTGTGTGTGTGTGTGTGTGTGTGTGTGTGTGTGTGTGTGTGTGCGCGCTCTCGCTGTCTTTATATGTGCTAGTCTTGGTCAGGTGCACTGTGCTGGTGTTGATGTTTTGTTTTTTTTTCACTTCTGACTTAACCTATTGGGCACATCTTACCATAAAGCAGAGACATGTAGCTGCTCCCTCACAGTTTTCACTGTTGTGATGTCATGACCCAGAATGACTTCCATGTAAGAGTGTCTCCAGCTGACTGATAGAGGCAGAGTTGGGTGGAAGACCACGGTCTACTTTCACTTTGAGGAACTTTTGGTTTGTGTCTACTTGGGTCGTCTCTTTTCTGAGTTTGTCCCATAAGTTAAACCATTTGATGATTTTTTTGGCCCACTTCATTATAAATGCATGCAACTCTATAAAAATCTTTGGCATTGACACACTGGTTGTGTAACAACAACAGCTGGGGGTGGGTACCCATCACTCTGTCATATATTTCGCCATTTTGGTCAGCGTAATCAAGTCAATTTTGTCAGAAAGTAGAGTTTGATGGAGAAGCATAAATCACTTTACAACGTTCAGAAAAATAGAGAAAGTATTCTTTAAAGGGGCTAAATAATCCCTGTCTACAGAGAGTGCTCCCCCTCTCCTTCTCCCCTGACAGCCGCCACCACTCCCCTTCTAAATGGTAAAGACGCCAGTGTCAGCGTGAGATACACTGCTCATTCTACTAGTGGCTATTGCAGACTTGCTCCGCAGAGTTGCATCACTTAGCTTGGAGCTGGTGAGCTGAGGGAGAGGGAGAGACAGAGAGACAGACAGAGAGAAAAGGAGCAGGATACTGAAAAAAAATAATATGAAAAGTGTGAGGAAAGGAAAGGGTGGGAGCCCACGTCTGCCTCCTACAATTTCTATATTCCCCTCCTTCTTTCCTTCTCTCTCTGTTTTCCACTGCTCACTCTCTTCTCGTGTGTTGATATTGTTCCTGTCCTGTGAGGAATTCATTCTCCTAAATGCTGGCGCTTGTATCATGCTGTGAATCAGAGCTGACATGATATAAAACAGCGGTTCAACACTCACAGGCTGTGAACACTAAAGTAAATTTCTCTTCCCTGCCATGGAGGCAGAAACCACCAAGTGCAGAATCAGTGGTTTTGTTTTTGTTACTTTGAAACATGAAGCTGTCATTACGCTGCTTCGGAGGATCTATGAAAACTTGGGTCTTAAAATAAACAAACATATTTTGTCATTTAAAGGTACAAGGGAGGTCAAGGAGAAAAAGAGAGTCTGCTTTCTTTTAAGGATTTTTTTCCTCAGGGAAGTTCATATTTTCCTTGTTGTGTCCTGGCCACCACAGTGTGTGTGATAAGAGGCACCCCTGCTGTTTGCTTCATGCCTCCCAACCTCTCTCCTTGTCCTTAGAGGACTCCTGGTTGCTCAACATGAGCCACACTCTCATTTTGTTTCTGTCTGTTAAAAGGTTTCTCCTCTTTTTTTATTTTGAAACAGGAGTCAATTTTCAATTAATCCCAGTCATCTTCACATGAACACCTCCCAGCTTTTAGGGTGAGCCTGTCTTCTCCTGTCTCTGTATGCCTCTAAGACACAAAAACAAAGCCCCCTGTCAGCCACACTGTTGCAGCAGCATTGCGTAATACCTTATAAGGACGTGGGATGGAAAGATCAAAGGATGTAACCTCTTAAAAACATGGGCCTACATCATTCATGGAGTCATGGACTGTCCTCAATTGTTCCTCCCACTCACTGAAATCAATTCCTCTTCACTACCATCTTAAAAACAGAATTCATTCACCAGAAAGCAACATGAGATTTTGTCTCTGTCTGTCTTTTTTAAGGTCACATCTTTCTCACAAAAAAACAAGAGGAAAAAGAGGGGGAAATAATGAAATACTTAAAGTGTAATAACACACAGGAGGGAGCTGTATGCTCTGAAGCAGAGAATGGCTCTGTGTTTCTGTTATGACAAAATGACAAAAAAATGAAACTAAGTCCAAAAACGCCAAAAGATGCTCTGGAGAATATAAAATGGAAGAGAAGAAAAAAGGAGTGGGAGGTACAGAGGGCAGAGGAGAGGGGAGGAGAGCAGGAGAGGTATGCTCAGTTGGAGGACTGGGAAAGGAAAACCACAGGAAAGAGGGAGAGGGAGGGAAGAAACGAGAAAGAAAGAGGAGTTAAAAAAGTATAACAGGGAGGGAGAGGCCAGATCAGGGTGCTGTGGAAGCTTTCCTGCAAGAGGGGGAAAGAGTTTTGTATTTGTTGATTTACACAACACCTGAAGGGGGCACTCATCCTCTGAGTTAATCTGTGTAGTTTGACATTTTGTTGTGTGGACAGGTTTTTTCCTCCTTTTAAAAAAAAACAATGTTAGTCAGTGCTGTATTACTGTCTCCCGTCAGAAGTAGCTCTGTCTAGGTCTACTGTCCGCCCTAGTATGCTTTGGTTACAGCTACATAATGACATTCTACCTCCTATTGGCAGTTAGCTCATTACAATTACAATCTCTATGACAGATATGTTCTCACAAACATGAAATCCTTTAAGCTCAAGTTGTGAGTCATTCTGTAAATGAAGGCAGCGCAAGGAAAAGGGAAGTCTTAGCCAGAGGTCTTTTTGGCTAGAAGTTGGTTGCACAGAAATGGCTGAAAAATAGGCCGAGTCTCACAGACGCTAGATGATTGCCAGTTTGAAAATTTAGGTTTTGGGGTCCTGGATACCCATGAGGGTCGTCTCCACAGACCGTACAAAACATAGACAAAGTCTCCCCGACATCACAGTCTGTTGCTGATACCTTGAAATGAAGCCAATACGCGCACACAGCCTGGATATGACGCAGAGCTTCCTTTCTAACAGCTAGAGGGCTCTGATTGGACAATCAGATGATCCTGATATCCTCTAGACCTCAGAGTTAGAAAAAAATTCACCCCCCGTACAGTGTGTGTTCAGACCCCAGGCTGTAAATGGGCTTTTTGTGCCATAAAAGTCCATTCTTTGGCTTGGTGTGTACTTGGTTTCCAGTCTTTCTGCAGCCAGCCTCAATGGGATTCTCAATGGTTCCCCCTTGGTCCTCACAAGTGAATGAAGACAAAAACTTATGTTCCTTTTGCCAGCTTTGAGCCTTGGTGCATTTCTCACAGCAGCGCCACAATAAAGCTTGACACTGCACTTTCAGACCTTCATATTAAACATCACAAAAGCAAAATGGGTGCTCCAGTGTGAGTGTACAGTAATGTTACAGTGATGTAGAAGCTGTTTGAACCCTTGAATTAAAGAGCAATTACAGCATCTGTGTACGTTGTGTACTTATGGCCGCATGCACTGAAATGTGACCTAAACCATACATGTGTATACTGTGTGAATCTGTGTGTGTGATTTCAGATGAACTTTTCAGAATAACACTTGCTTTAGATAAAAAAAGGTTCAGATTATCCATTGGGATTTAGGCATGTTGGATGGATGGATGGATGGATGGATGGATGGATGGATGGATGGATGGATGGATGGATGGATGGATGGATGGATGGTGCTATGTTAGAGCGCTGAGGAATGTACCATGATAATAAGGAACTTCATGCAGAAAAACAAACAGTTGCGTGTCTTTTTTTTTTCACATGTGTTGTGGCATACACTATTTGGGTTGTGTTCATGCATGTGTGCAAAAGTGCTTTTTTTGTTAGCGTGAGAATAGTCAAAGTTTGTGTTATGCTAGGCAGTAGGGGATCCATAAGAGAGCCTGGGCATGCTGCCCAAATGCAGGTCATTGAGGGAAAAGAGGGAGAGGAGCTGCTGGAGGTGGGGGCTCACGTGTGGTTGTGAGATTTGAGCATGCTTGCTGGTGTGACTTCAGTCTGCTTGCGTGCCTAGATACATATGGTTCTGTGTGTGCATGCCGACACAATTCTCCCAAGTAACAGTGTGTGTGTGTGTGTGTGTGTGTGTGTGTGTGTGTGTGTGTGTGTGTGTGTGTGTGTGTGTGTGTGTGTGTGTGTGTGTGTGTGAGAGAGAGAGAGAGAGAGAGAGAGAGAGAAGTCAGCGAGGTTGCTGTGGAATGTGAAACCAGTGTGGCGAGGTAGCTGGCAGGCTGGCAGAAGGACCTAAACACTGACTTCATTGTGGTTTAGCCTCTGCCTGATATTTTTTCGGGGATCCTGTCAGTGATTGTGGAAAAATTTGTGGTGACAGCAAGTTTAGAAGTTAAAGAGGTGTACATGTAGCTGGAGAGCTGCCAGTGAAAATCCCAGACTGTGTTTGGAAATCCAGCCAGTGAAAGTAAATTAAGAATGCACTTACTGCCAGCTATCATTATAGAACCATTTAGTGAGACACCCAAAAAAGTTTTGCTGTTATGTCACATATCTGCTTGCAACCCACATCTGGTGCCATTTAAAAGTTCGACTGGAGGCAAAAAAAGGCTAAATATAAAGTAAATGGATTTAAAAAAAAAGATACCTGAAAAACATTCTTTCATGGGTAGGTATGGGTCTAAAATTTTAAGGAAAAGTAAAAGCTCTGATAGATAAAACTTTTAGACTGAATTAAGAATATGTGCTTGTGTGCTCTTACCAAGAGCTGATTAGAACAATACTGTAGTTTGCTTTTATTGTGGATTATAACCCAAATTACAGGTTATAACACAGTGTAAAATGTTGTTAAAATGCATTCTGATGCTTCTCAAATAATTCAAGCACCACGATTTATTGTAAGTAGTCCAAAGACAAATGATCAAATATTGAAACGGAATTTCTTTCAAAGTGCTGTGAAGACTTTAAGCGATCTTTAATACATCTTTCTTCTAGATGTTTGCCTGATCATACTCAACAATTTAAAATACGATTATCAGCATCTCAATGCTTTATTTCTAAATGGGACTTCTAAGCTCCCCAGTCAGGTAATACAGGACTGGAGTGATTTATGGCACATATAGGTCCCCATGACAACACCACACCTGTCAGCAGAGTTTAGCAGTAAGGAGCAAGATCTGTCTTTTTCTTATAGAGGAATTTCTTGATTTATTTTGTAGTAACTGTGGACTCCAGAGCTGAACTGTCAAATGACTTAAGTGAAGTAAAAAGTACTAATCCAAATATCTACTCAAGTAAAAAGTACAGGCTCTAAAATGTACTCAAAAGTACTTGTAAAAGTAAAAAGTATTTCTTTTGCACAATCTACTGGCTGCAAAGCTATTAAGCACAGGAAAATATATATGGAATCTACTTTAGCGATGTCATGGTTTGAACAAACACAAACTCCCTAGTATCCTAATGTACGTCACTATATAATCATTTAGGCATTTGTACTGTACACTTAAGGTTAACACATCACACTTCTGAGCATGGAATTTTGGATCAGGATTAGCTTCTAAAATATGGTGTCACAAATCAAGATCATAGGCCCAACTCTTAATCTACCTTTTTATAATAGCACTTTTTATAATAGCACTTTTTATAATAGCACATCAGGTAACGATTGTTTCTTACTGTACAGGTGTTGTGTTGTTGAGAGTGACACACCCAGGCACTACAGATGAAAGTAACTAAGCCTCTCTAGCCAATGGGTGCTGCTACCATGAGTGTGTGGGACCTTCATTATTGTCCTTTTCGTGCAGCTGCTCAAACGTCAGTGGTTTAACAGGTGTAGGCTGAGTGGCAGACCTGCTTTCACACACACACTTTCTCACACACACACACACACACACACACACACACACACACACACACACACACACACACACACACACACACACACACACACACACACACACACACAAGTACCAATATTTTTGATGACAATGTAACTGAATATAAGTAAGAAGTCGTCAGGGAAACAAATACTTGTAAAAGTATCAAGTACCTGAAAAGTCTACCTTCGTACAGTAACACAGTATTTGTACTTTGCCATCGTCGTTTGTGGTATATGGTTGTTCAGGAGACAATGGCATCTGGATATGCACAATTTGTAAAAGTAATAACATAAGCTGCCATCCAAACAACACCTTGCATACTTCAGAAAGACAGCGCTTAACTTAATTCTGCATGGCCTCGTAGTGTAGGACTCCAACATTTTGTAATAGTTCAATGAAAACAGGACAAAGGATGGAGGACCACATTTCTCATCCAAAACTCCAGAAACTGGTCTGCTTGTTTCCAAAATGTTTACAGGTGACTCCAAACCAAGCAAGCATTTAACTTTAAGAAATCACCTTAAAACAGAAGGATAGAGAGTGATAGCCGCAGCATAACACAGTATACAACACAAGCATTGATTCCAGCACATTTGGTCCACTCCACTGCTGAGTTTCTCCCCTTTACCCATTCCCTCCTTGGAATTCTTTTCTTTGAAGCGGATATCTGGGTCTTGAGTCATTCAATCTAACAAGAACTCATGAGTTGAGTCATAGAGAGCTGTAGTTTTTTATCACAAACTGCACCCTGCGTGTCATACCACGGTGGGTGGAAAACTACTGCAAAACCTTGTTAAGGATTCAGTAAAGCTTGACCACAAAAATGTAGAGGATCCCAATGACAAACCCACATCATAATGTTTTTCAGCCTTTTTTCCTTCTGGAACTGAGAAACAAGTAAAATAATAAAAAAAAAAGTAAGACTAATTTCTCCCAGATTTTGGAGTACGCAGAGGACAGAAAAACAAGCGTCTACATGCAAAAATGTTTTTAAAAAAGTACATTATACTGGGTGTATGGGATCCTTGGGTATATTAGTTGGTGGAGGACTGGCTAGATTTTTGGATATATGACAGACAGACAAACATATTGATGGATAACGGGTATATAGAGGATAGATTTTTTGAATCTTTATTAGCTTGAATAAATGTAAACCTTTTCCTGGTTGTAAACCTAATGTACAACTTGGATTTGAATGTGTTGTGTTACCTGATCTTAGAAAATATGACGCTGCTGTTGAACACCAGAGTAATTTGAAGTAGTTTGGATCTGTGTTTACCACTGCAGCTACGGAGGCTTCCTGTGGTTTTTACTATGTCTGTAAACCATATTGTTTAAATAATAATTCAACTGACTGTTGTTGTGACTCACGCTGTTGGAATTACTTCACAACAACAAAGGAGCTGTACTGATTATTAGATCAGCAAACTGGAGACATGACACACACACACACAAAAAAAAAAACATTTTACAGGGATCTGACTTCAGGAGTCTATGTGGTGTATTCTATTTGAGTCACTCTTGTTTATATTTTAATTTTGCAGTGATGTTAGTGGCAAACTGGTGCAGAGAAACTTCACCAGCCTGATTGGTCAATATGCCCTCAAGGTCCTTTTTTTATTTTCAAAATAAGAGAAACAGACACAGACAGATAACACAGCATACTTTGGAGCTCTAAGTCAGTCATGGGCCATTGTTGTTGTGTAATCAAGCTACAATCTGGCTAGCAACACATAATAATTTGTCAAAGTAAACTCAAGCCCAACATCACAGATGAAGATAAGGTCAACTAAGTCAAACAAATAAATCTGAACGTTGTTAAACTGAGACCACAACTCATCAGTCTAAGATGGAGACAGGCCCGTGACTGTGTTTGAGGTGCATCTGTAAGGTCTGCAGGGACCCGGCAGAATGCGCTCATGGGATGCACTAAAGATCAGTCCCATGATAAGAAGACACTACAATAAGTATTGAAATAATTAAACCATTCAAATGAGGATATGTTATGCCAAGTTACATGTGCAGTTTTTTTTCCCACACTGAACATTTGTGCACCAAAGGCATTCACTAACACAGCTAGCTGGTCATTAAGATCAAGATATTTCCCTCAGGAAATGGTGGAGGCTAAAAACAAAGCACATAGATAGGAAACTTTATACATAGATATACTCTGGTAGTTATTTATAGCAAACTGACCACAATTCAACTCTTTCTCCCCAGGTGGACCAGAGCAACAAGCAGCCATGCTGTCCCTGGACGAGCCTCTGGACCTGAAGCTCCCCTCAGGACGCTCAGATGGTCTAGTGAGATTAGGAAAGAGGACTTATCCTTCCTCTGTCTGTGCTCCCCTCAGTGCCACACGACCACGCCTGATATGTTCGACCTTTCCATCTCCACCCTCCTCTCCAGGTAAGAGGATGACCAAATATAGTTTCCTCCTCATTAGACATAATTGGCATTGAGTCTTCTGCATTACACACATGACATAGTTAGCTGATGGCATGTCACAGTGTCAAAGATTATCACAGCACTGATATATTGAGTGGATTTTGTGTACTCACCAGTAACTTCATTTTGTAAATCTAATGAATGGCAGCTCTCTTCTTCCCCTCAATAGTCAGACATTGTTCAGGCATATCTCTGTGCGGCTCTTAACAAGAGGAGCATGACACTGACATGAAGTCACCTTAAAGATGACCACAGCATGTCCTCCCTGACCGTCTGAAATGAGCATCTCACTGCATACTTGTGAGCCCAAGTGCCACAAATAGTGTGCTGAATGTCTAATGTGTTTTTAATGACCCTCTTTAACTCTCTTATTTGTCCACTTTAGGTATGCCGAGCTCAATGTGTTTGGGCTCACAATAACTGCATGCGTCCTTCTACTATTTAGGAAAATATTGCCAACATCCAGATGGACTTTTCTGGAAAATTCCCTCTTACACCGCCTTATTTGATCTCTCCAGATTCTTTGTCATCCCACCAAGAATTACCCGGGTCCTGCTGCAGTCCTCCTGCCATGGACCTCAGCCTGTCCCCTTCCTCCCGTCATGCCTCTTCCCTGTCCCCGTCTCCTTCCACCCCCTCCTCGCTCTCCCCCTCCTCACCAATGGAGTCTCCAAACAGCAGCAGCAGCCCTCAGCCACATCTCTTCTCACGGGTGAGTCCAAACGTTAGGGCAGTGAAGCAACATTACAAAACATTTTTGTTCTTTAAATTCTGAACACATTGTGTGAAACCTGAAGAAACAAAATACACAAGTGAGACTTTTATCAGACAAAAAACCTTAAAATTATTGATGCTCTGTGAACTTTCCAACACAATATTTTCTGGGCTGTTTTTGACAAGGCAGTGAAAGAGAGTAAGGCTATACTGTTGTAGGAGGAAAGAGGTGGGGATACTTAATGAAGGTCCCCAGTGATACTGAAAAAATTTCATAAATGGTTCAAAGCGCAGATCTCAGCCAAGCATAATGTGATTTTTACTCAACACTTAAGTCTTACTTTAATGTTATACTCCCTTTCAGCAGACTATCTGCTACAATTTGGTGTTAGTTACAGGTTTTTACGATAATTTGTTACCTGACAGTGTTGAAAATTATGATGACCCAGAACATATTTCATATTCTGGATCTTAGTATCCAGATTATTACCAGGATCTGGATCGTACTATTTCGTCTATCAGAAATGATTGTGACCTTGTCTTGTATTCTTTTGCAAAGCAATCTGACCATTTGTCGTGGGGTTATAGACACATATGGTGAAAATGTCCATATCTCACAATGATAAAGAATTCTTTAGAAAATCCTGGATCCAGACAGTGATCCAGATCACCTCCAAAATTTAATCACTTCTTCCTTATCCCATTTTGAACATTTCCTGAAAATTTCATCAAGATCCGTTTGTTGCTTTTTGAGTTATGTTGTTTACAGACAAACAGACAAACTCCTAAAATCCTAAAAGTGTTTTTTTATTTACATTTAAATTCTTGAATCATTACTTAAACTTGCTAAAGGCTTTTAAATTAATTACTGAGAGTTTTTAATCTTCAGACCTGGGTCTATGCATTTGAAGGCATTGACCTCGACTACAGAGAAACTTGCCCTAACCACCAGGCTAAACTGACTCTGATATTACGATGTGAAAATATAATGGTTTCAAAGAATTTATCAATGTTTAAAAAGATCATAAAAACAAAATGTACCTATATCATTCAGCGAGACTCTTAAATGTCTGTAGGTGTGTGAGTGTGTGTGAATGGTTGTCTGTCCCTACATGTCAGCCCTGTGACATGCAGCCAACCTGTTCAGGGAGTACCTGTCTCAGTAAAGTTGAATTAGGCTCCAGCCTCTCGGGACCCCAGATGAGAAAAGTGGCGTGGATAATCAGTAGATGTAGTTTCATTCAGCATCACTTGAGTAAAGAGATCTCTCTGTGTGTACTTCTTTGTGTCAGCAGTCAGTCATGCTGGTGGTCACAGTCTTTGTCAGCTTGCTGCTGAATGTGTCTGAATGTTCACCATTCTTCTTTAACACTGGACTCAATTGGGATCATTGGGAGTGGATCTAATTTGCTGGCGCAGTGTCTGCACACAGCACACAGACATCTACTGACTCTTTCATAAATTTAATGATAAGATGGTAAAGCAGAAAACACATGGCTTCTTTGTTGAAACATCACACCCCACCTCTTGGCCCGAACTCATCTTTTAGCTCAGCTCAGTTTAAAAAAAAAACACATTAAAATGGAGTGTGAAAAGTAGGCTACTCTTTTCCCAAACAATATATCAAAGTTTCTTTGGAACTGTTTGAGGCAGCTTTTCACAGTAAATCCACTAAATCAAGGAGAACTTCAGATTTTCATTAGCATAAATTTATCATCAGTTCATCAAAACAGAGTAAATGCAGCTTTTTGACAAGACATTTTTGTCCATAACACTGGTCTTAAAGCTTAAAAGGGGAAATCTTCAATGGATTTTTGTGTACCCACATTTTGTTAATCACACCTTTTTTTTTACATGTACATTTATATATTTTTCGATTAAGGTCAGTTGGATGTACAGGCTTCAATTCCTGCCTCAGTTCCTGTGTTTTCTGGTCTGGGTGTTATATTTTAACATTAATTTTGTGTGTTTCCTCCACTGTTTTTATGACAAAAATGAAGAAAATGTATTACAATATATAACTTGAATTTAAAGTCATTATTAGCCAATATAATTTGTATGATTACAATTTGTCAGACCTTTTCAGAAAGTAAAGAAAGGACACAAGTTGCTGTTTTGGAAATGTGATAATTTTTTTCTGTTTTTGGTGCAGTCTGAGGTAAATTTGTCATTTCCTCAAATCATTCACAAAAAACTAATACACATCAAGAGATAAGCAAAGTGTTATGATAAATAGCCCAGCTTTGTGACAACTCAGCTTAAAGTTTGTAAGTTATTTTAAAAATTCATACTGAAGGTGAACTTGAGTGCCCTGAAAGACACCTATACATAAAATGCACAATTTTGATCATAAAAAAGGCTGATATTTGGATGGTTTTATTTTATAACCTAGCCCTTTCTTTCTTAAATAGACTGAAACTTATATGTCAGAGATGTGTTTTTGTGCAGTAAAGAGTCATTATTAGGCTGACACTAGTTGTATGAGCCACCAGGTGACACTGTGTTTGCAGATTGTGGAGCTTCAAAGCATTAAAACTTTTCTGCACAAATAAAGGGAAAACCTTAAGCTTCATAAGGATTCATAAAGCTTCATTCGTCCATCATGACTTCTCCTGTGAGTGATGTCGGCTGCTTCGAGCAGTCTTTTACACTCTCTCAATTTAATTTAAGCTGAAAGATGTGATCTTACCTCTCTCTGTCCTCTGTCATCATCTTTAGGAGCAAGCTCTTCATCGAGGTGTGGAAGGCAGAGCTTCACCGCAGGGTTTCCCATTTTATCTGCCCATTGGTAGCCCACCACAGGCATACAGCTTCCCCTCCATCTTCATTGGTCAGAACACAGAGAAGCAGGTTTCACCAGAGCCATCACAGGACAGCCAGCTGACCTGCCGATGGATGAAGGTGAACACAAATATGAAAATGAAAAGGATACAGGCCACAGAGGGAGACATGTGTTTGCATCCATCAGGCTTGTTTTACAAGGATTTCACTCTCTAGTAGAATAAGTTGTCTCAAGTGAACTTCCAGCTCCAGCCAAAACTCAATGTGCTGTGTTTTCACTCTAAAATGTCCCAAAGGGCTGAAAGTCTGCAAATGATACTCACCCCTCTTGATGGTGCTAGACAATCATATCATTAGTGGATTCACATTCACATAGTCTGAAATGATAAAGACTAAACTGTGTGTAATTCAAAGATGCCTGACAATATAAACTAACTAACTCCCTCTATCCTCTAGTGCCACCTGCTGTTTGACTCACTGCAGGACCTGGTCGATCACATCAACGACTTTCACGTCAAGCCTGAGAAGGATTCCGGTTACTGCTGTCAGTGGGAGGGCTGTGCTCGTAATGGAAGAGGCTTCAACGCCAGGCATGTTTACACACAAGTGATTGAGCATCTGCAAATTTACACAACCCAACTTCTCTCTACTAAACAATCAAAAGAGAAATAACCTGATGCCAGACTCAGTTAGGCCAACATTCAACCCACACTTGACAAATACCCTACGACCAAGCTTTTGTGGGCTTTATATTAAAACAACAACAACAGCAGCAGCAGCAGCAACAACAACAACAACAACAACAACAACAACCAAATGGTTATCTTGTGATGGTTATCATGTGATGGTTGTGTAGTACACCAGGTTAAAAAAAAGCAAACCAGACAAAAGGGCACTTGCAGAGAGATCTTGTTTGGATATGGATATAGAGGGACTTAATAGGCTCAGTCCTTTAAGTCAGTTGATTCATCATCACACGGAAACAGCCAGCTGGATCCTGCTGGCCTCAAACTGCACAAAGGCTGATAAAGACAGGTTGATTCTCAGTATCGAAGTAACTCATATACATTGTCTGGTGTCAGGTCACCAGGTGCAACAACCTCCACAAAATACAAATTTATGACAACAAAGTCAAGCTTATTTGCAACACACTGAGTAGATAAGATGAATGGTGTGGGCAGTTCACGGTGATACCACCAATGACACAACATTAGGGATGGGAAACAAAAAACAGTTCCTGTTGAGAATCGATAAGAAATGTGTCAATCCATCGATATCGTTAGCCTTTGTGCTTTACGATTCCCTTATCAATTCTTACGTCGAACCAGTCTGCTGCAGCTATCTTAGCTTAGCAGTTAGATAATGTTTCCCAAGAAAACTCTGATTCAGGATTTTCAGCTTGAAGTTTTACTGAAGAACGGACTTCATAAAGACATGTACTTTCTCCCTCTCAGTACATTCGAAATGGTATAAATCACCTTATTTACCACAATAACAAAATAGCGCAAGCCTGATGCTAAGGTATATGGGGAAACTGCATTGATATGCTAGTAGTTAGCATACATCAGTATAACTTCAGCTTCAGAAAAGAATTTCAACTTTCATCACAGAAACATATCACATCAACTCTTTGTAAAATATACTGAGAATTTCAAATGTCAAAAGTTAACAGGCAACTGAAAGGCTCATGGCTGACTTCATAACTACGTAGCGCTTCCAAACAACTTAAACCATTGCTATTACCACTTTGAGACACTAGATGGCCTATTTGAATTATTACAACACAGTACATCAATGTCACATTGTGTGCAATTTTTACCTGTTTCTGTGTAATTATGCCCAGAAATATCCAGACTCAGGGACCAGTTACATTTTATTCACTTACAGTATAAACTCAATTAAATGTTGTTGACACAGAAAATCTGTAAAGCTCCTTTTTGTACCAAGAAAATTCACTTCAGGCATTGATTAAGGAATTGATAAAGAATCAGATCAAAAGCAGAATCGATAAGGGCATCGGTATTGACAAAATCTTATCAATTCCCATCCCTACACAACATCTGTTTCGAGGTTGTTAAAATGAGCTTAAATGCATGGTAGAGCTAACCATGTCTGAACAGTTGATACCCTAGCTACTGTTCCAGTTATTTGGCAGGTTTTTTTTGTTTTTCTTAACAAAAGAGGAGCTGACTGGAATTTCCTGTGGGTAATTAAGTTACTACTGACAAGTACCAGATGCAAACACCCCATGTTTCCTCTAGTTTTCAGGTTGTATAACTAACACTGAGTTACCTGCAAAGTCTGTCAGAGCAAGTTCAGAGAAAGGTTCCCACAGTCTCTGAGTCAGGAGATGAGACAGATCAGACAAAAGAGCGTCACTTATGAGGCAAGGGCCGTGTTGTCAGACTGGACGACTGGTTCTGCTTCAAACATCAACGCCTACATTCCTCAGAATATGCAAAACAGGAGACATCTGGTTGTCTCTGTGTTTACAAACTGGTCCTTTTTTATGTTTGATAGGTATAAGATGCTGATCCACATCCGCACACACACCAATGAGAAGCCTCACCACTGTCCCACCTGCAACAAGAGCTTCTCACGTCTGGAGAACCTGAAGATACACACCCGCTCACATACAGGTGAGTAAACAAGGCAAGAAAGTGAACCAAAGGAAAAGAAAAACAAAAATATATATATCTCTCAATGAAAAAAAGGAGTGAGCTTGTGCTGTTATCCGAGAGTGGTATGCTAACGGGTTGTTGAAATTGTTGGTTCCTACACTTAAGAAATTCACTGAAACTTTTTAGCCACACTATTATTACCGCTCCAGCTCTTGTCAAACAGGTTATCTTAACACACAATATATAAAAAATAGTCATTTGACCGTCACTAATTTACAAATGTCAGCAACATGCTAATGTGATGGAGCCTCACAGAGCAAGAATACTGAGAGCTTCATTAGGAAGAATTGCAGTTTTAATTCAGCTGGATAAAACTGGAGCTTTGTTTAGAGGATGAAATGGTTAACATGATCATATTCTTATGGAAGCATTTTGTCCTTAAGAGAGCTTGTAGAGCTGGTGCTGTTTTACATATATTCAAACACTACACAGCCCTACAGAATGTGGCTTGAATGTGCAGGCAGATCAATTTCTTATTGCCAAACTTTTTCTAACGGCACCCTTCTATCCCTTATCTTTACTGCTCTTAATGGCATGTTTCGTTGACTTTTTAGTATTATATTTCTAACTTTATTTGATTTCAAAGGAGTAGAAAATGTGATTTGGCCACAAAATGTCAACGTTTACAGTACATCAAGAGCTTTTCTGGTGCATTATCTTTAAATTCTGATGATAAGAAAGTTTATCTTGTTCAAAAGGATTGTAGATATCCACTGTTCCATTAGGTAGTATGTGACCAAAAAGAAAGATTTGAAAATCATCTGTTTTTTCTTATCTTTCACTTTAAAGAAATTTGGTATAAAATATTGTCACCCTAATTTGCATAGGATACATCGTTGGGCTTAGTATATCGATAGTAAACACAGCTCAAATGAAGCACCAGACCATTTTGTTCTTCATGCTTCTCTTTAATTTTTGTATTTTTTATTGTTTTTAACAATTTCTTTTGTTTCTCTTATTCTGCTCCCTCCTTCAGGAGAAAAACCCTACATCTGCCCTTATGAAGGTTGCAGCAAACGTTACTCCAACTCTAGCGACCGCTTCAAACACACCCGCACGCACTATGTGGACAAGCCTTACTACTGCAAGATGCAAGGCTGCCTAAAGCGTTACACCGATCCAAGCTCACTGCGTAAGCACATCAAGGCCCACGGGCATTTTGTTGCCCAGGAGCAAGGTGCTGCAAACAGGCTGGGGACAAGGATGGGCCTCCCTGAGCGCCAGAGCCCAGGTGAACATCCACCTGTAGGGGGGGCCCACATCATCATTCCCAGTGCTGCAGCTGCTCTTCTTGGAGGCCTTGGGGGGTCTTTCCCTCTTTCTGCTTTTTGCCACGCAAGAGCTTTGGGCCACCATGGGGCACCGCTCTTCTCTCTAGGGGGAGGAGGGGGCTTCCCTGACTCTCCTTTGTTACATTATGGACTTTCAGCTGCATCCATGCTGGGGCTGGGAGCCCTGGGAGGCCTTGGACGAATGGCAGTGAAGGACATGGGATGCAGAGAGGAGGCGGAGGAAGGTGAAGAAGGGGAGGTGCTGAATCTGTCTGCAAGAGTGGGGTCCAGAAAAAGTGACCCTTTGTCATGGGTGGTTGTTCCTCCACAGGCCCTTCTGCTTAAACCAACTGTTGTCAGCTAGATGTGCACTCAGCAAAGTGTGTGAGTCCCTATCTGCATGAATGTACAGCTGTTTGTTTGGTGAGTGTGTGTGTGTGTGTGTGTGTGTGTGTGTGTGTGTGTGTGTGTGTGTGTGTGTGTGTGTGTGTGTGTGTAACAGAGGGATCAAAGGTTATTGTTACCTGCAGAGCCATAAAAAGCACTTCAGTCATTCCTGCTTCAGAAACGGCTGAAGACACATGAACACATGCACAGAAGTCTTTGTGTTGATTGGAGAGAACTTTGACAAAGCTTTTGGGTGTTTGTAAGAGCTGTTTCACACGTCAGTCAACACAAACAAATAAACAAACAAGCAAACAAACATCCCAAACGTGCCAGGTATCAAACCATGCAGATCTCATTTTATATACATATATATATATTTTATCTTGGAATACATTCTTACATCATTTTAGAATAAAAGCCTCAATCTTTGGTAATATAATTTAAAGATAGATTTTTAAATCTTAAATGCAAGGAGTGTCCTTAACCTCCCTGTTTGGAATTATACATTTTTATGGTATTTAATTGCCCCTGGAAATGTTAGTAATTAGTTGACTCATTTAAGCCACTGCTCTAATGACTTAAAGATACTTACATCTATACAAAGAATGGCCCTGAGGTTAACATCCCTCAGAGAACAAACTCTACTGGCTTTGCTAAACCCCCAAAATTTGAGTTGTTAAAACTTAATAAAAATTGTCAAGTTACCTTAAACTACTGGAACATAAGCCATGGTTTCCAACTACCCTCTATTTGCAGAGGTGCTCTAGTTTCCAAAAAGTCTTTTTGCAATTAAAGATACTTCAAAAACAAGAACAAATACTTCTTCGGAAATTGTTACAAAATGAGGAGTAGATATTTTAGGTTTAAACTAATTTATAGGAGAACTGATTTTTGTAGGAGAATACTGAAAGGCTTGTCCTACATGATCATTGTTTTCCTCTGATGTTCTCAGTAGACCACTTGTGCCATGCATGAACTGATGAGCTTGACAGTGGATACCTTTCATACTGAGTTCTTTAGTTTCACCAAGTCTGTGAGTCAGTTTTTTTTTTCAACAAACCATGACACACAGTGTGCCTTTTCCTGAGAAGTAGCCATTTTTAGGGCTTCATTTAGCAGAACCTCTTTAATCAACAGGATACCTGAAATATACAAATACAATGTGATTAAAAACTTTGATTGCCACCAAGTACTAGTAAACACAGTATTGGGTTACCATATCTCATCAATTGCATTCGTAATGTATCTTTTAAAGTGTAAAGAGACTTTATGGACACTCTGTGCTTTGACAGTACTTCTCTGTAACCACTTTTTGACACTATACTGGTCCTAGATCAGGTCTGTCACAGCCCCTAGCCCACCGAACACCAATGGCGTTCATCAAATCACACCTGTTGTCCAATCACAGCCCCCTCACTGGTGCATCGAAGCACTTACAGAACCAAAAACAATCCTGCTCATCAAAGTCTTGTTCAAGTTGGTGTTAGTGAGTTCGTGAGCTGGCTTGTGGTGAAAAATTGTAGAATGAATTATAGATATGGATTTTGGGATACCTCTGATGTCTGCATGGCTTGATACTACAGTGAACAGTTCTGCATCACTTGGGTGGACAGGTGAATTATGTTTCCTTTGTAACGCCTCCTTATCAGCAGCTTGGCTGAAATTTTTTACAGCGGACAATCACCTGTGTTAGATTTACTGACCAGGGACATGAAAAAGCAGATGCACTCATCATTTTGTAATATTTTTGTGTGACAATCCCCATAGACAGCTTTCAAGAATCCATTTTGTACTTAAAAAGTATGGAGTAAAGCAGGATCACGGGGTGCTAGGAGTACAGTCTAAACACAGTAATTAAATGTTATGTAGACCTCCTCTGTGGTACATCAGTATTTTTCCCTTTGATGCTTGTGTAACAATGGTTTCAACTTTAAATGACTGTATCATCTAAGTTGACTTCTTCAAATGACTGGACCAGATGGTATCCAGGGGAAATTTTCTGAAGTGATGCTTGGATTTATGTGACAGGGGAAATAATTATGGTATTGAAACTGATTATATCATCAAATGAAGGTAATGTTTGGACCTTTCCATGTCCAAATCACATCTATCCACATCTCCATACTACATCTGAGCCTGATGCCACACATTATGAGAAGAAATTATGACAGGGTTATTGCTTTGATTTTTCTGGTCATAAAGTAATCTTATTACTGCTTCTAGCAACTACATGCTTACAAACTCATTGAGGAACAGTGTTGGACAGTTATGACACTACAATGTGTGATAAACAGCTCTGCCTAGACCAGCTCCATGTCTGACCATGTAATTTTCTAAAGTTGCAAGAAAAAGAACTGTTGACGAGACTGAATACAAGTTCAAGGTTGACTTCATTTCATCAATATTGCTCTTTTAATTATTCAAGACAATGATCCAACCAGGGTCTGCTCTGCCCTTTAAACAAGACCAACTGAGGACTGCATTTCTAGAGAAACAGACAAAGGTGTGTATTAGACAAGAAAAAGTACACATTTGCTTGAGATGATACCTAAAATACAGAACGGTACACTACCAGAAACCAAACTGTCAATAGAATATTTCTTTTATGTTTTTTAAGTGTGAATGTTTGACAACGGCCATGTGAGGCCTGTTCCTGTGTTGATTTATCTTGTACTCTTGTTTGCACTTTGATTTATCCTAATCAGTATTTCAGTGGTGTCTAAGTGCCTTGTGTTTCAATGGAAATATATAACAGTATATGAAAAATATTTACACAAAGTGTATAAATGTACTTTGCATTACATGCTCAAAAACTGAAAATGGGTAACTCGACAATAGATGTGATTTGCACATCAGGGCCACTGCAACACTTTATGATCTATCTATTAACATCGCCAATGTTGGTGACAAGAACAATGACTCTGTCAATAAAAAAGAAAATTCATAAAAAAATGTGTGTCTTCCCTCAGTTATGGTCTGGTGTTCGTTTACAGTGTGTGACTATGTGGTTAAACCAGCTGGACAAGTTATTAGAGTCCTCGCTGGAAGGGAGAGGACCCTCTTCTAATTGTAGTTGTAATTATATTGGTTCTAATAATCATAATAATAAAGAACAAGATCGATGTTTGTTAATTTAAGTTAAAAGAGGTGTGGAATAGGTGAGTTTTGAGTTTTGTCTTGAAGGCAGAGGGGTCAGCTGTATCATGGAGGTGTTGTGGGAGTGAGTTCCAAAGGGGGCAGTGACAGAGAAGGCTCTGTCCCCCCAGGTTACGAGCTTGGTCCTAGGGACGGTCAGGAAAACCTACTGACTGTCCTTAGGCCCGGGCACTTAGAAGTAGGTTTGTGACTGAGGAAAGAAGGGTGCAGAAAGGGGTGCAGGAAGGGGTGTAAAGGTTGAGTTGTTTTGTTGTTTTTATTATATTTGTTGAATCCTAATACGTTGGGATTGGCTGCTACCTTGGCCAGATCTCTCCTGTAAAAGAGATTTTCACTTTCTCATCTCAATGAGACTTCCTGCTTAAATAAAGGTGAAAAAAATCAAAGTGCACTACCTTTTCTATATTGTCAGTGTGAACCCACTTGTGCACTCAAAATATTTACTGTAAGTTCATAAAGTATACCATTTATGACTCAGGCCCAGTTTCCTCCCTTCTCTGTAACTTCTTCTTTTTTCTTGTGTCTCTTTTATGTGAGTGTTCTTGTAGTTTTCTTAATTTTGTTGCGTTTTGTTAATGAATTTATTTTTTATTCTCTTAGTTTAGTTTACATAGTTACAAAAACCATTTTTGAGACTGCCCTGAACTTTCTACATTCAAACTCCATTCCATCACTGCTTTACCTGGTGATGATGTTCTTATCGTTGTTAAGCTGTCTCTTTTATTTAGCTTTTATTATTCATAAAGAAAGTATTTTAAAAAGTGATTTATGAATAGTGTATATCATTATGAATCATGATCATTAATATGATTATTTGACCTTGGGAAATGGTGAAAATGTTGAGTTATGGTTTGCTTTCGGTCCTGTCGAAGTGCTGATGGGGATACAAAAAGCCTGTCATGAAGATATGACAGCTAGAAAGGCTCGTAATGCTGCTGAGAAGAAAAGAAACCAGACACTACTCGAAGACCAGCTAACTGACATTCTTTGTGCTGGTTTACAAAAAAAAAAAAACCTTCAGAGTTACAAATGCCTGATACATGAGGACCCAACCGACCACATTCTTCGCTTTTCTGTCTTGAGTCACGAGTAGGGGGTTGATGTTCCAGTTCTGCAAAACCAGGGCAGAAAACTTTTTTTGTTTGATTAGTCTGTATTTCTGTATTACAGTATAACAGTACAACAAACCATTTGCCACATGTTTAAAACTATAACAGCTGTTATGATTTTTTTTCTCTCCTGAAACCTCATGCTTAGACATACTACTTACCAAACTCAAAGTTAATATTAGCTCTTTGTATTTTATCTCTGTCAACAAAATTCAATTTACAGTGAAGAGCATATACAAGAAATGTTTTTAAAAAGACCTTTTTAATGACCTAATTTCAACCAGTTAACATGTACAGAAGAACCAGCTGAATTTAGCAGCACCAATTTACAATAGTATTTCTCCATTTTCCGCAAGTAATCATGCATTTCACGCTGGTTGTATTCTTTCTTTATTTTTTGTGATAATTGTGAATTTATGACTGAATGACTCTTTGTATACAGCCAAGTGCTCAAAGTCTTCAACTGCAGCCTTATCAGGACAAAGACACCTGTTGGCTAGGGTTTCTATTTAAATAAAACATTAGTTAAGGTGCCTGAGTTTCCTGGTTCATTGTATCTCCCTGACAGACAGCTGTCCAGCTTTGTCTGCAGGTAAATTTGCGTAATAAGTCAGAAGGATGTGGTTTGGCAAAAAATATATAGACATCTGAGATCTCCTGAATGAATAATCAAAGGGAAAGCCATGAAAGTAAAGAACTCACACATTATCGTGCCAAACATTGGATGTTGAGAGTTTAACTGTGTCCTTTGTCAGCTTTTTCCAGGGTGGGGCAGAACACCTGTAGAAACTGTAATTGGGCAAGAGGTGGATAACACCCTGGACATGTTGCTATCCTATCACAGAGCTAAGATATAAAGACAGTGTGTGCCATTCAAGTACACACTCAAAACTACCATAGACAGTACAATACATGGACATCATCTCCATGATGTCACTGGCTTGTTTCTGAAGCAGTTTTTAAGCCAATTGTTGGCAGCAGTTGTATGGACATGTTGACTTTGTCCAGTTTTCAGTTTTCAGTTTTCAAAGAGGTAGAACACTTCCATTTTTGAATGGATGAAAGCACTGCAGTTTTCAATATCAGATTCATATTTCAGATTGGAGACTGCCACTTAGATTCTTCTCAGGTTGTCTGACTAAATGTTTTTCACATTTTTGTTTTAAAGATACTCTGAGGAGGACCTGTTTTAATTGGACTGCCTCGCCACCTTCTGGCCCAAAGCGCCATGCACACTATCGTAAAGACCTGACTTTTAACCAACCATGTATTTGTTTTGGAACAAACTTTCTTTGCTCAAGACAACTTTTTACTGGATACAATGGGACAAGGTAAAGGTATTTATCAGTCCAGTTAAGTAGCACTGTTGTTTGAAACATGACAACAAGCAAACATAAGTTTATAACGTATATCAATAGCTGGCTATACGCAGCATTACTATCAGCCTGGTGCTATCATGTATCCATAGGCTAACATGGCAACAGGCAAACTGTCAGTTCTTACAGTAGTTTTTCTGTCCTCTTTCTGTTTGACCATTGGGCTCCTGTGTCCACCATCACTACAGAAATCACAAAAATCGTTTTCAAGCAGAGAAAAACACACATCCCTCTTCTCGCTCCAAAACTTTGTCAGCCAACGTGGTGTTGTCATAGAGAACGTAAATCAATCCAGTCTTGCATGACCACATCAAGACGCTTAGAAGTAGCATTTTGAAATAATCTATATTGTTGCTGAGAGTGTCATTTTAAAGTGTGGATTACGACTGGGCATATATCTAGAAGGGGGACTTTTTCAAGATCACTTTTAAACTCCTCACAGCCCCTTTAAGCTAAGCCAAGCTGAATCAGGCCCATTGAGCTTAATATTCGTTATCAAAGTAGAGCTTACATATTTATCTCCGGTCACATAATGACATGCTCTCATTATGTCTCTAAATTTGCCTTTCTTTTAAACAAATACTCTAGCTGCTCATTTAAGCTGTTTGCAATACAGTACTCTGCCCTTGATTGTATAATTAGATAATGCCATAAAGGCGAACACCTTTTATTGCATTATCTAACAGGTCACAGGGCTATACAAACCTGGGAAAACAAAAAACAGAAACATTCTTAATAGGGAGATCATCACATTTCTTCATAACTCAAGTATGACTTTTTTCAGGTTATGCAAGGCCTATGAAGCTGGAAATCTGACACTTTCTCATTCTGTTAATCAATGTTATCCCTCAGATGTCAGCAGAAGTAGTCACTTCTTCTGTGATACAAATCATTAATACAGTGAACTTTAAAATTTCCATGACAATTGACATTCAATACTGGCCTTAAAACGGGGCAGTTGATTAGCTTCAGCTTGACCTCATAGACTTCATGACACTGTGTTATTAAAGTAACACAAGTCCTTCAAACCAGTGACATGTCCCTCCCTAATTTTCTCCTCTGACTGTCCATTCACACACTCCTCTGTAAAGCCATCAGTAAGATGTTGATTTGCTTGCTTTTGTTCTCTCTTTTTACTGACATCTGCTCACTCAGCTGATGACACCTGCCACACATCAGTACAAACACTGTAACCATGCTTGTTTTATACAAGACTTTTTTGGAAACACTGTGCTGTGCATGTTGTCTTTGCCATTGCTCTTTGTTGGATGCAGGTGAGTTCTGGACTGTGACCTGATCACACAAGAATCTGATACAGGCCACAAAAGGGATGTGAACAGCCAATGCAAGTATGGCCAATATCATTGCCAGCACTAAGGCTTTGTCATGCGGAATAGTTTTTCTATTTCCTTTCTAATGTTACACTGCAGAAAACAATGGGCCAACTCAACTTGCGTGCGCTTTATTTTCACTGGAACTGCAAAAGCTGCAAACGCAGAAATACAAGTTAACAGGAGCATTATAAACTGATGATCTGTAAACTGCTTCATCACATACTGACATTCCTGTCTTATCATTTTTACAGTTTTGTCACCTACATCACTTTAGAAAAGGACAAAATCACCTGACATGTCTCAGGCCATGAATAAGTACTTTCATGAAATCAAAATGAAATTGTTATAGTCCTTCCCAACCATTGTGTTTAAACACTCCCTTCAATGAACTTAACATAAAGTATTTAAATACACTGTATCTGAATACATAGGAAAACACCAAGTGTAGCTCTTACCAAAGAATACAAATGTGGAAAATACATACTTTCCTTACTGCTTCATAACAGAATCAACATCTGTAAAAGACCACATGTGCTCTTAGCTCGGTCCAACACGAAGCTTAGCTCAACACTCATTAGCTAACACTCTAACTCTCAGCGCTATATATTCACTTTGTTTTACATGGGTTCTGGCAATAAACTCATGCATTTACAGCTGGTATGAGCAACATTCAGCAGGTAGCTTATGTCATTCCAAATCCCAGATGTGAAATAGTTCTCTGGTTTATTACCGAGATCGCCATGCACAACCAATCTTGAACTACTTTTATGAGCCAATGCATGGCGCTAATGCTGTTTGTCTATGCAGGTGACAGGTTTTGGTGAATTACCAACATCTACTGAATGAATGGGTCAGCAATGTAACTACAATACAATAGTAACATTAAACGGTCTGTGAGATAGAAGTGAAATAATGTGAAGAAACACCAGTAAATCTTGTCTTAAACGAGGTGTTTACTTTGACAAATGCATTAGCCCATATCAACCACTAATTCACTTTTTAGACTAACATGGATTATATTATACAAGCGTTTCCGTCAGATATATATACTAGTGTAGTAGACGGTTTGGAAAACAGCCTACGTCATCACGTGCAGACTGTCTTCTATACCGGGCCTCAGCTACTGATGCATAAGGTACCGAGCGCCTCCTGCTGAAAGACGTATGAATCTATTATAGCCGAATAGACAAACAGTAGTTATATAAAGAACGGTCTTAATTAATAAAAATAAAATGAAGGCAACTTTTTTCATGTTCTAATCTACATCACAGTGCCACATTAACATAAGCAAAAATATGTCCCCTCCTCTGAACTTGATAACTGTGGTTGTTTCGCCTACTCCACCCCCACCCCCCACCCCCCACAGACACACCACACACCTCTCTCCTTAGAATGCTAATAAGTAAGTCCTCTAGCTCATTTCTAAGCAGAAGTCAGTGGTGAGGAGTTAAGGAGTAAAGGGATCCAGGTGGAAAGTTAAAGCCTCTGTATCAAGTCCAATTCATGGCTGGAGCGCAGTGAAGGTGAAGAAGTCCAGGAAAGAAGAGACGCTACAGCTATGGAAGTGACTGGGCTGAAAAGGTATACTTACATTATTATTACCTTATTACCTTCGTAAGCAGATACAAAAATGCGACGAATCATGAAGAAGTAATATATCACCGATGGGGTTTTTACAAGATAATCAGAATTTCCCAAAGCAGAATAACAGCAGGTGCATGTTTCACTGCAGCAGCAACTTCAGTGGAGAAAAAAAGATTTCGCATTCAAATAAAAACCTGTTGGAATAACATTTTAACTCCCCTTAATTATCAGGTGTGTAAAACACACATCGATCGGTTCACCTGCTCGGCAAATTTAATATTCAAAGCAAGCTTGTGGTTTACCTGATTGTAGTCTATGTGATCCATACGCTTTACCCAGACAAATAATCATTTATTCGTTTGCCAAAAACACCACCTCCACCTTCACTCTGCCTGAGACAAACAGCCGAGCTGGTCACTGTCTACACCTCACAGTCTGAACAATGGACGTAGAACAACGGAAACTGTCTCATGTTTCATACAAAAGATCTTGTAAACAGCATGATGATAAGAAGTCAGAAGTTAGAATACCTTTATTGATCTCCGAGGGGGAAAATAAATAAAGACAGGATTCAAAAAAAGTGAACTTTGGATCTATACAATGAGTAAATCAGAAGTTTGTCTGTGGGCAGATGATAGCTTGAGTATCATAGTAATTGAGAGGTGCTGTTTTAAAAGCCCCCGAAACTCAACACGCCAAGCATCGGAAACATCGAAGGCACCAGGTTGGGCAGGTTCGGCATCCGTACTCAGCATATCTTTGCTAACAACTTTTGACAGGTTTAGCCAGCCATTGTCATGACACAAGAATAGAAGGAACTTGCTTGACCAGAATGTCTCTCCCCCCCAGCCCCTCAGCCAAGCCTGGGCATAATATATGTGCAAAAGGGCCCTCTCAAGATGGTGTACTGAGCGGCAGCTTTGATCAGAAGACACACGTTTCCTTCATGTAAATGTAAGCTTAGAGTTTACCAATTTATTCTAAAGCATTTGGGAAAGCTTTTAGGCCTTTACTTAAAAGACAGCACATGGAAGAAAGTAGGGACAGGGGATACGGAAAAAAATGTTAGGGAAAATTAACAAAAATCTACTGAAGGAATATCTGAAATATTTCTTTCTTTTGAGACACAATTCGAAATGACGAAAAAGTTATTTAGTGCATTCATTCCTTCAATTGATGCTGCAAAATAAAAAATAAAAAAAAAATCCTCCGCCTGCTGTCATGTGTATCCATCTTTCCTCACGTGGTGCGTAATTAGCGCACACCGAAACACCTGCTCGGTTTGAGCTGTGACAGATACCGCTTAACTCCCTCCAACAATGCCAGCCAAACTTCTCCAACTGTTTTATTATTGATAACTGTCACTCCACAATGCCACTTCTCAAAGTCTCCGCGGATCACGCTGTCCGGCCCGCGGGCCTCGTTGCCGTCCCTTCCCGCGTACTGACCCTGATAACTCGGCTTCGCTTCAAGCGCGCTCTGAAGGCGGGGGTCGGCCTCCTTCTGTCCATGCTGTCCGCGCCTTTGCTGGGATCCAGGAGAGTGGTTGGGTTGTTTTCCGCCGAGGTGAAGGGAATCCCTGCTGCACATCAGTAAGACTTCTCGCCTCTGGTTGTTTTCTCAGTGTTGCTGCAGGTGTTGAGCGGCAGGTGTAGAAACTTGATTTGCCTGACCATCTGACCTGACAGCACCAGATCCCACCTGGTCATCACGAGTCTCTGGATTCAACCTCTTGCGTTTCAAATAAAAAAAAGTCAACTAAAAGTTTAAGAACCATGAAAATAGGCCCAGATCGCAAGTTCTTATTTATTGTAACCTATGTCTGATGGTTTTATCCATTGGGCTAGGAGCAACAACTGTATGATAAATTGCTTGATTCATTTTCAAAATATTTCAGCAATAAACTGGAAAATCCTCTTATTATAATATTTACAGGTGTATCTTAACAATTAGGAATTCAAAGTAGTTTTTTTTTTTTTTTTTTTTTTTTTTTTTTGGGGGGGGGGGGGGGGGGGGGTGTCTTGCACAGCATCAATTACTTAAAGTGTCATGTCATTTTTTCATCTCAATAAAATGTTGGTGACAGAGAAAAACTGTAAAGCCAACTTTCCGTACACAGAAAATTCACAGGAGGGATTGATGAAAGAATTGATAAAGAATCGGGTAACTGAGTGGAATTGAAAACAGCATTGGTATCAGTGAAGTCTAATCATTGTCTATAGGCATGGGTTAGGACAGCAACATATTGTATCCATGTTTGATATTTTGTCCTAACATTCAATTGGTTTACTGAAATTGAAATAGGCATGTGGAAAAACAAATGTTTTGTAGCCAACAGCATTCCACCTGGCACATGAAAATGCATCCTCTTTTTATCTTCTAGTGTGGTCTTGTTCTAATTCTGCCTTTCTTGTGTTTGCAGACATCTTGGAAAGAGCCTGTGTTGCAGAAAGCCTGCATTTCTCTCCTGGTTCAAGTTTTACCTCCTGTTTTGTTTGCTGCTCTTCACCTTGTGTTTCACTCTGTTTGACAGTCTGTCATGTTGGGATAGCTCCCCCCTCTACAAACACTACCAGAAGTTGTTCAATCAGACCAGAGACTTTTATGTTCCTCAGTCTTATCTCCCAGCTTCACCCAAAGAAATCACTGGAACAACTAATGCTCCACCTACTGTAGCCCCTACTCTTCCAACTACTGTAGCATCCACTGTAGCCCCACCAGGGATTCAGTATCACCAAGCCTACGCACGCAACTACCATTTTATTATGGACAACAAAGAGGTGTGCAAGAACCAGACCCCTTTCCTGGTTTTGATGGTTCCTGTGGCACCAAATAACTTGGCAGCTCGAAATGCAATCAGGCAGACTTGGGGGAACAAGACCCGGATTCAGGGTGAGGTGGTACTTACCATGTTCATGCTAGGATCCATCGGGGGTAATGTGGAGCAGCTGCAGGAGAAGCTCAAACAAGAGAATAAGAAGCACCATGACCTGATCCAGAGTGACTTCAGGGACAGTTACAAAAATCTGACCATCAAAACTATGGTGATCATGGACTGGTTGGCCACTCGCTGCCCTTCTGCAGCCTATGCCATGAAGATTGACTCAGATATGTTCCTGAATATTGATAACCTTGTGATCATGCTAAAGAAGCCAGGCATCCCTAAGCAGAACTATCTAACTGGGATGCTGATGTGGAACCGTCCAGTTGTGCGCTGGAAGCCATCCAAATGGTATGTCCCTGAGGAGATGTACCCAGATCCAAAGTTTCCAACCTACACTCTAGGCATGGGATACGTCTTGTCCAATGATCTTCCGGAGAAACTTTTGGAGATATCAAAGTCAATCAAACCCTTTAATATAGAGGATGCTTATATTGGAATGTGCATGAAAAAGCTTGGACTTAAACCCTCAGAGCCGCCTAATCCTTCACAGTTCAAGGCCTACAACACAAAATATAATCGGTGCTCATTCTCTAAAGTCATCACCTATATCCTCGGATCCTCACAGCAACTGATAAACTTCTGGACTGATTTGAAGAAACCAGGACCCCCGTGTGAGGTCAAAACCAGCTGAAAATGCACTAAGAGGAGTAGGACAGTGGCAGATGAATTTGTTTCTAGTTTTCTGCTGTTCTGGTAAATATTTCTCATGTTGCCCTGATTTCAGGATGGGGATAATCGTGTGTGGACTTACAGTGTTTTCTTTACAACCGTGCTGTAAAAAGTGAAAAGATATTTTTCTGACTTTTGTATATTTATTAATCTTTTGGGTTGCAAAATCATAAAGTTAATATTTTTCTATCCTAATGTAAAGCAAGTTAAATGTGAATAAATGGATGTGAAGGTATCGTGTGGAGTATTAGAGCAATGCTTTGATGAGTACACCTCAGAGTAAAAGGAAAAATGTCATTGTATGTTGTCTGACTTGTTGGGTGTGCCATGAAATCTATGAATCAGAAAAAGTTGTTTTATGACCTCTAAAGGGAAAAAAGGCAGACTGCGTGTAAATTTTTTGAAAAGAGTTCTTCATAGTGGATGTACTTACATTTGGATAAATAAAATAAAGGACTGACTAAACTGTTAAACCCAACTCTGAAATCATTTGTTCAACACGACACAGATCTCTGACTTTTCCCTGACATTGCTATTTATTTTCTAACTTTCCTCCTTATCATCTAAGTTTCATTTGGGAAACTTTTGAATATTTTTTTAATTTTACATCAAAGGCACCACCTTTACAGATATGATGCAGGATCCCTTCATGTTGCGACTGCTGGATATCTGAAAGGAAAAAAAAAACCTGGCCCTGAAAATAACCTTAATTATTAATCAAAAAAATAAGTTCAAATATTTTTTATTCACAAGAGAGGGTTAGGTTTGCAGATGTCTGCAGATGGCAGACATGTTTTGGATGATATTAATGAAATAAAGAGTTTGTTTTTTTTTGCATTTTAGAGGTGCCACACCTGTAGACAGACTTGACATAGCATCTAGCGACATGCTACAGTGTCAATGTGGGGCTCTCAGAAGTTATCACTGCCAAACACCGTCGGCAGTAAAACTTAAAAATGTGTAAATCAACCATCCCTTAGTGCTTGGTGCTGCACCTTCATACTCCCTTACATTAGATTAATTGGAAAACAAATACAAACCCAAAAAACAAAAGTAACTGAAAACATTTTCAATTAGTTCATTTGTATCAGGGTTTTCTCTTTTATTTAATATTTCAGGCAAAGGCTGATTTTCAGCTGATGGACTTCAATTTTAAAAGTATGTAACAAAGATTAAACATACAAAATGACAATGTTTGTCAACAGCATCTTATAAATGGGACAACATTAAAACTGCCTGAACTGAAGCTTCTTTTCACACTATTTACTCATTTGTCTCCCTGTGTTTGCCTAGGCCCACTACACTGAATCTTACCAGAACGTGTTCATCTCTGTGTGTACAAACTCTTGTCTGCAATTATGAAGTGTATACCTGCTTATATAGGAAGGAGGTGGAGCTAATGGTGCTTGTAACCATAACAGGAAGCCAGTGCCCTTATAGGCCTTTTGGGAAGGCTTAGACCATTACTTAAAAGACAGCACATGGAAGAAAGTAGGGACAGGGGAGACGAAAAAAAAAATGTTAGAGAAAATTAACAAAAATCTACCGAAGGAATATCTGAAATATTTCTTTCTTTTGTGACACAATTCGAAATACTAAATCTATTTAGGGCATTTATTCCTCCGATTGATGCTGCAAAACAATTTGAATACTAGATGTAAAAGTCGACCGCTGAAAAAAAAAACAATCCGCAATCGTCGGCTTTTCACGACACTTAAGATGCATTTTTTTGTCCGATATAGTAGTTACTTCTGATACCGTTTCTGACCCCCGCCCACGCCTTCGCGTCCTCCGCCTGCTGTCATGTGTATCCATCTTTCCTCACGTGGTGCGTAATTAGCGCACACCGAAACACCTGCTCGGTTTGAGCTGTGACAGATACCGCTTAACTCCCGATGCCAGCCAAACTTCTCCAACTGTTTTTATTTTTGACCACTGTCACTCCAAGATGCCACTTCTCAAAGTCTCCGCGGATCACGCTGTCCGGCCCGCGGGCCTCGTTGCCGTCCCTTCCCGCGTACTGACCCTGATAACTCGGCTTCGCTTCAGGCGCGCTCTGAAGGCGGGGGTCGGCCTCCTTCTGTCCATGCTGTCCGCGTCTTCGCTGGGATCCAGGAGAGTGGTTGGGTTGTTTTCCGCCGAGGTGAAAGGAATCCCTGCTGCACATCAGTAAGATTTCTCGCCTCTGGTTGTTTTCTCAGTGTTGCTGCAGGTGTTGAGCAGCAGGTGTAGAAACTTAATTTGCCTGACCATCTGACCTGATAGCAGCAGACCCCACCTGGTCATCACGAGTCTCTGGATTCAATCTCTTGCGTTACGATGAAAATACAAAAAAGTCCACAAGAAGAACCATGAAAATAGGCCCAGATCGCAAGTTCTTATTTATTGTAACCTATGTCTGATGGTTTTATCCATTGGGCTAGGGGTAATGACCGAAAGATAAATTGCTTGATTCATTTTCAAAATATTTCAGTGATATTTTGTTAAGGTTCATTGGATAGACAGATAGGCTATATTCAGCAATAAACTGGAAAATCCTTTTATATAGCCACATAGCCTCTATTTTGGATATTCACAGGTGTATCTTCACAATTGGGAATTCTAAGTAGTGGGGGGTCTTATTGTCTGTGTGACATAGCTATTTTAAAATCCCTTTTCAAAATAAACTTTATTTATATTGCTCTCCACACACAGTTAAGTGTAAACAAACTGGTTGATACCAAAGTAAAAAGAGTTGCAACAATCAATGCAGGAAAAATATGTGGATAACTTTCTCCTGGTAGAGTTTGATTTTGGAAATTGTGTTGAGCTGCATGAAACAAATTTTGACTAATTTATTGATTTGCTTGTCAAATTCAAGTCCTAAATAAACTGTAGTCCATGAGCCAGACCACCAATCACAATCGACAGGGTGGGCCATTTCTAGTTGCCATTTTCTTCTTCCTATATATATGTCCACATTATTTATTGGCATGATAGCCTTTGCAGACTGGTAGCTTAGTGATGGTTATCATGCGTTGAATATTTAGACTCCTTATAGCAGAAATCTGAGAACTGTGTTTGGTACATGTTTGGCAATATGGGGCTTGGTGACTTTTGTGAACCACTCAGGCTGCATAAATCAACCCAATATGTTCTAAACATGTGACAGAACTTAAAAAAAATGCATTATTGGTTGCTCAGATCATATATTTGGGCAGTTATAACCATCTTTCTTTAAATCATGCATAGGCGGAAATAAGAATTTAATTTTTCTTCTATGTTTCTATTCACATCAGAGACACTAGGTAATATTGACATTCTTTAAGGCACCAGATTTGAAATCTCACAGGTCTCAGCTTTCATTAGTTGCCAGACTCATGCATGTAGCTCTTATAATTTTGGAGAGATACTCATTTGAAGATGTGTATGTTGTTTAGGCAGGATGTCCATAGAATATAATCAGATCATAACAATCCCATACATGATGCACGTTTCTGAACTTGATGAAAATTACAATACACTTACAACATACTCACGAAACACATCTTGAACATTTTTACTTTTGAAGCAATACTTGGAACAAAGAACAGTATACAGTATATTAGATAATACAGATGACAATTCAAACATGTATTATTCAAACAACTATCGACTATCAAGCTCACTCCTCACTTTCAGAGTCAGTCAGGTCTGCATCTGTGATCAAGATTTCATGGTCATCCTCTTGGGGTTGATTGTCGCATATTTGCAAGTTGCACATGTTAGTGCATTTCAGGCCATTGCTCATGCACTGGCACTCCGGGAGCTTACATTTACGGCTTCATTTACAGGACAGCAGCTGTAACACTGCCTCGAAATGAAATCTTGATCACAGATGCAGACCTGACTGACTCTGAAAGTGAGGAGTGAGCTTGATAGTCGATAGTTGTTTGAATAGTATCGCTCCAAAATTATAAGAGCTACATGCATGAATCTGGCAACTAATGAAAGCTGAGACCTGTGAGATTTCAAATCTGGTGCCTAAAAGAATGTCAATATTACCTAGTGTCTCTGATGTGAATAGAAAAATTAAATTCTTATTTCCACCTATGCATAATTTAAAGAAAGATGGTTATAACTTCCCACATATATGATCTGAGCAACCAATAATGCCTTTTTTAAGTTCTGTCACATGTTTAGAACACATTGGGTTGATTCAGGCAGCCTGAGTGATTTACAAAAGTCACCAAGCCCTATAATACCAAACATGTATTATACGCAGTTCTCAGATTTCTGCTATAAGGAGTCTAAATATTCAATGCATGATAACCATCACTAAGCTACCAGTCTGCAAAGGCTATCATGCCCAACTGTAAACTACAGACATGTAGCAAGTCAAAAATACAGATTAGAAATGGCCCACCCGTTCGATTGTCGGGGGTCAATTTTGGGGTCTTGGCTCATGTACTAATACATGGCTGTAAGAGTTTTATTTAAGGGGTCAAGTGAGACAAGATGTATAAAATATTGATCAAATGCTCATGTCTTGTTAAAATAACTTGGTTTTTTTTTCATTTTTCATTAGAGCTGTTATGATTGTTTAGCATCCAGTTATATATTATCATGAGCAGGGCATATGCTTTAGCCTATTTTCCAAGACAATGATGGAGAGAACCAAAGAGATTGAAAGCATGGCTTCACTTAACCAAGAAGTGGCAACAAAAAGTGCAATTTGTGCAACCCTGCAATATCATTCAAAGGGGGCAACGCCACCAACATGTTAAAACCTTTGCTGATGCACAGCATCAATTACTTAAAGTGTCATGTCATTTTTTCATCTCAATAAAATATTGGTGACAGAGAAAAACTGAAAAGCCAACTTTCTGTACACATAAAATTCACAGGAGGGATTGGTGAAAGAATTAATAAAGAATCGGGTAACTGAGTGGAACTGAAGTCAGTGAAGTCTTATTATCTAAAGGCATGGGTAAGGACAGCAACATATTGTATAGATGTTTGATATTTTGTCCTAAATTTTAATTGGTTTGCTGAAATTGAAATAGGCATGTGCAAAAACAAATGTTTTGTAGCCAACAGCATTCCACCTGGTAGATGAAAATGTATCCTCTTTTTATCTTCTAGTGTGGTCTTGTTCTAATTCTGCCTTTCTTGTGTTTGCAGACATCTTGGAAAGAGCCTGTGTTGTAGGAAGCCTGCATTTCTCTCCTGGTTCAAGTTTTACCTCTTGTTTTGTTTGCTGCTCTGCACCCTGTGTTTCACTCTGTTTGACAGTCTGTCATGTTGGGATAGCTCCCCCCTCTACAAACACTACCAGAAGTTGTTCAATCAGACCAGAGACTTTCATGTTCCTCAGTCTTATCTCCCAGCTTCACCCAAAGAAATCAATGGAACAACTAATGCTCCAACTACTGTAGCCCCTACTCTTCCAACTACTGTAGCCCCTACTCATCCACCTACTGTAGCCCCTACTCATCCACCTACTGTAGCCCCTACTCATCCACCTACTGTAGCCCCTACTCATCCAACTACTGTAGCCCCTACTCATCCAACTACTGTAGCCCCTACTCATCCAACTACTGTAGCCCCTACTCATCCACCTATTGTAGCACCTACTGTAGCATCCACTGCAGCCCCACCAGGTACTCAGTATCACCAAGCCTACGCACGCAACTACCATTTTATTATGGACAACAAAGAGGTGTGCAAGAACCAGACCCCTTTCCTGGTTTTGATGGTTCCTGTGGCACCAAATAACTTGGCAGCTCGAAATGCAATCAGGCAGACTTGGGGGAACAAGACCCGGATTCGGGGTGAGGTGGTACTTACCATGTTCATGTTAGGATCCATTGGGGGTAATGTGGAGCAGCTGCAGGAGAAGCTCAAACAAGAGAATAAGAAGCACCATGACCTGATCCAGAGTGACTTCAGAGACAGTTACAAAAATCTGACCATCAAAACTATGGTGATCATGGACTGGTTGGCCACACGCTGCCCTTCTGCAGCCTATGCCATGAAGATTGACTCAGATATGTTCCTGAATATTGATAACCTTGTGATCATGCTAAAGAAGCCAGGCATCCCTAAGCAGAACTATCTAACTGGGATGCTAATGTCAAACTGTCCAGTTGTGCGCTGGAAGCCATCCAAATGGTATGTCCCTGAGGAGATGTACCCAGATCCAAAGTTTCCAACCTACACTCTAGGCATGGGATACGTCTTGTCCAATGATCTTCCGGAGAAATTTTTGGAGATATCAAAGTCAATCAAACCCTTTAATATAGAGGATGCTTATATTGGAATGTGCATGAAAAAGCTTGGACTTAAACCCTCAGAGCCGCCTAATCCTTCACAGTTCAAGGCCTACAACACAAAATATAATCGGTGCTCATTTTCTAAAGTCATCACCTATATCCTTGAATCCTCACAGCAACTGATTGACTTCTGGACTGACTTGAAGAAACCAGGACCCCCGTGTGAGGTCAATACAGCTGAAGATGCACCACAAGCTCCCTTATGTTAAAGGGCTTTGAATGAAAGACAGTGGCAGATGAATTTGTTTCTAGTTTTCTGCTGTTCTGGTAAATATTTCTCATGTTGCCCTGATTTCAGGATGGGGATAACCATGTGTGGACTTACAGTGTTTTCTTTGCAACCCCTCTTTTAAAAGTGAAAAGATATTTTTCTGACTTTTGTATATTTATTAATCTTTTGGGTTGCAAAATCATAAAGTGAATATTTTTCTATCCTAATGTAAAGCAAGTTAAATGTGATTGAATGGATTTAAAGGTATCGTGTGGAGTATTAGAGCAATGCTTTGATGAGTACACCTCAGAGTAAAAGGAAAAATGTCATTGTATGTTGTCTGACTTGTTGGGTGTGCCATGAAATCTATGAATCAGAAAAAGCTATTGTTTTATGACCTCTAAAGGGAAAAAAGGCATAAACCAAAGGCAGACTGCGTGTAATTTTTTTAAAGAGTTCTTAATAGTGGATGTACTTATATTTGGATAAATAAAATAAAGGACTGACTAAACTGTTAAACCCAACTCTGAAATCATTTGTTCAACATGTCACAGATCTCTGACCTTTCCCTGACATTGCTATTTATTTTCTAACTTCCCCCGTTTTCATCTTAGTCTCATTTTGGAAATCTTTTGAATAATTTTTACAGATGCTAAAGGACTACCTTTACAGAAATGATGCAGGATTCCTTCATGTTGCTAATGCTGGATACTTGAAAAGAAATAAAGACCTGGCCCTGAAAAAAACCTCAAGTGCATTATTCATTCATAACTTTTATTCACAAGAAAGGCAGACATTATGCAGATGGCAGACATATTTTGGATAATGTTAATGAATAAAACAGTTTTTTTTTTTTTTTTGCATTTTAGAGGTGCCACACCTGTAGACAGACTTGCCATGGTAGCTAGGGACATGCTAAACTGTAATGTGTACCTCTCAGAAGTTATTGTCAAATGCTGTTTTCAATAAAGCTTAAAATGATTTAAATCAACCATCTCTTAATGCTTGGTGCTGCCCCTTCATACTCCCTTACATCAGAAACATTTGAAAACAAAAAATAAAAGTTAATGAGAACATTTTAACTGGTTCGGAGGGGGAGTGTGTAGGGGGCGGTTTGAAAAAGGCTTTCTGGCTCAAATGACAACACAGAAGTGCGTTGCTTAAATACTTCCGTACAGCACAACTTCCGGTCAGATACAAAGGGGTTTCACAACAGAAAAACAATCAGAAACAATAAAATAGTACAATAAAAATGGTACTGAAAGGGCAGCCGGGAAGTTACAAGGGACAAGGCCTTAACTTCCTGTTTGTCCTTATTTCCCCTTTATAAATGATGGTTGTTATAAGGTGTTACAAGTCAAAGGTTTGTGGTGTTATATAATGACAATTAAGTAAATGATACAAGATATAAAATTTTGTAAAAGAGTAAAATCAGACTTTTTCTCACTTTTCCTTGTCAAACTCCCTGCTGAGGTCATCCTATGTTTTTACCATGAACTCTTGTAGTTATCCTATGTACCACTAGAGGGCAGGGCAACATTAGATTAGATCTACAGGATCAAAGTCACAGGTTCTCTCACGACAATTTAGTTCTTAGTTTTTTTTTTGTGAAGACTCTTTAAAAATCTGTCAATTTGTACTTGAGGAAACACTGCTAAAAGGGTAACACTGACATATCTTTGTCCTATGTAAACTCTTGTATTTGCAAACTACTACTGTTTTACTAAAACTGTAAAAGAAAATATGATACTAAACAGTAGGTTGAGTACAAAGGCAACCATAAATTTAAACAAGATGCAGTGTCAAAGTCCAATAAAACATGAAAAAAAAATAAAAAAAATCTTACACAATAAGATTTGCACACACTCTGCTCTAAACGTGAATGAGGCAGACAACTGACAAAAATCCTGATGTTGTCCTCTCTTTTTTTTGTCTTGCCAAAGGTATTAAAGCAAATTTGAGGATACTCATTACAGAGCTTTTTCAGTTTTTTTTTTATTCTTATCTTTAAATTTAATTATTTTATTAACTTGAGTACATTGGTTTGCGTTGTAGTCAGTTAGAGCTTGGCTCAAATAATCGTTGTGTCTTTAGTGCACAGAACATAAAGTCTACATGAGAAGTGGTCCATGGACCACTGACACAGAAATTAGTTTAAAAGCCTTGAGTTAACAAGTCCCAGTGCCAAGTGATTATTGGCATTTGTAACTCCAATCAACAGGGATATGAAAAAATGCAAAAAAAAAAGCAAAAAAAAAAAAAAAAGCGAATAAATGAATGAATGAATGAATGAATGAATGAATAAATGAATGAATGAATGGTTAATGACATGGTGAATGCATGTACGTATACTTTTGCTGCCACTATGAAATAATTTGATATAGGGGGTTTTTCTGAGCACACATAGGATCATGGCCTGCATGTAGACATAAATCAAACTGAAGATGATGGACAGATCAGCAACTCTTTAATCAATAATTTACTGGCTAGCTTAACACTGTAAAATCTTTATAGTGTTACCCAAAGAATAGACTTACAATGCCTTCTCATTTTGAGGAATTCTATTTGTTGATGAGCATAGTTTTGCCTTTGTGTGTGTGCTTTTTTGGAGAACTTAAATCAAACTTTTTAATATTTGTACAGCCAGTGAAGTTTGATCCTAGAGTAAAGGTTGGAGGCCACTTCTTTTCTGCATGACATGATCCTAACCTAGAAAAGCAGATAAAAAGAAGATGATGGCCTGACATGTTTTTTACTCTCTCTCTAGTCCCTCCACTGTGTTCTCATTCATCTCCAGCTGTTCTCCCTCTGTCAGATAAGGGACGAACCAGAAAGTCAAAGGCCCTGCTCTCCTTTTTCATGCTGACTGCAGCCTGCATAAATCACAAACATGCTGAAAACCCAAACTCTGGATCCACACATTACTCACAGTTTTACTGTCAGCTAATGTCAGAGATCCTCAGGTGTTGGTATAAGGACATAACTCACCTCTACCTACACAAAGAACGAGAGAAATATGATTCTTTTGGAATGAATCACAAAGCAGAACTTGAGTTTTTAGTGAACAGTCCAAAATAGCTGCTCCTGAGCTATAAAATCAGAGCAAAAATATACACACACTCCTCATCTTTCCTCTAACATATTTTCTCCCCTACTTCCTGTCTTTACTCTGAACTATTTGTTTAGGTGTCTGTCTTTTGTGTATGACTTCCAAGACTCATATATTGTCTTGCTAGTTCAGGTATAAACAAAAAATCTAAATTGAGATTATACAGACGCTTCAGTTTGTACACACACACACACACACACACACACACACACACACACACACACACACACACACACACACACACACACACACACACACACACACACACACACACACACACAAAACATCTGCAGAGGAAATTGCTCATCTTCTCCTCCTTTGATGCTCTCAGATGGGATTGAGTTGATGGATTCCTTAGTTATTCACTATATGTAATCTCTGAGCATGTCTGTGTAGCAGCAGGCTGGGATGGGCTAAAATTTATATGTCTTAACTGAGCCTAAAACAGAGGCTGTTTCTGATTCAGTGCAGGGGGGATGGTGAGTGTGTGGGACAAGAAGAAGACAGAGTTTACCGATATCTAAGGACAGCGAGTCACACTACCTGAATGCTTTTTTATTAATGTCTTAATCTAAAGTCAAATCAAAAAGTTTAAATACAACACACAAAGATTTTATACTACCCCTCCTAAATGAATTTGGGTATAACTTGTAGACCAGGTGTTCTGTAACGTAATTTCCCTCGTCCCCGTCTCTCTGCCCCCTGCAGATCAGTTGTCCTCTCTGTCACCCTGAGAAAACAGAGAGCACCACAGGGTCATAAACTTCAGCTGGTGCTGCTCCACACACACACACACACACACACACACACACACACACACACACACACACACACACGCACACCACCAGCCCCTCAGACATCTATCTTTAAATGTTCCCTGAAGACTTGAGCAGAGGGCTTCAACAAAGAAGCTCAAACAAAAGCAGGTCCTCATGTGAAAAAAAACAGAAAAGAAATCAGTTCAAAAACACAACTACATCTAAGTGATACATGCTGATAAATTATTTAAAAGAAACAACAGTTTTAAGTTTCCTTATGGCTGCAACAATACAGACTAAAGCAAAAATTGTTAAATCACTGAAAACAGCTGGAAGGAACTTTTAGTTTCACGTGTTTTGGCACCCTCTGCTGCCAAAAATGTATCTCTTTTTACTTAGCTGATTTTCCCATATACTTTGTTAAGTATTGCTAAAAATGTCTCCTGATGTCCTTTTAAATGTGTATTTTATTGTATATTATTAAATTTACTGATGGCAATGTCAGTAATGCTGTTTCTCCAGCTTTATTGCCTCGCCTCATGCCTCACACTGGTTTGGGGCATTATAAATAAAAATATGCATAATGTAATTCCTGTTACTTTGTCATCTTGTTTGCCTTTGCCTCAGTTGGCATTAGTGTCCAGTTCAATGCCCTGCAAAACTAGTTAAATTCTTTTACCAGTAATTTCAAAGAGGAATCATTCATGTTGTGATAAATCTACAGGGAAGAAGCACCCATCTCTCATGTGATTTTTATAGTCTTTCATCTGGTGTTTTCTTGTTGTTGATGATATTTTAAAGGTTCCCATATAATGCAAAAATCACTTTAAGTCTTTTAGTGAAATTTGTGGGTCTTTGGCTTTCCTCCCAGCCCACAAAATGTGATATTTAATGACAAAACCTGTTCTTAGTAGTGCTTGTGAATGTAAAATCCTGACCTAAAACGAGCTGTTGGGATTTTGGTGACTTGCTGACGTCAGTGATTACCCAATCAGGAGCAAGTCTGACCTGATTGGTCCACCGGAGCAGATACCCCTGAACCCCCTCCCCGCTCACTCCTCTCCCCGCTGCGGAGAGGAGTGTGGCTGTTTTTGGCTGTAAACAGCCACATAGTTCCGTACTCAAGCTTCCCATCTCTGAAGAAGACAAGACTGAGTGGCTAGAGTTCATTTATCAAGGAAATGTGCCAGCTACACTCAGTAAAACATGCATGTGAGTGCTAGTCACTTCACGGCCGACTGCTTTTCCAACTGTGGACAGTACAACAGAGGGCTAGCAAATAGACTGGTCCTGAATCCAGGTGCATTACCAACCATCCACCAACAAACTTCGGACCCTGGAAATGTGAGTATTTTAAATGCTGTGTGCTGTGGAGCAGATGTAAGAGCTTTTCCTTAGTGTCCCCCGTGTCTCTGTTTTAGCTTCAGGATGCTAACTTTGGCTGCTGTTAGCCTGTTGTTTTAGCCTGCAATGTTACGGTAAATGAGCTTCGCTATTTTCCAAACATTGTGCACTCGGAGCTTGTGGCGCCGCTCTCAGTGACGCAAAAGAGCGAGATGGTATCAGCAGTGGCTCATTTACATATGAAGATCACGCCCACTAAATCAGAGCGTTCTGAACAGAGGGGCTATGAGAGCCTGGAAACAATGCTGCTGTGCTTGATTTATTGGCTTTTTGGACCAAAACATGTTACTACCATTTCATGAAGACATCAATGATCCATAGTAAACAGCAGAAAAGGAGCATAATATGGGACTTTTAAGGTTTGTTCCATAGCAACACGTTTCATGAATTAAAAATTCCAATTGGCCGGTTAAATCAAATCATAAAGAAACACTCAAATTATTCTCAATAATGACTGTTTGCAAACACAGCTTAACACAGAGTCTACAGGAAAATGATGCTGAACTGGTTTACAGTGTTTGGATAGCATTAGCAGTGCGAGCACTACCAGCCTTTGGTCCTCCTTGCAGCTTAACACCAACATGCCTGTGCTGGTTGTGTATTGCTCCAGTCAAGTGGTTACGTGCCAGTTTAACTAGACAGAGCTAACAGCTAGCTCAAAACACTGACCAACTACACAAGATGCCACATGTTTATTTTCATATGGGTGTTCAAGCATTATAGCATGATGGCAGTGCACAGTGACTGTAGCCATCTTTGTGGGTGGCAGTAGGAGGTGGCTGTGCTACACCTAAGAGTAAACACATGACCTGCATTTTAGATCACTACTACAGTAGTAAGAGATTTTATCTTTCGTTACTAAATGCCCACATCTAGAGCTGCACGATTTGGGGAAAAGGTGCGATTTGCGATTAGGTGGAAAAAATTGCGATTGCGATTGTGCTTGCGATTTAATAAAAAAGGTTGTGTCATGATGAGTCTACAGATTTGCTTGGTTATCATGGAGAAAAATCTGAATTGCATGTGCTGACATTGCGATTGCGATATCCTCTTTTGCGATTACGTAATTGCATGTGCTGACATTGCGATTGCGATTGCGATTGCGATTGCGATAATCGTGCAGCCCTACCCACATCTCTAGTTTTGTTAGTCGGTAGTTATATTGCACCTATTGAGCCTCCTCTGACTGAAAACTCTGATAATCTCACTTTCTAGTACCAAGCCTGTGCAGCAGCTAATGGTAGGCACATGAAGTTGGGCACAAGCTAAGAGACAAACATTTCTCATATAGGAATTCCTAGAAAAATCCTGGAAGACGATAATACTTAAAATACTTTGTAAGCAAATACTTTCTCTTCATACATCTGATGTTAGAAGTTAAAGAGAAATACAGCTTCAGCGGAATGCCCATAACGTCAATAAATACTGTATTATCTCTGTCACACAAACACTCACCCACATGAACGAAGCAATAACATGACAGTAAGCCAGACACTGTGATGATTTAGTGGTAGCAGACAGGGGAGGGGTAGAGGCCAGGCTCTGGGTCTCAGACTATCTCTCTCCATTCACCAGGTCATAAATAACCACACAGCAGTGAGGATGACAGGATGAGAGCTGCTGTCTGAGATGGATGACGGAGGCAGAAAGAGAGACAGAGAGAGGAGGGAGGGGGTAAGGAACAGAGTGAAAGAGTCAAAGGGATAAGAGACACGAGACAGGTGTGAGTGAAAGGAAGAAACAGACAATCTGGTTCAGGTTTAAATGCTGGCCCTGTTGGAGACTTAGTTTGAAAGAATCAGGTTAGAATAAAAGAGAGAATACTTTTTATTCTTGATATAAAAAAATATTGTTACTGTGAAGTTTAAGATATATTTTCTCCAACCTGTGTGTACAAGGATGCATCCATCTCCTCAGATACATCCTCAGAAATGAACATGAAGTGGAGGTAATTTGCAGTATACATATGAACAGTAGGGGTGGTGTAGAGACAGAAGAGCTGTGACAGTAAACACAGCAGAAGGTCAACAATGACAGAAAGTTTTTAAGACAAACTAAGGGACAAAGTCCATAACTGTCTTCCTTCCCTGGTAGCTCTGATTCTTAAAACAGTTTGATGCTCTGCACAGACTCCATGGAGGAAGGGATCATTACATGTGAAGGTTTTCTGCTGCCTGGACTTTTTTTTAACTATTTTGTTCCAAAAATAGTCCCACACAGCCTCGTCACTTCCTCCCTCTCACCATGTAAAACTGTTAGGCTGTCGACATCTGTGATCACTGCTGTTTTTCTTCCCTTTACATTTTGCGATATTCCTCCTAACCACAAAGACCCCCACCAATCAGGTTCTCACGATCCCTGTCAGAGTCACTTTGTGGGCTGTGAGAACCAGCAGCTCCCCCCGGCTGCTGGAGGCCTCATGCTGCGGTCTGCTCCCCTGATGCACGTGCTCAGACGCAAACAAAAACACACAAGAACATGTTACAGCTCAGCGTATGTTGTAAACAGAGAGGATTAAACAAGTGTAAATAATGGCACACAAGGCCTCTTTCTGTAGGTTACTTTTAAATGTTCACTCTTTACACAAACACAGATAGAGACACTGCTCTGCTGCACAGGTACCAGGCCTAGATCTGTGCTCTGTGTACACACGTGACTTGAATCAAAGTGTATATTGAGTTACATTTTTGATGGTATATATGTAGGAGTCAAAGAAGAGGTGACAATCACAGTTACAGTTAATGTTTCATTTCAGGCAAACAGCAGAAGCATGTACAGTAAACGTACGTTAAAAGAATTAGCTCTGTGAAGGAAGTTTTTGTTTTAGTTTTTGAATGGGATCCTATTCAGATTGAGCATACTGAGCCAGTGCTTACACCAGGTGTAGAGGCTCCATCTGTTGGCAGCTTAACAGCCAGTCTAGGCTTCACTTTTTGTAACATTATCATTCACATGCAACTGAATGGGCTAAGCAAGAAAAGACAAATGACAGTAGCTAAAAAACTGCATCGTAGCAGCACACCTAATGCTTTCTGCTTCATAAAGGATTTTGAAAAATTCACATTTTTTTATTTGGGTACAAAGCAAATCTTTGGAGTTATGATCAGTTTAAAAAAAGTGTATTTGTTTTAAAGTCTTGTTTCAGGGGTGTTTCATATCCAAGTGTTTGCCAACCGAAAAATCACAAATGACAAGTAAGTCAGATCCTCTAGAGAGAGACATAAACTGTAATCTGAGATGGTTTTGTTCTGTGTAAATTGATGAATCATTTAAAAATAGAGATTTTTGTTACAATGTAAAGTGCTTTGCTATTATATGTCTTTAAGGATAAAACTTGTCATTCACAGGTTTAATGTACCTTTCGGTAGCGTTGGATGTGCCTGTATCAAAAGTACCTGAACCTGTTTGAAAAAGTTTGAGCTGGTGTGCAACTGACAATTGGCTATAAGTCATTATTTAAAAAAAAAAGACAATACAATTACACATATCCTCTTCATTTACCAAAAAATTGCAGGAATAAAATCTGAGCTTCATTTCTTTTAACATCTGTGAAATATTTCAGCTTGTTTCTGATACTGAACTTACTAATTACTACTAACTACCTACTAACTTAGGATGTGTGAGTGTGAGTGTGAGTGTGAGTGTGTGTGTGTGTGTGTGTGTGTGTGTGTGTGTGTGTGTGTGTGTGTGTGTGTGTGTGTGTGTGTGTGTACCATTGCCCCCCTCTTAACGAGAATTCTGGCTGCAGCTCATTAGCAGTGCTGATGACTGTGTGCAGACTGTGCTGTGAGAACTGTCGTTAACATGTGTTTGTAGTCTTTACAGCGAGGTTGAAGGCCATGAGAAAACAAAACAACAACACTGACGGGACTAACAACTGGAGAGTCTGCAGCAATGGGTAAATACGCGTTCCCATGTCAGTGATGACGCCTCCCCCTTCCTCTGTTGTTTTTCTCCCTCCCTTCTCGCCACTCAGAGCTCATCATCAAATTTCTCATTCTTTAAAAATTTTCTTTCTTCTTGTCTTTTACTGTCCCTCAGTCACTGTCACCTTAGATTCCCTCCCTGCATATCTTCCTGACTCTCTCTGCCTCTTTTATATTCTGATCTTCTTCTTATCATCAGGAGATAACATGGAGAAACATTTAATATCGAGTCAATTTCAGAGACTGGATCTTTACATCATGGTTTTCCTTCTGCAGCCAAACATTTTCCCCTGTGCAGACTTTTATTTTCTCTGCACATCCTGAGACCAGAGAAGCCCATTTTCTATCTAGGTACTATCTTAGTTAATGTAAATTTTTGCATTTACACATGCAGCAAAATGCAGTTGGATTGCCTGCTTGAAGAGTGAATCTTAGAGTGCAACATGGCGTCTAAACCTTTGTTCCAAAGTACAGGGTGGGCCACGAGTTTCCATACATAGAAAAAATAAACATTTTCTGTTGGACAATGTTTTTTATTTATATCATGTGCTCTATATGATCACCATTGTTTCATGTGTCAATGTGGTTTCGAAATAATGGTAGTCATATAGAGTACATTAAATAAAGTAAAACATTTGTTTTTCCTTTGTATGGAAACTTATGGCCCACCCTTTAGTCATGAGTTAAAAAAAAAGCTTGATTTTTACAGAGCTCCAGGGTAGATGCTGCTTCTACTTTCCGATCCAGTGAAAAATTGATCAATGAAAGTCGTTTTCCTCTAAATTTAGCTGTGGCCCCCACTTTAAGTTTGTATGTGTCGGGAATTCAGTACATGTGTGAAAAGAGTTTATGTGACTGCCCCTCATCTTAACAAATCTCCATGCATGCTATTTCAACACTTTCATTAAAGAGATGCTTTAGTCCAAATCAACATAAATTAGAGAGAACATACAACACATACAACATACAACCTAAATAGGAGGTGTTGTGTGTAGATGAATCCCCCCTTTGAGAGATCAAGACAGTGTGTACCCCTAATCTTCTGTGGTCCCCAGGAAACTCCTTATTTTCACAAAAAAATTATGTTTCTTCCGTTTCCATCCTCTGTGAAACTTACTTTGTGATCTCTTATTTTACTCTTCATATGAATGCACATTAAGCTTTCTAGATGCCTGACTGTGCAACACTGAATAGCAAGGCAGCCTCTTTCTTTGAGGAGGTCCAACAAGGAACTATCTATGAAAGTGTCCTTGAGAAGACACTGAAACTTTATCACTCCCCATGGTCAAACCTCACATGAAAGCTTCACTGCCTGTGAGAATAAGAGTGTGCAGGAGGGAGTGCATAGTTTAAATTTAATGTGCTTTAATTGATACTTTCATCACAATCTCTGTAACTTTGACACACTGTGGGCTAACATGTTTGTGAAATTGTCAAACTGATAGCAGACTTTACTATATTACAGGACTATTTTTCCTGCATTTGTTACTCAAGCACCACTCCGGTCTGCACTGCAATGACCTGAAATACAACATACGCTATATGACTGGGTTGTACACATACACTGTGTCTTTGCCCTCTCAGGCTTAGAGTGTCTGCATAGTTATGAGTGTCTGCAGTGTGTTTCTGTAATGTGGTCCAGGTGGTAACTTCATCATCAGCAGAGAAAAGTTCTATTAATAAACACACATCTGAGAGCGGCACCAACACACACACACACACACACACACACACGCAGAGGAAAGATGACACAGATATAGAAGGACCAAAGGATAGAAAGTTGTATCTTTACAAAAGGCGATAATGAGAAATCTGAGTGAAGCCTGAGAGAGGCAGTCAAACAAAGAGAAATGGGAATAAAAAGCATCATTTCTGCTGTAGTCATCTTTCTGCTGAGCTGCTGGCTCAGGACCAAACAGCGAGTTTGCCTGCCTCCCCTGGGGAGAGTAACTCCAGGCTTAAATTCCTTTGTGTTATTTCATGTTTTCCTTTCTGGCACAACAGTTTCTCCCTAAAACTCACTCTGTGTAGCAGGCCTCATTAAAGGAAGTCTGCCAGCGTTTGCAGTGTTGTTCTACAGACCTCCATATGTGCTTTATGCACACATTAACATATGAAGACTTGCAGCCTGACATATGGAATCAGACACACACTGGTTAACTCATTGCTCTGTGTTTTCCTGTCATATTTTCATTCTAGTTTAGGAGTGACTGAAGGAGAAAAGCAGGGGTCTTACACTGACAGGAGTCATTTCCGCTTTGTTGTGGGGGTCTGTGAAGGGTCAAGCCTTCCCCAGCTTCAGCTGTGTGAATCACATAAACACTCAGGGTTAAAAAACTCCCACTATGCACGTACTGCAGACGTCCTATGCTGCTCATGCAGGAGACCCACTCTGTTGTTTACACACCTTTGAGTGTTCTTCTTGATGTTGTATGTGCAACAACATAGCCTGCTTGCCTGTCCTGCAAAATCTGAGCCTATACAGGTTTTGACTTTAAACTAAAATATTAAACTTTTTTTTCGGAATAATTATTGAACTTCTTCCTCCAAACTACCTACTAACCTTCTTGGTTTAGTATTTAAAATTTTGGTTAGATGATTAGACAGACACAATGAGTCTTTAATCCTGCTTCCACATTGATCTGTAACAAGCAGCCCCCCCTTCAGTGAGCCGTATTGATTTCTTCCCATGAGAAAATCCTGTGTTTGTGTTTCACTGTTTAAAGCCACTGATCAAACACAAGTGTGTAGAGGATCAGTGATGCCCTGTTTGTTTTCTCGCCCTCCTGTCAAAATCTGTTCCTCTTTCTCAACCTTGTACACACACACACACACACACACACACACACACACACACACACACACACACACACACACACACACACACACACACACACACACACACACACACACACACACACATACACACGGTTGGCCATGTATAGTGAGTCAAACACGCAGTGGACTGTGGACATACACAGTGGATTAGGAATCTATTTTTGTTGATAAACATTAGCTTATCTAAATAAAACTCCAGTCTTAATGGAGTTACAGTGTCTTTTGTATCAGCAGTTCACTGTAATAATTTCTTTAAAGAATATTCCTGATACTTACTAATGTACAGTAACCTGCACTACAGAATGTATTTGATTTTATGATATCATATTACCTCCACCAAGGAGGTTATGTTTTTGGGAGTTTGTCTGTTTGTTTGTCTGTGAACAACATTACTCAAAAAGTAAGAAATGGATCTTGATAAAATTTTCAGGAAAAGTTCAAAATTGGATAAGAAAGAAGTGATCAAGTTTTGGAGGTGATCTGGATCATCGTCTGGATTCAGGTTTTATTTTTAAAAGATTCATTATCATTATGAGATAGGGTCGTTTTTAACCATATGTGTATATAACTCCACGATAAATGGTTGGATTGCTTAGCAAAAACGATACAAGACAAGGTCACCAGATGTAAAAGTACGATCAAGATCCTGGCAGTATTCTGGATGCTAAGATCCGGAATATGAAATATGTACTGGGTCGTCATAATTTTGAACACTGTCAAGTAACAAATTATCGTACAAGCCTGAAACTAACACCAAATTGTAGCAGACAGTCTGCTGAAAGGGGGTATAACATTAAAGTGGGACCAAAGTGCTGCGTGACAATCATGATATCCTTTATTTTTAAATTCCTGAAGTTTTTCTTAACCCGTCAGACATTTTTCATTGCTGCTGTACTTAAAATATTCTGTAGAAATAATGCTGCTTTACCAAAACATTGAACATTCAAAGACACATTCAAGGTTTATTTGACTAAGATCTGACACCCAATCTTTGACTTACTGTAAACCCTGTCCTTTGCGTCTTAATGTACAAGAGTCATGTCGTTGAAGGTTTTTGTCTGGACAGAGCTCACACATGTTGCAACTCGCCTGACTGACTGTATCTTGGGTGTCTCTAGTACTGTCCATGTGGGGCTACAGAGTGATAAAGCTGCGAATAAACACACTTCTTCACTTCATGGTTAAATTTACGTATCTTATTCGTCCTCTATTTGTGGATTATGAATGTGTGTGAGCCTGTGTTTATGTGTCTGTGGAGGTGAATGACACATGGGGATATATTTGTGTGTCAGAGATGCTGCTAACTGTTTTTGCAGAGCCGAAGGGCCTGTATGGTGAAAGGGATGAGGATCTCATGTTTCATCATGTTTCTGAACGCAGCACGGTTGGGCAGTTTGAGTTTAGTGTCTCCGCTCACAGCTCATTTACAGCTTGAGGTGAGAGGAGGAAGTATTTGGTTAGTGGTGCACATGCACTTACTTTCCCAAGACTGTGTATAAATACACAGGCTTAAAATGGCTGAACTTCTCTGTCACAGCTGGGATGAATCTTTAATTAGAACAAAAGACAGATTTGATACCTGGTTTTTGTACTTAAGTTTCTAAACTGAACGCTGTCTTTCAGTGGACAAAAGGTTCAAAACGTCATTTTAAATTTTGCTTCCCACTGTACTGAGAGACGTACACAATGTGCAGCTGTGAAGCTCTTTCATGTACCATCTTTGGAGTTTGCAATCCCGCTGGCTACCAGTGCCATAGCCAAGCTCAGTCTATGATAGCATTGTAAAAGTTTAGCAGTAACTTGGCACCAACCTTCACTCATTCATTTGTCTTATTGAGGAGTCTTCCCAATAAATACTACACTGCATATGGTTTATTATGATAATTACAAAGTTTATTTACTTGATGCTATGATGAGGAGTTTTTACCTGGTTACAAAACAGACAGATGTTTCATGAAAGAGGGAGAATAGGTATGAGGGAGCAGAATTTTGTCCCTGTGTTTCCTAGTGTGAAAAAAAAACAAACTTGGCCGTAAGACCTAAACATCCGTCTTCTTATACCCATAAACCCTTGTGTTGTAAGGTCATTTCCTGCTGTTGATTAGGGACTTTACTCTCACTCATAACTAACTCCCTGCAGAGAGCTTGGAGGGAAACACATTGCATTTTTAGACATTATTTATCTAGCCTTGCTTCAGCTTAATCTCAATTTAGAGAGAAAGTACAGTAAGAGCTTCACTGAAACTATTTCACTCAAGTTGGGCAAAACATGAGCATGTGCTCCGAATTATATGTTTAAGAGAAATAAGTTAGAGAATACTCAACCATTAGTGTCTTTCATCTAATTGTTTTGTGTCACTCACAGCAGCAAACATTTAACCTTCAAGTGGTAGACATGCTGTCGCGATATGCTGTAGATAACAGAAAAACAAACAGAGCACATTGGAACATCAAGAGCTTTAGGGAGATTTTAAGGACAAACTTGTATCCAGATTAATGCATGTGTTTCTTTTCTGTCACGTATGTTTTACACATTCCAACCTGAGGATGACCTTTAGATCTGGTTTACAGGTCAGAAGTGATCCACATAATTTGTTCGGATGCACGTCTATTAATCACAACCAAACACAGTAAGAAGAGAAAAAAAAAAACAAGTCTGATAGTTACTAGGGGAGGGAAATTTATGCACTTAATAAGTTGTTTTAAGTCCCTAATTGCAGATTTGAATTGTTTGATTTAATTAAACTTTCAGAATTCATCTTCCAATGAAACATTAAGTGGACAATAAAGCATCTCTCCTGCTGTGCACATATTCTGCAGGTGCAGGTTACCTCGGGGACGCGCACGGCCACGAGCTCCGGCTCCACACGGTTCCTCCCCCTTCCCTCAGCGTGTTTGACTACTCGCCTCCTTCACTTCAATGAGCGCTATTGTTAAGAAGTTGAGGAGTCTGTGCGCTCCTGAACGCTGGCGGTGCCGGGTCTCTAACTCTGACAGACGGAGCCTAGCGAGTGTGCTGCACCGACCTCCAACCTATGGTACAGAAATCTGAGAAAGATTAGCTCAGTGCAGTGGAAGACGGAGGTTTTCAGCAGATTTTTCCGTCTTTGCATTGCGAGAAACTTCAACAAAGTGGATAAAAAGTTTTTGTAAAAGCTGCTCGAGCGCATTCCGGCGGACTTTGGATTACTGTACCAAGGTAAGCTTCCTCTGCGCTGTCTTACACTTTTACTGCGATTTACAAACTCAGACACGCGTGCTTTTCTGTACTTTGAGAATTATGAATGCAGGCTGGGTGCAGGTCAGAATATTTGCAGATTTAAGTGTTTTTGGTTGCTTTCACGCCTCAGAATCCCCCTCGTGTTGAAGTCTTTCAGATGCTGTGTCATCGATTAAGATCTCACACTAAATCGGTTATTCTGCGAACACGGACACTGTGAGAGGCTGTGATAATCGATACGAGCTTTCAGGTTTCCTGGTGTCAATAATTCACTCAGCGTGCTTCACTTGTGAAAGCCTCCCTTGTGGCTGGTCTCCACGCATTCCTGTCCCCGGCGCACGGTTTCTGTATCTCGGGTCAGGATCAGCCGTCAGACGCGCTCAGAGGGAGGCTCGGGCAGAGACACACCGAGAGAAGTGTTTCCTGTGGAGAAATGTGGAAACAAGATTAGCCGCTTTGGCCGTTACCTCGGACTCTGTCTGTGACGAATGTACTGGGTAGGAGGTCATCAGCCCCTCTATGGGCACTGTCACTCGTGGCTGTTTGTTTTCACTTCAGATTAGAGGCTTAATTCTGTGTGATTGACTGCCGAACCCAAGAGACACATCAACGTACTCCATCTGGGATGCATGAACTGCTCAAAACAGTCACTTTATGGTTTTTGCTCTGAATGATTCCTCTGCATGAAGCCCTCAATGCGCGCTTTGGTTGGCACACCTCTGCACTCAGGTGAATTCATTTATGTACGAGGTGACTTTGCACTGGGAGGAGGATTTTGTTCGACTATACTTAGATTCACAGCTCTGAGTAAAGTCACTGTTTTAACAGACAACAAACTGTGTTTTTCTTTTCTAATGGCTTGGAATTGTTTGTGAAGGAGAGTGTGAAAAAATCATTTCATTTTCTGTGTTTAATGTTGAGTTTAGGATGTACCATCTACAGTGTGAGGTGCTAAGACTCGTATTAAAATAGGAAAAAGGGTGAAAGATTCACTCTGGCTATAAAAGAGAGCATTTCTTTGTGTTGTCTGCACTTTAAGTGAGTGACACTTATTCAAATAATGGACAGTGAACATAACTGTTACTGCTCCCCTCTTCCTTTCTGCAAGAACACTACTGTAGATCTACATCAAGAGCCAGTGTGGCAAACACATACCACAATTTGATTATTAGTAGTGCCAGATTTACAGATTACATTTATTAATTCTGATAATTTGTCACTTATTTTCTCTATATTTACATAAATAGTTACAATAATGTATGATATACTCATGGACACTTGTCAAAGCAGTTCACAGTGAACAAATTTGCTGCAGCTCCCCTTTCCTGTCTGCTCTAACACCTCTGTTGTTGTACATAAGAAGCCTGCATTACAGCAAATGCACATTATTAGTGATGTAGTTGTTATCTTCAACAATTTTGCAAATCCATAGCCAGTTTTGTTTATTACGTTTTATTATGTTTAATTTGTTACCCAATGGCTCTCTTGCCTTGATTATATATCATGAGGTTTTTTTTGAAGATAAAGGAAAGAGGAAAAGCTGATGTTGTGAAATTTGTGATATGCAATACTTGATGCACATTTTGAGTTGTTTTTTCAGCAGCTGTGGTGAATACTGCAATAAATACTGTAGTGAAATACAGTTCAGTGATCTTTGTGAACTGTGTGTAAACCTCCACATAGTGTCATACAGATACATGAGTAGTGCATTAGGGAGAGTTTGTATTGCACAGCTTCAGAGAAATCCAATAACTGCTCAGTGATACGCCAGCCATGATCTGCTGTCTTCACCTCGCATTGCACCCTGCTGCTTTCACTGTCTGCACTCGTCAGTACAAAAAGAGCTTTCTAAATTAATATCGGTGAGCAGGGTGTGGAGTTTGGGAAAAGCAAAGAGAGCTGGAGACAGAGCGATGAGGCTGAGGTGCGTACAGCTGAGCGGGAGAGCAAAGCAAACATTCCTGACTCAGTGTCTCAGCAATTTAATTAAGGTTTTTTTGTGAGAAGCTGCTGCAAGCACCTCGAGGTGAAGGCTTAACCCTGCAACCCCCCTTCCCCGTTTTCAGCTTGGACTAATCCTGAGGGTCATCTAATAAGTGCCTGGGTCATGCCACCATGACAACTAAATAGGGGTGAACTCTGAAAGGAAAGCTCTCCAATCAGAGAGTTAATAACCCCATGAAGGAAGTTAAGAGGTACAAGGTGAGGAGGATGGAGCTATGGATTGGACAGAGAGAGAGCGTGTGTGTGTGTGTGTGTGTGTGTGTTGTGTGTGTGTGTGTGTGTGTGTGTGTGTGTGTGTGTGTGTGTGTGTGTGTGTGTGTGTGTGTGTGTGTGGATAAGGTTTCAGTTGTTACCAGCCACACCAACTTAAAGCCCCTCCTCTTACTGGGGTTTAAGTGTGCCCTGTGGTGCTCTGAAGTTACACACACTCACTCACACTCAGACACACACCCTCCCCTCGGGTCACATTTCGGTCACTGTACCACTGTTGAGGAACATTTTACAGGGGAATAAAATCAATGACACAACTGGCTGTTTTTCTTTTCCTACATCTGTAACAACTTCCTGAAACACATGGTTCCCTGAAGGCAACATTTTCTTTTGTGCTTCAGGAACAAGACAGGCTGACACCCTACCTTTTTTTTTTTATTAATCATGATTGTTTTTGCAGTTCTGACTTCTTTCTTTTCTCCTCATCTGGTGTTTTAAACAAGTTGCTGGGAAGTTTTTGCTACTGGTTTCCAGCCTCATCCCTGTATGCTCTATGGGATCTGTTTCCCATCTTGGTTTTCTGCTCATAGCCTCAGATTTTCACTTGACTTCTCTTTCATGTGATTCACATTTAGTCGTCCTCACATCCTTGTGATACCTTGTCCCATCCCTGGATGTAGAATTTGTACTGGCTGAACAGCGAACTATAACCAACAAGTTTATGCATTGCTCGAGAGCAAAGTTTACAAACCAAAGCCTCAGCAGTGTGAGCTGGCAGGCTGCAAGCAGTGCTCTGTGTTGGAAGTTATTTAACACAATAATATTAGAAGTATTAAACCAATGAAAAATCACAATTTATTCTCAGGCTTGGCTGCGATTTTTTCCACATTCAGGTTTACAGATTAACACAAACTTCTCTCAAATGCAGATACAAACAACCCACACAGTATGCTTTTTATTCAATTAAAAGCTGCTCCGCATGGAAAGCATGGTTTGTCTAACTCCCAAGGATAAAGTGGTACCTCTTGTGTCATTGCTGATCTTCTACTTCATATCTTTAACTTAAGTTAACTGCTAAAATTAAGCAGTTAAACTCTTTTTACAAATCTTTGCTGTGGAAATTGTAAAAAGAAAAAAGTTTAAAAAAAAAATCTTAAATGTACTATTTGTTGTCTTGTCTGACGCCTCAGACAGTGGGGTAAAAAGTACTTAACTAAGTATCCATTTTCTGGTACCATTATTCTTGTTAGGTCAGGTATGTTTTCAGTGTGTTCAATAACCTGATAAAAAAAACAGCTCCTCATAAGACTTTAAAACACAAGATGAAACTTGGCAATCAGCCTTATATAAGGCACCATGCAGCAGCATTCCTGAAATTGATTTCAATACGTTGGCTTCAGTGTGAGCTGCTTCTGATAATTATCTGATCTGATAATAGTATTAACTTAACTATCACTATACCCCATATAAAGATGAGACTGAAAATGAAGTCATGGGAGCTTCAGGCTTTTCTAACTTATGTTGAACAGATAAGCCCGGTGGTCCTTTGCTGCTGGTGTTCGATCTTTTTTTTTACTCCGTGCCAGGATTGGATCAGTGCATTTCTAACTTATGGTGCAGATTTTGTTGTCAATGTCTTGCAAAATGACTTTGAATTTTGCGCATATAGTAGAATCAGCCAACGGGAATACAATAAATTCCCAGAATAACTTTCCCTCAGACTGAAAAAAAATGGAGAAAGCTGATCAGGAACCTAGAGTTGAAGTTTTCTCAGTTTTTGGTTGGCTAAATAGACTGAAATAACTCTTAAAATCATACTTTGCCACTACCCACAGGGGGCGCCAAATATAACAAACACATTTCCTCACAAAAGCTTTAAAAAACACAAATCACCAGATAACTGATCTGCAGTATAATAATCCTCAATTTATTTTTACTACCTGCAGAAGCATGTTTAAAGAACTTTGGTCAGAAAAGTTGGAAAATGCCGTCCACTTTTTGAATCATCTAAAAGGACACCTTAGAAATAAGAAAAAACTATGTACAAGACTCCAGTGCTTAAGACAGAAGCAGTACTTGCCTTGTCTTGTTTTTTTTTTTTTACAATTAATTGAAAAGACTTTAGTTCAGTGAATGAAAATGTCCTACACAGCTCTGTTTTCTCATCATCACCAACACGTCATTCTTTTGTCTTTTCTTTTCCTTTGAGCACCAAATGAAGCTGCACATAAGCACAAGTGGAGGAGCTCTGGATCTGTACAACTCTTGCCATTGTGCAGATGTGTCGGTGGGGTGGGCTGAGCTGCTTGTCGGCTCATTTGGGAACGCTTAAGGAAGCGGGGACCGCGCAGATGAGGCGGACGTCCAGCGTCAGGTCTCAGACTAGTGATAAATCATTCTGTTCAGTGCATTTATCCTTCTGGAGCTCTGAAAACACACTGAAACCATTTACTGTAACATACTGGGTCAATAATATACATTGGATGTGGTGTTCCCTCGCTCTGTTTATGTTTTATTTAAATCAGTGTCTTTGGATGGGTAAAACTCCCAATCTTATAACCTATAACTACAGGTTGGTATATCCTGTTCAGAATAGCCCAAAACTCAAGCGTGGAAACCCTCAGTCCGAAAATGGAATTAGGGATTAGTGTTGCTTGAGAAATAGCTAATTTATAGATCAAACTGATAAAATCTGATTAAGCAGGAGATTAAATGTAATGACCTGGCATTCAGTGTCTCAACCTGTTACATGTCACTTACCATTACAGCTTCACATGGTTATCTTATCTGGAGCACCTCTAATATGAACTCGTTAAACATACTGTTATCAAACTGATGGTACGTAGCATATTGCTGAATGCGGTTTCAGTTTTCAGCGCACCAAGAAACTCCTGTAATATCTTCACAAGCTGCCCTGACACCCAAGGATCAGGCTAAGACTGAATATGCTCACCAGAGGGGAACCTCGACTTTCCTCGAACCCCCCTGGGGGAGGGTTTAGGGGTTGCTACTCCTTTACTAACCCATGAAGCGTGTCTCTAAATACCTTCCCCCTTCTTCCTTGCTGTGTGTTGTATAAACATAGCGGTTCAGTAGGAAGGTAAAGAGCGTGACACATATAGACTCCTCGTAACATTCCTCTGTGGTACCAGGAGGCACCAGGACAGAAAGATACCCCCAACACTCAGATTACCTAACACAGAAATACTAGGCTGAGATTATAATCCTCACATCTGCAGGTTTTCTGTATTCATTCAAGTGAAATAAGAGTACAGTACGGTATTTTTAGACTAGTGTGGATTCTGGACACTACACAGTTTCTGGGTGACTGGCAGTCAAGGACAAAAACATCATGAAGTCCAATAAAAAGGCCAACTTTAAAAAAGGCCTGGAACACGTGGAAAACAAAAATCTTTGATGGATATTTTGATTTGTCTGCAAGATGCAAGGAAACCAAAATGTAGCTTAAATGTTGCATTTGGGGATGTGTAAAAGTGATTGCAATAGAGCTTTACTCAGATTCAAGCAACAGTCCAACCCAGTTTCCTGTTCAGGTGGTATCAGTAAGACTATCCAAACTTTGGATCTTTTTTAGCCACAACAACACATTTACATGATGTTAGACATGTTTCTTTCTCATACTTCACACCTTCCTCATCTTAAGTCTTGAAGATACACACCTGAGACATACAGCTACAGCACCACCTGAGGGCGAGGGTGTCTGTGAAGGATCTGCTCTGAGGGTTTTGGTGTGGTAGATTAGTGCAGGCTCCTCTTTTTCTGAGCCCCCATCTTTCTTTTTGTCTTGGGGGCACACAGTCTACTCACTCTTTCAACAGCCCTCATTCTCCTGCAAACACATGGTTACACACTCAAACACACACACTGAGAGGAAGTCAGTGGCCTGGCGGCTGCAGGGCCTTATACAGCACTTCAAAGGTTTTGAGTCCTGGGGTTTGGGTGATCTGAACAGGTAGAAGTCACAACAGGTGAGGACACACACACACACACAAAGTAACTGTTGGTTACAGCAAACGCGTGCGCTGATGTCCACACTTGTGTCGTATGTGCTGGGACGTGTGCGAGGTTGCTGAGCCACAGTTGCCTCAGGTGTAACTTAATGCTGCTGTGTGTCTGCTCTACATGTGGTGTCATGTTTGTTTTCACTCTTCTTTTTGTAAAGCAGTCGGCGTGCAAACACTGCCATTGTAACTACAAGTCTGTCCGTGTGTTTCAACTCTGCACTATTTTTCTGGAGTGCTAGCACAGAAAATATGAAAGATAGAAAAGCAGCACCAAAAAAACACATTTTTAGTTGGGTATGAAATTTTCATCGATCTGAGACTCCAGGATAAATGCTTTCATGATGCTATAATTGACAAGCAGCAGCGTCTGTGCACCTATGTTAGACACAAATTCAAATTAAATTCACTCTTGCAAGTTAAGTCTATAGTAATTACCACATATGCTGTCATTTTTATTGCAGAGGTTTACAACCTCACTGTCTCTTTAGGAGTAATTGCTTTGTAAGGGAGTGATGCATAGCCCAATTACAGTCTGTATGTTCAACTGCACTGACTTACTTCAAAGTGCATTTCTTTGTTGGCTACAATACATGAGAGCTTTGATAGATTACATTACAGCATACTGTTAGGTCATGCTTCACACAAAGATGCCGTTTAGACTTTGAAATAGTGTAGGATTTTTTTTTTTTCAAAATAAGACACTTATAATCTTTGTTTAGTCCAGTATTTTACAGTGTGTCCAAAGGCTAACACGACAACAAGCAGACTGTCAGTTGGTACACTAGTTTGGTAGCCATCCATGTATAGCGCCACTGACAGGCCAATGCTGCGAGACGTCTCTGTAATGTGTAATGTTAGTGAATCCTGGTGATGTCCTGTCAGCGCTCATCTACTAAGCAGAGGTAATGTAACCTCACTCTTCATTTTATTGATAGACTCTCAAGTTTAAGCAGTCAACTGCAGAATAACTGCTGCAGCTTAGCCCTTTTAGCCTTTAGCTTGGGCTGTATCATTCTCCCGTTTAGCTTTCTTCTTCTCCTCTGTCCTTTTTTCTGTCTGATACTTTGGCTCCTGTGTCCATGTGTCGTTTTCAAGCAGAGAAAAAACATAGCTCTATTTTTCACTTCTAAACTTTGTCAGCTGGCGTTGTGTCGTCATAGAGACTTAGATGTGCTATAAACCAACCTGGTCCTGCTCGACCCGATTGCGAAGCATTGTACCACTGCATACAAAGTATGAGCTATGAAGCATTTTCAAATAACCTTTATTGGCACTGATAATGTTTAAAGTGTGGGTCATAGATTCTAATCCACTATAGATCATATCTAGAGGGAAGACTTTTTCAAGATCACTTTGAAACTCCTTACAGTCCCTTTGATTAAAGCTGTGTAAAACTGTAGTGATTACTTCTTGTATTGTAGCTGGACATGGTGTGTGCATTTTCTTCATATTTCAAGTCAAATGTTTCTTTATCAAGCCAAAGTCAGTGAGGCAGAGTATAACTATAGAAACAGATTGTGAAATTAGCTCATGTTATGATATTCTGAGTGAGGGATGACAGGCAAAAGTGGGTCAACAGTTTTATATGTTTTCATACAGAGCTGCAGAGACTGATTTGCTAATCTTTTTACATCTGACACATTTTTGAAACCTGGATGTCTTCACCTCATCCCACAGGATGTCTTTTGTTTTGTTTAAGCACCTTCTGTTTCACAACCCGTTGAATACTGTGATGTAAGAACATCTACTTTTTTTTATTGATGTCTTTTGATTCTTTGATGAGTTATAATGCCCAGAGCAACACATTAGGGTGAGTCAAGTTGAAATTAAAGGCTGAGGTTACTTTTTTTTAGAGTTTAATGAGCATGAATGGGTGTTCCACTTTAAATTTGAAGGTTCCTCTCTGTAAAATGGTATAAAGAATCTGAATTACACACTTGATAGCATTTTATCCATTACTTGGAGAGACCTGATGTGTCATTGAGTCTTGATAGACCTAGATTAGTCAGCCAAAGTGACTGTTACACTGGTTAAATCACAGCTTTGTCTGCAGGCGTGGCAACAAACTTGTCCCTCAACAAATTAAAGCGGGAAAAAAAAGGTTGATTTGACTTGTTTGGCCAACAGTCAGGTTCATTGTGTTTGTGCACAGTGATGATGGGTTAATCTCTTAGTGTATTAAATGACTGTTGCTGTCTGCCAGACTTGCTGCAATCGGGTATGTTGAAATACACTGCAAGCTACTGTTGTTGAAGGGACTGGGGCAAAAAACCTTTTGCACTTCCGTATGCACGATAGTCAACATTTTGTATAGTCATACACTAAATATTTGATAAAAATATGCTCTGTTGCAAACACAGAGACACACACACGTTCACATATCTATGCACTCACACTCAGTCTTCCTTGGAGGCCTAGCTGCAGCTGGCAGGGGATTAAAAGGTCAGGAGTCAGAGGCGGGGTCCAGTCAACCCAGAGACCGCGACAAGAAACTGACGGAGCAGAAGAAACACAGGCAGAGAGGGAGAAAGTGCTGAATCAGAGCCAGACTTACAACTAAGCTGACCAAAATGAGGAGAAATCTCATCTTCAGAGCTCGTTCTTGGGTTCACTGTGTTTGCTGTTGGATAAAAGCCGACTATCTGATTATGCACGGACCACCTCGGAGTGACAAACACATCACAGCAGCACGTTCAGGCATGTGCAAGAAAGTCAACTGTTCCTCACTCTGTTTATCATAATGAGTGCAGATTAAGGTCACCATTTCAACACTCTGAAGTACTCTCTCTGTTAGAGGTCTCGACGGGCCTTTGAACTCACAGGTGTCCTAAGATCAGCTTAATGTGACATAATAAAACAGTGTCAAACCTAATATCACATGAAACCTGTGCTCTCATTAAAAAAAGCATACTTCACTTCAAGTTTAATTGTTACGAAACTAGACTTTTCTTTTCCACTACAACACCCTGAGAAATTAACAGTTGGGATTTCAATTATTCAAGATGGAACATTAAAGAAGATGAAAGGAGACAGACTAATCAAAGTATCCAGATGAAACTACTGTAAAAACGAGAGTGTTTTAATAAATTAGGCAGCTCTGTCTGCCACTTCTGTGAAAAACACTAAAGCAGTAAAATGTGTTTTATTGATGTGGCTTGAACTGCACTGTTTAGTTGGCTGTAAAATTTAGATTCAGCTCCAACAGAAAAACAAGAATAATCACATCGAGCAAACATAGAAAACTTGAAGTAAACATGCAGTATCAACATTTAAGACTCAAATTTCATCCCCATCATTCAGCACACATCAGAGCTTTGAGTGTAAACAACAAGCAGTTTTTCAGTGTCAGTATGTTGTTATAGTTTGTTACAGTTAGGATTTAAAGCTTTTAAAGACAGAGAAAAGACAAAGCAGGTTTATTCAAGGGAGTAGTTCCCTTTAGTTTCTATTTTGTTCAAACCAACCCTCTGATTGAGTTACTCTTCTCTCATTTGAAGCATATCTATCCAAATTACTTCACAGCTGACTCGACAGTGCTCACTGAATCCAGTGGAGCTAGCTTTCACTGTGGGCGAGCCTGTGTTGTTATTTAATTTGGACATGCAGCTCTCAGATGAGAATCCACTTCAAAGAGGTGGTAAGTGGATCAAAAGTTTGGCTGCAGCAGCTTTTTTAATCCACACTGGCAGGAGGAGAGTATCTTAGCATTTTGTATGTGTGTGTGTAAAATTGAAGGACTTATTGTGGCTGTAAATTACCCAGGGAGAGGATAACATAAAGGAGTATTGAAAGTATAAATGATGCTTGCTTGAAATGAGGTAGGCCCAGTTTTTGCTCATCTGGTCAGTTTACATCGAGTTAGCAGCTGTATGTCATGGTTAAAGTTCTCTTATTTTAGAATAGAATAGAATAGAAGAGAATAGGATAGGATAGAATAGAATAGAACTTTATTTTCATTGTAACAAGTACAACTAAATTGAAGTCACAGCAGCAATCAAGAAAACAAAAGTAAGAAAGTGTATAGAAAGTGCAAAAAGGTCCATAAGAAAATAGATGCTGACAGCTTGTCCATCATTCTCCAGTTCAGCCAGCCTCCACCTCCACAGGGTCCAGGACTGAGCTTCTTCAGTCATGCTCCATCTCTATCTCCTAGATCCTGTCTGCTCACAGCAGATGAAGTTCTTCCAACATGGCATTGGTGTCTGATGTTAGCTTCGTTAGCCATGTCTGTGAATAGCATGATGCTACTCTGCCCTCTGGTATTCCCTCTGATGCTGGGTTAGCACAGCTAGCTCGTCCATCTTATTGGAGATAGATCTTACGTTCCCAATAACCATGGATGGAAGGACAGGTCAATGTTGTCTCTTCTTGGCTCACACCTGAGAACCAGCACATCGTCCTCACCTCCTTCTCCTCACCTTGTGGGAAGACATCAGGCCTTACACCAATTAGCATTGACATGCTACAGGCTGCTAAAAGCTGAGTTCTCATGTAAACAATGCAGCCATGGTTCCAAACATGTTGGAAGTAAGAGTATGTGCGCCATTTTTTTTTAGACTGTTTGTAATAAGAGGATTTCAATATTTCTTCTGTAGTCTGATAGCTGCTGAACTCTTATTAAATTGTACCAAGGAGGCTGTGTTTATTTCTTTCTGTCTCCTTTGAGTAATCAATGAAGTGAATTAGCGAAGCCCGCTAGCTAAACCAAGACTCTCTACAAACACAGACAGACCAGCTCATGTCCAAGACAAGCAGCCAGGAGGTCAGTCTGCTGCAGAAATGCCGCTTTGTACCTGCAACGAGGCCAAAACACACCAGACTGTTACTCTCATTGGAACAGATGGGTTGAATTAAACAGACTCAGTTTGCAAAGATTGATGAAGCTATTTCACAGCCTCATAGGAGGGAATTAACTTGATATATCTGTGTGGGTTTGGATTAATTCAGTGTTTATCTCAATCCTCTGGCCTTCCCCAAACTCCCCACTCATTAAAACTTGACTGCTGCAATTATTTTCATGGACCAGAAAGGTTTTTGTGAATACATGTTGGGACCACCATATGATGTGTTGCAAGTCCTCCAGCTTCATAGAAGTGACAGATTACTTAATGCACCATTAACTAAACGTGTTGCTCAGCCTGGAATTTGGTTGTATAAATGTCTGCCTCATTAGAGTAAGTCACATCCTGGCTTGGATGGAGGAAAGTTATTAAACACAGTCTGTCAGCCAAAGGGCAACAACACTTCAGGGATGGTGTGCAGGCAGCTGGGTAAGCAAACAACAGAGGACATTGAGACAACTGTGAGCCCACTCAGTAATGTCCACACAGTTGATCAAACAGGCCTTATTTTCATAATTAGCAGCTTGAAGAACAGCTGAGCCTATAGACATTTTCTTCATTTTAACTGTTGCTATGGCTCAATATACTTGTGTGCAATAATTTTTCAGTTAATTTTTGCAAAGCATTAACATCTTAGGACCCAAGCTATTGTCTGGTGTGCATTTTTAATTCACCTTGCTGTTTGGGATAAGAAAGACCTGGTAAATATAATAACTAAACTTGGCCATTGTACGGGAAGTTTGATTATTTATATTATGAGTTTGTTGTTTGTTAGTCGTGTTATTGAACTTAAAGACGTTTTTTTTTTTTTTACCAAAATAGGCGTAAAGTTGTGACATCACCAAGAGATGATGTGGGCAGTGTCCCCAAATGTAGCTAAAAGGTTTAAGTTTTAAAAAAAGAAGTCTCATGGTTCTGAGAGGCAGAAATGTAATGTCCACATATGTGGATGGTAGGTCTTAAAAGGTTAAAGAGGCAAAATATTCATATTAAGAGCTTTAACGAAAGAGAAAACCACATGAACTAAGCCGCAAAATCCCAAGCAGACACACTGTGAAATTCCCTGTTATTCGCTTAAACAGTAGTTTTTGCATTCACTGCAGTTCTAAACCACTGATGTGGAACTAATCCGACTACATGTTCCCTCAATTTCAGCATGGTGTCACAGAAAATTAGAGATTGTGTAAAACCACTTGAACACTTGTGTCTAAAAATAAAGTGAAGTTTTCAACCAAGCTTTCAAATGTTTCAATTGCAAATCAATGCCAAATTTTAACCACCTGTTTAAGTACATGTATGAAATTTTCTTATTTTTTAAAATTTCAAAACTATTTTCAAGTCCACATTGACAGTGTAACTCATACTAACCAGTGTTGTGCATCTGGAATAAAATGAACTCTTCAAATGTTCTTCATGATCCTGAATAATAAACAAAAACTACACTCAAAAAACAGTTTGATTTGAAACCATGGGACTTTTGTGTATTTCATCCACAGGTCTGAGTGAATTCACTCACTCTTAGATACAGCTCTGCCTAATTTTGTGGCGTAATTCCCCTTTGACATCAGTCTGATTTGCCTCTGTATGCTTTGATCATCGGTGGTAGCTCAGACTTAAAGTGCTTTTAAGATTTCACTTCTGTAAAGTTTCTGGTGCATTTCTTGAGCTTGTCGCTCAACCAGAGGTCAAGGGTTTGATCCCAGTTCCTGCAGTCACAAGCCGATGTCTCCTTGAGCCAAACACAGAGCCTCAAAGTTGCTCCCACTGTTGGTCAGTGTTGTGTGAATGTAAAGACATTTGAGTGGACAGAAAGACTAAAAAATACACTGCCAGTGCAAGTCCATGTAACACAGAGTGCATGTTACTTTTGATCCGAGATATCTGGAGCCTCTAAAGTGGAACCTTTCAAAAGTGCAGCTGAAAGGTCTAACCTCAGTCTCAATGAGATGAACTTGCCAATGCTAACAGCTTTAGTCTTTTACTGAGTAGTTTGTTGTTTAAAAAAGGAATAACACAATATTCTGTATTAATTTGTACAACTGTACATATATTCCTAATGGTACTGGAGGAAGATTTGAGTGTGGTCTGGCAGTCATTAAGCCATCAGTGCAGAAAGCATGACTAAAGGAATGTTTCTTAAGTGTATATCTGTGTCACTGGATTCATGATGTTGAAGTTAATGTGATTGAGATCTTTCTAACTTCTTTTTTTTCTGAGCACATTAACAACATTAAATAGCGCTGCCTTTTTCCCACATGCCACATGCTCAAAGACTCACACCATGTTTGGTTATGTTGCTCAGCCTGGTCCAAGTATTTTCCCTGACTTTTTAAAACTTACAGATTTTCACATGTTTTTGAAACCACAAGATTCTATCTCAAAGGAAACTTACATTTCTTTCACTAGATTTTTAAAAATACTTGAACACATTGAAAATAAAAAACCCCTCAAACACTAAGATAGTAGGCCAAAATGAAAATCTTATTTGCTCTGCTGTCTATTTTTTAATCGTATTTTCAATAAGTTCGGTAAAACAGTTTGGTCAGAAATTACTCAAAATTAGTCAAACATCGATGATGCTATCAGCAGAAAATCAGATGAGGTCATTCATAGCTTTGGGAGAGCTAGTCTGCATGTATGTGTATACTTCATCCTTCCACACAAACACAACATCACTTTTCTCCCCATTTCCTGTCTCAATGTCCCAGTAAGCCTGGGGCCTTTTTTCAGTCGTGTGTCAGCGCCTGCTCTGCAGTGAAGCATGCAGTCGCCATTCCTCCACATTTCTCTTCTCCAGTTACTCCACATGGAGGGCAGTGGGGATTGCAGGATACTCTGACACACAGAAAAGTTTCGCAATTTTGCATTCATAAAGCAGCAGGGAAGCTGTGCTTGGTTTTGAAACAAGCTGCAGCAGTTCTTGAGAAGTTAAGTTGGCACAACTTATTAAAAATGCTTGAGGTCGTAGGTATTTCCATTCATAGCTCCTTCTTTTGTGAATGTTAAACTGATACATTTTTGTGTTTAGTTCTTCTGGTTGAATGTCTTTTTCTAGAAACAGCTGCTCATTATTCTCTAGCTTCAGTTTGTCCATACTTTTAGACATCTTTCATGACAGAACTAATACAAAAGAGTGGAGAAAATTAAACAAACCCAACCGAAAACTGTTAAAGGTTGACCACTGTTGGGGATAAAGTTAAACAGTTTTATTTGTGTTTATTTGAAAATCTTCTTCTTAGTTATATTTTTTCACTTTGAACAGTTAACCCAAGCCTAAAATAAACTGCAAAGAAAGTTAAATTCAGTTTTTTTTTTCTAAAGAAAGTGGCAGTATGTGTCATTCTGTTGGGATTTTGCAAAGGAAAGTGAGCGTCCAGGTGTCTGCACTGATCAGACCATGGAAGTTGGGACTGATACCTGGAGAGGTTCTAGTTGAACTTCCTGAGTATTGTCTATAAAATATCTTTATTCCATTCTTTTCTGTCTTAGCAAGCTAGCATAAGCACATTCATTGACAATGAAACTACATTTACCAAACAATTTGAGAATCTTTGCTATACCGCTCTACTTCTCCAGCAACTCTCACACAAAACAAAACAAAACAAGTATCAAAATACAAGAGAAAATAAATCATCTAAATTTAGGGACAGAAAAAAAACATCCCACCCAAAAGAAAACAAACAGAGGGAGCAAGATGGAGTGTTAACATGACCTTTGACCTTACGCAACTGAACCGCTGGTGAGGTAATTTGAGCTGCTATTTAAGAATTACTTACAGTTGCAAACAAACACAGCACAGTAGACACACAGTGAGGTCACTCAGGGCTTTGAATAAGCAGCTTCCTATTTAAGGGGAAAGTTCATGTGTTGGATGTTTTGTATTGCTGATAGTGAGGCGTGTGAGAGCAGAGGCCGAGAGAGAAAGAGTCTGGTTTCTGTCTTGATTAATGGTCTGTTGATGATATAAGCACTCTGATGTGTGTTTGTGTTTATGCATGATGTCATCAGTTGTAAACCAGTGAATTCTGAGAGTTTGGGTCAACAGTCAGCAATATTCTGTGCATAAAATGTCCCCATCTTTGAGTAATTAGTGGATTATTGAAAAAAGATTTCCTACAGAAGGTAGAACATGCTGCACAAACCGAACATGGTTGCTCTGTGAAAATTGATTATCTGGCAGTAAAACTGCTGCTCAAACAGCACAGCATGAACTTTTTCCAAACTACAATTAGTTCCATATTTTTTGCCTCAGCAGGCTTGCTCTCCCAGGACACTTTCACATGTCTTGTAGACACTCTCACCCTGTGAAAATTACACCAGGGATCAGGTATGGTCCTATAAACTTGACACAGACCTCCAGCCCAGGCTCTGACTGGCACTAGAAAGAGTTCAAATCAGATTTGTGTGTTCCTGGGTAAAATGCGGCCTTTGTTTCTGGGTTGTGAACCGGCCAAGGTCACTGGCTTTAACTGAGCCAAACAAACACACGCAGTTAAGTTTGCACTAATTGATTCTCCCTAGCAGGGACAAGACAGAGCCAGAGTGTTTGTGTGTGCATGCATGTGTGTGTGTGTGTGTGTTAGTGTGTGTTTACTTTAAAGGATCTGTCAGGCGTTAAAGTAAATAGATAAGTGACTAAGTAAACACTTCTCCCCCACACACAGGCCAACACAACTTCTCGGCTAGATCATGGCTAGATATCTCCACACAAGTTAACTGTGCCTCAGATGGTAAGGTTTTTTGTGTCCATAGTCTCAGGATGAACCCTTTACCATTCATAATCCAATTATAAATGTGTGTGTGTACCTACATGTGTGTGTCCTGGCTGGCAGCATTTCCACAAGTCCAAGTTCCACAAATCTGTCCACACTCTCTGACCCAACACTGGATTAATGAGGTGATCCAGCAGCAGGGGGCTGTTGGCAAAAGCTTTTTGGCTTTCAGTGTGTGTGTGTGTGTGTGTGTGTGTGTGTGTGTGTGTGTGTGTGTGTGTGTGTGTGTGTGTGTGTGTGTGTGTGTGTGTGTGTGTGTGTGGTTAGAGGTAAGGCTGTGCAGTACAGGCAGTATACAATGTGTGAAGGTGTGTTTGCACAGGACAAATATCTGATGATCTGCAGTCTTGGGATTGTAAATAACAGCGCTGATTGTGGGTGATTTTCCAGAGAGAATCTGCTCTGCTTGTAAATTTCCAGCACTAATTACTCAGTGGGTTTTGGTGATGACACGAGTCCCATGATGATAATATCAAGGCATGCATTAAAGTGCTCTAGTGTGCAGTTTGTAATGTGCTGAAGAGGCTGGGGAGAGGGTTTCCTGGATGGTTTTCTTTTTACATGTTTCAAAAACATAAAGTTGTGTTTCAAATATATATAAATTCCTATTGTTTAAAATCAAACATTTCTTTTAAGTTCTTTTTACCTAACTACCTTTAGTGGTAGATGTTCAGATTCAGGGCTCAGGCCTTTTTTAAGACCAGGTTCCCAGTTCACAGTTTGATAAAGTTTGTGTTAGACAAATTTGAATTTTGCCTGATTTAATGCATTCCTGTTTATGCTACCACAACATTTCATCCTGTACATTGTTTCATATCATATCAGGCTTCAGGTAGTAAAACTTTTTCAGATGCAAGAGGTTGTATGCCTGTGAGGGAAGGAGTCATCTGCTGCCAGGGCAGGCTGTTTCCTGTGACCTCTAGTCATGATACGCAGTATTATGACGAAAAGCATTATAGTACAGGTTGTTATGGTTATCCTTATAAATGTGTCCATCTATCCATCCCTTATTGGGTTTCCTTTTTGGGGTCACAGGGGGCTGGAGTCTAGCTGTCATTGGACAGCAAAGCCGGGTAAACCCTGGACAGACTGCCAGATCAATCACAGGCCTAACATGTAGAGACAGAAACCATTCATGCGACACTCCTACCTTAAGGTGACCAATCGCCCTGACAAGCATGTTTTTGGACTGCTGGAGGAACCAGAGTACTCAGAGAGGACTCATCCATGCATTGGGAAACAAGCAAACTCAACACAATAACACACCTGCCCAAGAGGGGATTTGAACCAGAAGCCTTATTACTGTAAAGCAACAGCACTGACCACTGCACTACCCTCAGTGCTTTTTTTGTTTTCCATTACTCAGAGTGATCTCACAAACTAACCTTGTGCATGGTGATCCCAGTTGATCAGCTCTGTAACATATGCATCAGTGCACATGTTTTTAAGGAGCCAAATTAATGTTTTTAGCACATCCTTCCCCTTCCCTAGGCCAACTTCATAGCTGATGAAAAAGATATGCGCAGTGGGCGAGGTGGGCTGTGTGTCTCAGAGTGGTTTTGCCGCCTGCAGTGGCTCGAACTGTAAAACAGTGGCGCAAGCAGAGTGAAACGGGTGTGTGTGTGTGTGTGTGTGTGTGTGTGTGTGTGTGAGAATGTTTGTAAATCAGGGATGAGAATCAATATCAAAGTACCAAGGCATAAAAAGCTCCTGAGCTCCTGTTGCAGAATGTCAGGCGTGTGATGTGGGCAAAATGATTTTTAACAGCGTATGAAGCAGTGAAACTTCAATTTCAGATTTTTTCAATAAATTCACTCCACGATTTATCCCACTCCACTCGCTATCTTATTCTGCTTGTACAGAATGAATTGCTATCTCGAGTGCTTCAGTTCATACCCTTTTGCCCCAAACACTTTTTCTTATGCTTTTCTGAAAACAAGAAGTACAATGTCACATGGTTAGTGCTAGTGTTTTTATTAAAGTACAGGTAAGCAGTGATGTTACGGTGTCTGTCTAGACTTGCAGAAGTGGGGGGGAATCCACCATCCACAGCCTACCCTCGAGAGTCCAGCCCAACCAGCACCCTGCCAGAGGCCACACCGTGGTAACTGACAGCTGGGTTTAACAAGCGTGAAGGGGCCCCCTTTATGGGTAAGAGTCCCACAGGTGATCATCAGGCAGTAATCAGGCCCCGAAGGGGAGATGGAGGAGGGAGGCAGGAGATAGAGGAGTGATGAGCGATGATAAGTGAAGTATTTTTGACTGTAAAGTTGCATTATGTAAACATGAAGTCACTTCAGATGGGTCCAGAGAGAAAATACTAAAAAGCTTAAGGCATGGAAAACAGAGCTAATAAAAAACCACTGTGAACTTTGGCAGAAAAACATTTACAGCTTCTGTGGCTTCAGCCCGCATCTCAGCTTGAGGCTAGATGCCATTTCCAGGTGTAAACAGCTCATTAAGATGAGCGATAAGTGATGGCAGGAACTGACAGATCAGAGGTGGAGGAGGGAAAACTAATAAATCACTTCAGTGCTTTTGAGTATTAGGTTTGCTTTTTTTTTTTTTTAAGCTTGGAGACTTTACTTCAGAAATCAGCCTACAGTCACCTTAAAATAGTTTCTACCATGATGCACAATACCAAACTGTCAAAGTCAGGGTAATAATGTTTTCTCTGATCTTGTGTTCTTAACTCTCCAATGTTTCAGTCAGAGACTGCTGAAGAGATTTTAAAACAAACTCAATAATGAAGCTTAAAAAGCTTGAGGATTTGTTACTTCCGCTGGAGGATTAAACAAATTTGTACAAGCAGCGAGAAGAGAAGAAAAAGAGTGTAGACATGTTTGGGAGTGTTTCTCCTGTTGCCTGCTGGCACACCTGTGTGAAGGCGAGTACAGTTGACATGCTAATTTTCACCTGTTGATGGACGGTATGGGCTTGGAGCCAGTGGAGTGTGCAGACACACAAAAACACGCTCAGTCATTTTGAACGTATTTGGAGCGCCTGCCACAGAGAGACTCAGCGTGCTTGTGGCGCTTTGTTACTGGCAGTCAGACTTTCATCACCTCAGTGGAAAAACCGGTGTCACAAAAAGTCATCCTGAAGCAGGGTGTGTGCCCTGCTGTGCCAACCTGCTCACTATTTTCTTCTCTCCATAGAGTGTGCTGCCTTTACCTAAGCTGTGTTTGGGTTAAGAGCTGTGCAATATAAGGAAGATAGCTAAAAAATCATCACAAGTACCTCAGTATGCATTGGTTTCATATGGACAGTCACCAAACAAATATTTCCCCCTGAAAATGGTCAGATGCTAGAACTATGGTCATTTTTGATCTTTTAAAGAATTTCTACACCCAGTTTTAATTTTTTGTGGAGTTTGGCTTGTACAAATTTGTGCTGAAGGCTCACATTTTGATGATCAGGACCTTGTGTGATTCTTAACTTCTGTTTTACATCTGCAAACACAACAGTGTCCATGCAGGCCATGCAAATAAGTCTTAAGTTTTGCTGCAAAGGGCTGCTAACAGTTTCTAGCTGTAATTAGCATTAAGAGGAAGCAATAAAAGACGTAAGAGGTTTTAAAGCATGAGCAAAATGTTTCCTGATCTTAACATGAAACACATTTGTGAGGCCTACAGGATACCCACACTGTGTCTCCTGGTGGAAAAATGTAGAGCTTTAACAAAACTGTGTTTTAGTTGAAGGTATTTTTTTAGACACATTCACCTTGGTGAAGACTCCTTTATTTCAGCTGTTTCAATGGGGACATCACAAAAGTCATCAATGCATATGGATCTATGACATGAAAAACTCAACAAATTAACATGAAAAAGTGTGAGAGAACTGAACATCATCTATTAATGGGATTTCATGTTACCACTCATCCTAAAAGCCATGTATAGTATCGCTTTTGCTATCAAACTGACAAAACCGTGTTCTTTCAATCATGATGGCACCTCTGTAACATTGTGGTTTTGTAGATAAAGGGAGTCAGCTGGCACAAATACCAGCCTTGGCAAGTAAAGCACAGCCGTGAATACTTCTTTGAGTTTCACTGGTTTTGTTTCAGAGGAAGAACAACAGCAACCACAAAGACACGCTACTCTAATGTCAGAGACCTGCCACTGCAGCTCCGTCTGGATCCACTTCAATGTGGAGTCTTCCCCATGTCCTCTGCCCACAAACTCTCCTCGAGTTGAACGCAGATTCAAACAGGCAAAAGATTGATCTCTTTTATCCCTTTGAAACAAAGCTGCCAAAAGAAACTGAAGAGGTCTGACAAGCAGCAACAGCACACCTTAATGTCACTTTACATTTTTATCATAGCAGCAGCATAGCTGGCATGTCTTCCATACTTTAGTCAGACAACAGAACACCTCGGCGTCACTGATTTTTCCTCTTATTTTGTGTTTAATAACATCAGCAGTGTAACTGCTGCTGGTGGATGTATGGGAACAAATGAGGTTGTTGAATATTCTGTTGATGTTTCAGTAGTTGATTTTCACTGATCCAGTTTTGTAAAATTATTATGTACAAATTTCACTTTTGTCAAATTTTCTTACTGGCTTTAGCTGAAACCAGAAGCTAAACAAACTGTACGGTGTAAGAATCACTCTCTTTGCAGACTCAGCAAGTTATAGAAAACGTTTTTTGATCTCCTGGACACCTGCAAATTTCTGAAGAACATTCAGCTAAAATAAAATTTCATATCTATTTGTTCAACTCATTGTGCTGTTCAATTATTTTCCCACAGGTTTCATGTCCAGGAAGCAGAAAATAAAGCAGGTCCAGCATTTTTGTCAACAAATTATTGGTTAATACCTCTTTGGCTTCTAAAGCCCCGACTGCTCCCAGCAAATTCAGAGCGTTTCCATTCGTACTCAGATATCTGCTGACACACTGTTGAAACATTTCTTAAAGCAGAACCCTGCCTTGACCCTGACCACGACCATAACCTCTGACCTCTACAAACTGAGAACAAAAAACAACTATGTTTCTGTCAAACTGTTTCTGTCTGCCAAGCCAAAGAGTTATTTATGCTAGAGAGCAAAAAATAGAGAGCCAGCAGAGACAGAGTGACAAGAGTCCTGGAAGATGGGCAGAAAACAGCTGATTCAGACTGAAACCAGTCAAATCAGCAGAACATCAAGCAGTGGATTCAGAGATTGAACTTTTATCAACTTTTAAGAGACATAATAAAGACAGTGATGAAATAAAGGTAGCTTTTTTCTCATCAAAATAAGTCTTAGAAGAGCAACATTAGAAAATTAGGTGTGTATTCACTGTTATTGTTTGTGTGCTTTACACATTCTTGTTAAGTCATTTGCAGAAAAATCCCCAAGAAACATTCATTTATCTTAATGTATTCATACTAAACTAACAATGGGCTTTAAGGCTAAAAGGTTTAAGGCTGTGTGATGTACCAGGATCTTTCACTTTGAGGAGTTTCTAGGTTGTAGGAGTGGGGTGTGTACCTGTAACTCATTCCTCTCAAAGTATGAAGTCATCTCCCTGTAGACCAGCTCTCTGACACAGTTTACGATCCCTTTGTCTGATTCTTTGTACCTTCAGTCCAGATTTTACCACCTGTCTCAGTGAGTTCACCTCTGCGACAGAACCTCTAAATCTCTCTCCAGCCCTTTCCCTTTAAGAGGTATTCCTGGGAATATTCAATACTGTATTGAATAAAAGTATTTATTCCCCTTTGGGGTATAGCTGAAAATGTGGGACTCTCTTATTTCTGGGGTTTCGAAAGCCAATATATGTTCACAACAGTGAACAACACCACTTCACCGCAAAGGGAATGGTCCTCTCCTGACTGAGGACAGTCATCAGGCACAACTACAGTGCCAGGGTAACGAAAAGTGAAGAGACACGCCAATTCCTGGAATAAAGTGGCTTAATATTATTTGACTTCAACTGTATGTATGTATATATATATATATATATATATATATATATATATATATATATATATATATATATATATATATATATATATATATATATATATGTATGTATATATATATATATATATATATATATATATATATATATATATATATATATATATATATATATATATATATATATATATATATATATATATTTTAAGTTTCAAAGGTTAGGTCAGGCCGCTGATGAAGTTGCAGTTTTAGGTGAGTGGTGAGCATAAGTTGTGTTTTTTGGTAGACCACCTTCAACCATGATCTGAAAGAACATAAATGAGACTGCTTTATCTGGTTTTTGTCCTGCACTTTGAGACCTGAAAGGATTCAGTCTTTGTTTACTGCAGATTGTGGTTGAATGGAGGCTCTATCCATGAAGCTACCAGCTCTTAAAACACCAGATTTCTCCCCTGACCCTCTCAGTTTACCTCTCACCCTCTTTTTTCTCTCACTCTACCTTTTTCTTATCATGGGGGAGGACAACAGTTTATGTGGGCCTTTCATTCTGTCTCACAGTGAGGGATGGCTGCAGTGGATTGTGGGTAACAGAATCCAGCTGTGTTGAAGGCTCTGTGTGTGTGTGTGTGTGTGTGTGTGTGTGTGTGTGTGTGTGTGTGTGTGTGTGTGTGTGTGTGTGTGTGTGTGTCGGCTGGTGTGAACATGTGCAGGAATGTGTGTATGCATGTGTGTGTGTGTATGATGTGTTTTCATGGCTACGTGCTGTGCGGCTCTGCAGGTCTGCAGGTCTTGGGTGCGTGTTGACCTGCTTCGTGTCATTCTGACAGCACTGTTTCTCTTTCATCAGGCGCCCTTATCTGCATCCGTACAAATAGCAGAGGATCGAGTGTGTGCCATGAAGTCTTAGCAGAAGTAGACTCTGTCACTTTTAATTATGGGTCTATGAAAGAGCAAAGAGTACTGGTTCTCCAACTCTAAGCTTTGTAATTGTTGTGTAATGCTGCAAGAAACTGTACATGGCAGATTCTTGGATCTATGGCATGGGCACCTGGTCAGTATCAAACAACAGCAAAGAGCCGAGATGTTTAAAAAGGGAGGGAAAAGTAGGCATGCAGAGATTAAGCTGTATGCTTCTCTTTCTTCATGTCATCTCTTCCTGTCCTTCCTACTCCACCACTTAACCTGTCACTCCTTTTAAAAGCTGAGCCAATTTCAGAATAAAAGAGGTGTGCCTGAAGCAGCTTTGATCAACGCCCCAGATACAGAAGATTTCCCGCAAGTTCTTTTTTATAAATTGAGATTTTGCCCCCAAGCTAAGTTTCCCTCTAGTGCAATTCAATGCTTGTCTTAAGCTTTTACACTTGAACTTTTTAGTTTGTGGTTGAACCAAATTGCTGAAGACTTAAGACACTAAGTGAAACACTTCAAAAGACTCCTAGAAAATGTATCATAAATAATGCAAAATGTATTCAGTTAACTCTGGTTTAGACTTCTGCAATGGCCCTGTGCTGAAGTGGCCAATGCAGCCGTGAGCAGTATTTACTTCCACTGATGTAACCACGACTCTTGTGGGCATTGTGGTCTCGTTGATAGTCAGATCCTCTGAAGAGTTTTCTGCATTTTTCCACAGCTACTCCAAGCATATTATGTTAAATAAGAACTATACATGTTGTTGTTGATCATGCAGAAATAGACACAAAGAAAACATATAGGAGACTTTAAGTGATTCAGGAAATGCTGTAGGTACATGAAACACATGGGCTTGAAGTCCAAGTCCTTTCATTTCCTTTCATTGCCAATTGGGGGCAAAACATAAGCGTCTACATTGCAAAAGGGCCACACAGACCAACAGCACAGGTTTCAGCATTTGTTGATTTAATGCCAAAGTGTAAACCAGGCATTGTCAAGATTTGGAAAAAACAGCTTTTTGATACTGTGGCATATTCTTGATTCTTGATCCAGCTATACATAAGTATGTCTGGCCACAGTTTCAGTGCAAGTATGCATGCTTTTCTGTCCTCCTCTGCAACATTTTGGTTCACCTGGCTGTTATGTTCATGACTTCAATTAATAGGCTGTCAGTCACACAGTTGATATAAACTTGGATTATTTTTTAGCTGTCTTTACTCATTAATCAATGCAATGGTTAATGTGTCAAAATATGATACTTATCATAAAAATGCTTATATAAGGGTAAAAGTAATGTTTTTCAGAAAAGCCCAAAAAGCACACTTGCACAGCAAAAAATAATGAGCTTGCAAACTTAAGTTACAATCCTTATCAAATATAACAAACAGAGTTACTGTCAAGTCCTGACAGTAGGCTTGTTGGAGCACCAAAGCCACAAGACCACATACACAGTGTTTACACAGGATTAGGAAGTCCATACAAGTGTTTTGTACATGAAACCACACTGTAAGAACTATCAAAAGCGAAGCCTTCATAGTTGCAGGATTAGTTTGTCTTTCCTCTCCTCTTTGCTGACTCTTGAAGACAATGATTCATTGTTTCTTCATATTCCATTCATTCCTTTTTGTCTCGCATCTAATTATTCACTGAGCAAGCAGCAGCACCCTTGAAGGAATGTCAGGAAGCTCTCATTATGAACTTGTTTCAGTTCTATAAACAGTATGAGTGCACACAAAGAAAGATCCTGTATGTCATGGTGTCACAGCAGTGAAGGTTTGTCATCAGTCAAGCATGCTGCCAGAGTAATAGCTTCCTTGTGTGCATCACAGTGTGCACAAAAATATATATGTCTGCTTTATGTCTTTGAGAATGGATGCATTTAACTCTTTCAGTAAACATCATAGAGTTGTTCACTGACTGAGGGGATGTGATCTGGCCGCTCTCCATGGTCACTCCAGATCCAATGGTTGATAACTGGAAATAGAGAAAATAAATTCCTCTAAAATCATCAGATTTCATACACACCATTAAGAAATGCAGCCATATGTTCAAGCTTTACTTTGAAACCATCTTGAGGTATACCACAGTGTACCTCAAATTTATCCAACACTGAGGATGCTTATGTGAACCACAGCATATGGGGCAAGCTGCAGTTTTACTTGCGGCTTGCTTCATTTTTATGTTGTGCATTGAGTCGGTAACAAAAATCGCTCAAAGAACAATCTTGGGGAGATAATAAGAACCCCCTTTTTCTTGGCCATTCATTCGTTTTTTTCTGAGTTTAATGTGTCAAAACATCTTCGGACCAGTGCAAAATTAATTTTAAACAGAGGACATTTTGGTTTCTGTAACTCTGTACTGTGAAAACACGATACCATTTGGCATGGACTCCACAAAGTCAGAAATTATATTTCAGAGTTGTCTGTGATTGTCTCTGTGTCAGACAATCCTTTTTTTCCATCTGAATGGTTACCCCGCCATTATTAAGTCTTGGCACAGACAACGTAGCAACAAGTTACAACAGATAAACTTAGGTGTGATTGAAAAAAAAAACTTTGGCAATTCTCAAGATCAGTGACCTGTGGTGTACAACAAGAAAGAACTGCTTGAGAGAAATTCACTTTGTCCATTCACCTTTTCCTTTCCTATCATCACCTCCCCTGTTACCTATAAAATAAAGAAGACATTTAAAACATGCTTCACAAACAAATCAACCAAAGCGTGGATTTTGAGTAAAATTCAAAGCCTGTTGCATGGATTGTGTGGTAAGAGCCAATCAAAGCGGCTACTACTGTGGCTGTGACCTATGTTGACCTTCTGAGATACAGCAGGTGTCATGAGACTCTGGCATCAATATTTTTCATGATGTGGTCTACAATTGGGAGCTCCTTCATTAAGGTAAAGAAAGTATCCCAGTTATCACATTGTTTTTTTAAATATGATGGCTTGTTTTTACAAGTCACCCCACTTCATTGTACTTCTCACATAAATTAGCTGGTACACACATTCAAATCCCTATGCAGTTGCTCTTGCCCCGACTTTCTTGTATGCAGTGCTCATATATTAAAATATGCTTTAGAGCTTGTTTTGAGTACACTCTCGGCATGTCCAGTGTATTTGTATGTGTGAGCTGTTTGATGCAGCAGGGCTGGTTTCATGGGCAAGGAACTGTGACATAAACACAGGGAAGAGGCTGAATGGGTCTGTCACTCACACATCAGGAAGGGGTCACCCTTAGCGAGATGTGACAAGTGTTTTTCTTCTTGAACCCTTGTGCACGGACTTGTTGGAAAAATGATTGACTTTTACTGTAATGGGGTATTCAGTGTTACTGTTTGGATGTATTTGACTGTGGAAGTATGATTTGATGATTGGGATGAAGTGTACTCCTTCTGTTGTACTGCTCTGTAGTACAATGTAAGTCTGTTACTTTGTGTTTGAAGGGTGAAAGAAGAATTCTCCTGCCATCGACTTATGCAGCTTTCAGTTTTCAGCTTGAAGATTTAGACTGAGGAAAACACTTCTTGCATAACTCCAACACATTTTTTAATAACGCTACCACGAACTCAACACTGCAGAACCCAACATTGATCAACTACTATTCTCTCTCTTTCTCTTGTCTTTCAGAGCCAAAGGCCTAAGGTCATCATGCTGCCCTACTTCCTGCTCCTGTTATTCTCATCTGGTCTGGTGTTATCCTCTGACTGCCCAGCAGACTGTTCCTGCACAGTCCAGGATTCAATATTCTGCATTCATCGTCGATCCAGCACCGTACCCCGAGTTCCTACCACCACCCAAAATCTCTACATCTTCCAGAATGGCATCAATACTTTGTCCCAAGATGATTTCAGAGACCTTGGAGAACTGGAGTTGCTAGATCTGAGCCAGAATGAGCTGGCAGAGATTCCAGATGATGTGTTTGAGATGCTGGCAAAGCTGAAGAACTTGGACCTGTCATCAAACCAAATCACCCACATCTCCAAAGGCACTTTTTCTGGGTTGGTTCAGCTGGAGCGGCTGTACCTCCATGCAAACCGCATTCAGAGCATCCACCCAGAAGCTTTTGAAGGTCTAGAGATGCTACTCGAACTTAAGCTTCAATCAAACCAGCTCAACTCTCTACCATCCCTCCGTTTTCCAAGGCTTTTGCTTCTAGACCTGGGCCACAACAATATCCCAACTTTAGGACCCTCAGATCTCCAGACTCCCCACTTGGAGGCCCTCAAGATTTCATCTCTTGGGCTTACTTCTGTTGATAAGGATCTTATAGCCTCCCTGGGAAACCTCCATGAACTCGACATATCTACAAACCAGTTGACCGAGGTACCCCAAGCCTTGAAGCAGGATTCCCTTAAAGGGCTGATCAAGCTCAACCTAGCTGCTAACCCATTGGGTGAGCTAAAAGTTGAGGACTTCCAGAAACTTACAGGACTGCAAGAACTGGATCTCAGTGGACTTAATCTCCAGGGATTTCCTCAGAGTTTCTTCGAAACCTTTTCCAGGTTGACTCAGCTTACAGCTGCTGAGAATCCGTTTAATTGCTTGTGTCCTTTAGCCTGGTTCCCTGTCTGGCTCAAAGAGAAGGATGTAAATCTTGGGAGGCCTGAAGAAACCCGGTGCCATTTCCCTCTGGTAAATGCTGGGAAGAAGCTGTCATCACTCGAGCACAAAGATTTTGGCTGTCCACCTTCTACAACGGTACCGTTTGGCTCCCCCGTTGGAAGCACCCCTGTTCCCTCGATACCCACCACATCTCCAGAAACCACCCACACTAACGCTATTCCACCTCCTCCCCCACCCAGCAAAGACACTGCCTCTTCCAAAACAAACAGCTCCCCCCTCCCACCTCACCCTCCTGTGTCTCCAAGTTCCACTAGTGGGGAATATGAGCCACACATCTGCCCACCAAACATCTGCCTCAATGGGGGTACCTGTAATTTTGACCCACTGGGTCAACTCAGCTGCCTGTGTCCTTCAGGAACCTCTGGCCTTTACTGTGAAAATGTGGATGAGGTTCCAGAGCCCCCAAAACGTTCAGTAACAGAGGGTCCTGTAATTAGCCCTGTGGTTCCCACTGAGCTTGATGCCATCAGCTCACGGCAGGTGACCTCAACATCAATCCTTCTTGACCTTCACCGCTTCATCGAAACACGACCACACATCCGTGGCATTAGATTGACTTATCGGAATCTCTCAGGTCCTGACCGTCGTCCAATTATCCTGAGTGTACCAGCTACATACCCTGAGTACACCTTGCGGGGATTAAGACCCAACTGCACCTACTCAGTCTGTGCCAGTCCCCTGGGTGAGAAAACCAACTCTAGGTCCAACAGCTCTGCAGAAACAGGGTGGTGCACTGAGGCTCACACTGATGGAGTTCCACTAACATCAGTTGAGCCAAGGGTGGAGTCACAGAACCAGCTAACATATACTCTTGTCCCTGCCATAGCTGCTTTGGCCCTTGTGCTTGGGTTAGCTGTGTTGGTTGGGACGATCATCTGTTTGCGTAAAAGGAGAAAGGCAAAGTCAGGAATCGAGCTGGAGCTGGGGCCAGCTGACTCTGAGCCCATGGAACTGGAGGGGATAAAAGCAGGACTTGAGAATGGAGGAAATGGTACACTTCCCCAAAAACAGCCTGAGATAGAGCGCTGTCACAATCCTCAGGCCCCTTCCTCATTGTTACAAAATGGGGCCTTGGACTATGAGGTACCACTTATGCAAGGACACTGCCCATCAAATAACAATCTAGCGTCACTAAAGCCATCATATTTCTGAGATGCTATGTTAACTCTCTTGGAAAAGACTTTTTAGAGACCGGGCTTGCCCATCTGGACTTGTGAGGTCCTGCTATTGCTCACATAGTGTTTGAAAATCTAATTTCATTCCAATTTCAGTGACGTAAAGCGGCACTTATATCCCTTGTTGTCCAAATGGTAACACTACAGACTGGTGTATGATTTTAGAGATATAAAAGAAGAGTTTGAGATTACATCATATTGAAAATGTGCTACCCATTGTGGGATACAGTTAATGGTGTAGTTTTAAGTCATCTAGCAAAGTTTGATCATCATGAACCCTGAAAAAGTGCAATCAGCTAGATGGGTTAAGTAGCAAACTGCCTAGCAAGTGCCTTTTTGCATTGATGCAACTGTAACTGATGGCTAATTTTTATTTAACTCTATTGAAAAAAGAACAACAAACTTTGCAAATGAGCTGTAATCCTGTTGCTGGATTTGTGGGATACAATATTGGGAAAAGAGCAGAGTGCTCTGGACATGGAATTGAAGGAAGTGATGATGGTTTAAGAAAACAGTGACGCAGGTGTGCGGTGCCTGGACATCCTGGTACATAATGTGTTTCTGACCAACTCCAACTGCTCCATGGGAATTGTAGAAGAACTTGCACTGAAAAGAAGTATTTCTTTTCCCTTCCAGTGTCCTAGTCTTTGCATGCCACAAGACTGATGGTTGTGTAAGGAAATGCAATAACACAGAAATAAACCGAATAAACACTATTCAAAGCCAGTGATAGGTTGATGACCATTAAAGCTGTCTAAACTTCATACTTTGCTGTTGACTTTAGCTAATCTGAAACAAAACTCCAGGTTTCCTCACATGTGGATTTGAATGCTTCAATGTCAACAGTCCACCATGTCTCTCCACACATCCAAAAGCTTTTGGCTCAGTGGAAGATAAATTTGCTGTGAAAGAAAAATGGACTGAATGAAGAGCCATTGAGAATGGACTTTGCCTGCATTGTTCTGTGCCGTGATGGGAAGGCTGTTTTGTCTTGCTTCCTTTATGATATTCTTTTTGTCTTGTGTTTTTTGTACCTTTGTTGTATTGTTTAAATGCTGTTGATGTCCACTCAGTATTGATATATGTTTTGCTTGTACTATTAATTTTTTGAAAAAGCCTGACTAAGTCACCATTGATTCTTTAATTTTCTTTCAGCATAGAGAAGAAAGCTTTACCTCTCAAGAGCTACTTGCATTTAGTACCGGAGATAAGACTAACTCAGGTTCTTGGAACCAGCGCTAATATTCTAGATTAGGAACACTAAATGAAAATCAGTTTCTTTTATCTCATACAGGTTACAAAAAGGTTTATCATAATGTATCTTATGAACTCACCAAGTGAATGTAAACACGAAGTGTCAGACACTTTTCTCTCTGTGCCATGTCTGCCAGTGCCACATAAGAAAAGCCACAGACCTTTTTTTGACCTCATAAGCTCCCAAATTTGTGTTCAAAGGCATTCAGCCTTAGAATCCACCCCTATAAAGCAGCACACGCGTGCCGAGAACTGAAAGCAACTTCAAAGACTTTGAAGGCAATTTGCAGTGAGTGTCTGTGAGAGTTTTAGGCAGTAGTTTCTTCTCGTTGCCGCTGACCGTGTCAACTCTGAGATATGGTCTAGACAGTGTTCCCCTGTTGCTTTTAATGCTTCCTTTCCTTGGCTCTGCGTGCCTCCATTCTAACCATCCAGTGTGTTTTGGTCAACAAGGATTATTGGCTTAAGTGTGTGGTGACTGTTCTGCTTGTTTACAGCCAACCAGACTGTGAATTGTACACGCTACAAGTACCGTTCTTGTATTTGTTGTCTTTTTTTTTTTTCTAGGTCTGAGAATGCTACAGGTTTTTCTGTTTCTTTTTCAAATTACTACTTTTATGAGGAAGAATCCTGACTAGGAGTTAAATAGGTTTACAGAGACATGCCTTGCTGGCATCCAGTAGTGTCAGTTTAAATCCTACAGAGCCGTTTCGCATCAGTGTGAATTTTAAGAACAAAAGGACCTTTGTTTTGCCTCTCAAAACATTGCATTTTATTACACTTCATCACAAGCCGCGAATGAAGAAATATAAAATTTGACCTTACCACTGTAGTAACAAAAAAGACTTGTTGGTCATTTATGTAACAGCTAATCTTGGATAACTGGGACTTATCAGTTAGTTTTTCCAGGTGTGTGATAGAGAGAGCATGCGTGAGTGAGTGTGTGCATGTGTCTGCCCGCTTGTTTTTTTTTTTTTTTTTTTTACTTTTGGCTTCTACTCCTACAGTACATTGTCTGCCTTATAACTGAGTCCCTGCTTTGCACTGCAACCCTGTCCAAAATCAACTCTCCATTCTTTAGCTTCACTACAATCTTCATTTTGTCCATTTTCCAATATAAACACAGACACAGATGCTCGTATATCTGCTTTCGCTCAGTATATCAACTGGAAGACTCTGAGTTGCCTGAGACAGTGAGAGCAGCAGGAAATGTTTGAAATATTTTCAACATGCTTGTTACAGAACCTTCCCTGTTGATTTGGGAGAAATGTCTCATTTTCTTTTTGTTCAATGTTTGTCTACTGTTTTGTGTACATGTTTCCAGAAAAGTAATGCTGAGAAAAAACAAACAGTATTAAAAAGAATTAATTTTGAACTGTTCATGTGTTTGTGTCTCATTTGAACTGTTTTATTCTCAAGATTAAAGCTGGGAAGAGTTTTTACACCTTAACCTCCCCTCCCAAAAATCCAACATTGCCTGTAAAATGCATACTTTAAGGGCATATTGCAGGTTAATTTTTTTGTAGATTAAAACTGAGCATCACTTGATAATGGCAGTAGAATAAGTCAGTAATTGATTTTATATGTTATTCAACAAAAAAGGCACACAGAGGAATAAGTGGCTGTTTTTCAATATGGCTGCTCAAAAAGCTCTTTTTTCAACATCACGTCATTTGAGATAGCAATAGGGACTTGCACTCCTTTACTCCGCTTTGAGCCAATGTGAATAACAGGTTGTAATGAGTGAGATTGGGCATTTGGGGTCGTGTTTATTGTGTTTATTGTGTTTCTTCCAAAGTATTATTTAATTTGACCATCCATTAAGATGATTAAAATGTGTTTGAATAGATGGATGCAGAAATTGAGCTTGACAGAACACGGAGTCCACTTTTTTCGGACTTGTGAGTTAGCTTTCGTGCTTAGATTCGTTTTGTGCATCTGACAGGACGGGACTTTATTTCTGCATTGGTCACAAAAACGCAGTAGTGTGTGATGCCCATTTTTCAACAGGAAAATTGATATGGTGGAGTATTATTAAAAAACTAAAACTAGTGTGTAGTTATTGACGAAAGAACACAGAAGTTGTCCTGGCCTGGTTTTTGTTTGTTTGTTTGTTTTTACTGCACATGGAATAATGGAGGTGGAAATGAGGCAGTAGAATGAAGTCTTACCTAATGTCAGGTCAAACTGGATAACAAAGGTACAAAAAAATGACCATATTCTAGAAATGTTTTTCAGTGGGTATGTGCATGGATTATCCAAAACATCTGTTCGAAGTCTCCAAATTGATTTTGTAGGGGCATTGTAGATAATGCATTCCCATTACAAAATCAAAAGGCTGTAACTCATGAATGCATCAACAAACATTCATGAGTACGCGTTCTAATGAAAGGTGAAACTAAGAGAAACCCTGTTGTATATCCAGATTTACTATCTGCATGATTGAAATACAGTGGGTGACACATAAACATAATGAAATGCTTAATTTCCCATTGTGCAACGTAAGTTAACACAAGTTTCATGGGAAAAATGTTTATATAACAGAAATATGAACCTATACAAATTACAGCTCACAGCAAACTTCACAAATCATAACACAGCAAACGGTTTACATACTTACAATTTTTCTATATAAGGCTTGTGTAAACAGAGAAAGAAACTTTGGACAGAGCAGTGTGAAATAGTGGCATAACTTTGTTACAAAGCTATTGTGGAATTTCAATATAAGAAGCTATAAATTCAATCAGATCATATTCTAAAAAAATACCGGAAGATTTACGCAACTAATATTTAGTAAAAAGAAAACACACACAAATCATTACATTCTGCTCCTTTTCTATCCCCATCAGGCTATATGAACCACGTATAGTAGCTTTAGTTACAATTGTTTGCAAAAGTGTGACACAGTGCACCATGGGTAATGCATTTTAGGTGCTAGTATGAATCCTAGCACCTAGAAAGGGCAGGAAGGGGAATGGCAGCTGGTGATAGGCCCCAGTACTCTGAAAATATCTAAATATTGATTTTATCTAAAAGGAGAGTTAAAGGTGAAACATACAGAATGAAGAAATGGAAGTTTATTGCCAGAAAAAAAACACCAGCACACAAACAAAACCAGCAAAACATTTTGTTGCCCAGGGGGTCCTCAAAATCAAGTTATGCCAAAAGTTCCTCTAATGAGCTTTAAGTCAACTCCACAGTGAGAGCTTTGGAGAGCTTTTCTTTTCCTTGTGGATTTGAGGAATTTAGAGCTCTTTGAGGCAATAAGTCAGTTTTAAATGTAAAGAGATGTTGTCAAAGGGTAGAGTTTGGCAGAAAACTTTACTAAGGGATTTCCAGAAACAACAGAAGCTGATTACACACAGCGTGTATCTCTCAGTGCTTCATTACAACTGTAAACACACATACACCAAACCTCAACCACGACATGATTACTCTGTGACGTTCTTTTTTTCTTTTCTTTTTTTTTTTGTGGATGGAGGTAATTTTTTGTGTTTTCCTCTAATAGCCGGCAACAGATGTCAGTGGAAAATGTTACCAATTAACACAGTTTTCCAAATAATTCACGTCATACGGCTCTGCTGCCGTCTGCTATTGGATGCTTTCTTGCATGATGATCTCATTTTAAAAAAGTGCATTAGTTTAAAAGCTGAAAGTGAAGAATAACAAATGATAAATCTTTCCTAACCAGTAGAAAACGTTAAGGATATCAGTTCAGCTTTTTGCACAGTCCTGGCTGGTGTTGTGTCCCGGATCTGTTCAGTATCCATGGCAGTCAAATAGAAACACAAGTGATTTCACTGATCAGGTATGTGTGCTCTGACATTAAATAACACAAGTGCAGTCCAAACCAAGCATGCCTTTGAGCTTTTGCAGCTCAGAGAGATGGAAGTCTTGTGTGTGAATGATAAATCATTCAAATGACCATTTGAATAGTAGAAGGAAGGAAAATCGCTGATTACATTATTAACAGTGAAATGTCACAAATTATCTGACTGAGTTATGACAGGAGCTCCAAATGAAAATCAAAGACACACCTGGATAGAATGAAGCCATTTAATTGCACATGTGCTTTTCCTGCCATTTCAGGGGGTAGGGCCTTTCTGACCTTGTGTAATCATAGTTCAAACAGTCCCTCTACTTGACTGGTCTTATTTCCAAAATGAGGATTCTTTCTTCTACTAAGGCTAGTCCATGAGCTCCAAGTCAAGATGAGGTAACAGCAAGGATGCAGATGTAGGAAGTGTTTTTCATTAACATAAGACAACTTCTCAGTAACTAATTACAAATGCATTAAAGGGTAACTAATAATATCTGTCAAGATATTTTTCCCCTTTTTGACAAAAATTGACGGGAACAACTTTTAGTGGTTTCAACCTGAGGGTCTGTTATCTTTGTGTTCTAGTTAAAAACAATCCTCCAAAATTAAAATGATCCTGTGGCCCATTATTGGTCTGGCTTAGAAAGGTAGATTATGAAAACAGCATTGTGATGGATTGAGAAAGAAAAAAAAGTTACTGCAAAACATCTCCAGACCAGTAGAGAGCAGTAAGACAAAGATTAAGGCTTGTAAGCGATAATGACACCATAGAAGGAGAAGACACTGCAGCGTGTTGCACTGCAGTTAGCCTATTAGCATTGAGGATATATAGCCTTTGCTGGCCTCGATGGTGCTTCATTGCACTGCAGACATATTTGTTGACAATTGAGAGGAGACAAGCTCTGGTAACAAAGCTGTCGCTGGTCGAAGCAGTGACAAAAAACCTGAAGCTAGCCTCAACCTCCTCAAAAGGTATCCTTTTAGTTCCAAAGTGAATGAAACTTCATCGTCGCTGTCATAGCCACTCATTTCGAATTTCCTACGCTGCCTTACAATTCTTAGAGTACAAACAAAAGAATTACGATACTTGATCAAACTTACGCGAGGCTACAACCGGCGCCGGAAGCATAGCTTGTTTACATTCCTTACAGCTGAAAGGAGGAGGGGGGACGGAGCGCACTAGCGCTGGGCGGAAGGACACATGACCAGTTAGTTAGGTCCAGATAAATGTTTATATTTCCGAAGACTTAATGCACTTAAAAAACATTTTATGTAGTGTACTCTTGAACTGTGGTATTACTTTTTGATTTTAGTTCTTGTAGGCAGAGAAAATAGCCTTTGAATTTGGTACCGTCTCTCCCTGTTAGCGCCTATTTCCTCGTCACCATTGATTACAGTTTGTGTCTTACTGAGAGAGAGGAGACAACTTTCTACTGTATCTAATGTCCTTAGTGGTCACATAGAGCTCATACAACCCCACTTAAAAAAAAACTGAACTATCCCTTTAAGGTCTTCAGATTACAGGGTCATTCTTTGAACTGTAACATATTCACACAACTAGGCTCATACAAGATGATTATTTAGGAGTTAGTGGGCTGTGTGTAGCTGTGTGTGATGTTACTATAGACAGAAAGTGAAATAAAAAACATTGCATGTGTAGTCTATAGTTCCAGAGAAAGGGCCCTAGTTAGGGGGAATATTTCCAGTGGTCTTAATGCAGCTAAGGTGGTGAGATGATCAATTTACAAAGAAGTCAGGAGTTTGTTTTTTTGGGGGGTAAGGAGAGGAAAAGGTCTAAACTTTCTTCTAGTATGACTTTGTGTGTAATCAGTAATGTGCAGTAAACATGCATATGTGTAGCGCTTTCTATTTCTGTCTCCCATAACTATCTTGCCAGATAACTGTCCCCATAGATGAGCTCAGTTAACAGTAGCATTGATGGTTGTGGGGTACACACAGACCCACTACTTACAAACATTTTCTAGAGATTTTTTATCATATGGCCAACTCTGGCTGTTTGTTTTTTCAAGCAAGGCAAAAAAAGCTAATTTACTTATCTACAGTTTATTTATTTATTTGTTTATAATCTATGAGTAATCTATGACCTGCTAAGGTAGGATGATGTTACAGGTCAGCCCATGTGACATCTTGCTTTTCTTGGTAAAACACACCAGCATATTTAATAACCTGTCTTTGAATTTCAAACCTATATGTTGGTTGCATTGATATCTTTGAAATTTAATGTTATCTTCTCAAGAGTTCATTTTGTTTACCAATGGCAAAAAAAAGTGGCTGTAATCAATCAATTAACAGTGTGCCAGTCACACACAGTCAAAAAGCTGTCTGAATCAGTCACAGTTTGACAGCCTAACTTTCCAAGAAAAAACAGCAGAAAGTTCAGGCTTAATTATATATCCAAAGAGCAAATTATACCCAGTCTGTTCTTAATGAAAAGCAGATTAAAATTAAAGGGGCTCATTTAAAGAGCAGCGGCAACATTGTGGCTAAGAGGTCAAGTTTTCAAAGATAATCATTGTGAATTCCACAGAAAATTACTGAGGGCTAAACATTTTTGTGTAGCTGTTTTGTTTGTTTGCTAAAAGAGGAAACAATTTTGGAGGGTGTTGTCCTGGACTGCAGTCTATAACTGTAGCAGTGAGCAAAAGATAGACTTCTTTTTAAGTATTCAACGAAGCAGTCTGAAGAAAAGTTAAAATAGACCTAATAAAAAGCTTGAATAGTGCTGAGGAATCTAAAAGGAGACTGAAATTCTGCACTTTTAGTGTGTTTTCACTGACTGAGTGCATGACTTCTTGGACCTACTTTCTTTTTGGAGAAAGTGAGACGTCCTTCCAACAATTCACTTCTTTTCTATCAATGAACCCAAGGCTCCCGTCTACCTCCCAGGTTTTGATCTTAAATAAGTGTACTCAGCCGTGAACTGTGGTCTACATTTGACAAAATTTATTGTCAAAGGAAAGGAAAGAAAGAGTTCAAATTAACAGCCATGTGCTCTAATTTTTAATCTTAAAAACAGATAGTATGCAGTCCAAATTCCTAAGAAACTGTCCAGACCAAACATATTTTACTAATGAGAAGCTTTGCAGACAGAGCTCAGCTGCCAAAAAATGAGAGTGGTAAAACCATAGACTGTGTAATATATGGATGTAGTCTACAGCATCACTAATTTGTTTCTGCTGGTGGGTTTGAGAAATGCTGAAGTCAATGTGGCTTCGATCAAGTATGTATGAGGCAAAGAGGCAGCTCTTTAGCCTCTCAGCAAACAGCTACTGTGTGCCAGCATGTCAGTTAAGTCAGTCTTATATAGGTAAAAGTTGGAATTTTAATAGCTTAGAAAATAACACGTTTTTTTGTTTTGTTTTTGTTTTTATTTTTTCATTTTTAATTTACAGTGTGGGGATTGAGAAATGAGCTGTCTAGACCCAAGCTGTTTTTAGACTAGGCTTGAAATAAGTTTTTTCTTCTGTTTTTTACACTCTGAATCATGCTATATATACACACATGCACAAACAGTACTTCTGCACATAAACATACACTGATTAGAGAGGTCAGCGTGATGGTGCTGCACTCTCAGCGCACACTTGAGCAGTTGGGTACTTTATTGCCTTACTCAAGGGCACCTTACAGTGCTCAGGAATATAAGCCAACATCTCCCTAGCTATCAGCCCAATTCTCAATCTTAGTCCACGCCTGGGCTTGTACTCGTGACCCTCCAACCACCAAATAAGGTCCTGCAGACTGAGCTACTACTGCACCAATTCTCCCGTTTCGTTGCAGACAAGTGTTTTTCTGGCTCACTTTAACACCACTTTAACGTCTGCCGAACAAAACAGTGTCATTTTCTTTCTACCTTGGTTGCTATGGTGTTGTCGATCTCCAGCACAGAGAAGTCTCTGTGCGACTCTCCATTTCATCAATTCTGTGAATTTGGCCAGCTGAACATTAAATATTTAGAGGTGTGCTACTAAAATGACTACTGGTTTCAGCTGCCATATTTCTCAATACCTGATCAGGCATATGCTGTGATTGGCCCTGGTTCACACGTTTCATGAATCACACGAGAATGTTACTGTAAGCTCATTTGAACACCCAGATCTGTGCCATGCAAGATCTTTAACACTCAAAATACCATGCAGTCATTTTGACTGCTTTCAAAATTTGCAATGTCTTAACTTTGTAGTAATAAAGCCTTTGCACTAACAGGACCCTGACTTTCCCTAATCATGTGTATATTTAACTCTAACATTTTTTTGTCATTTAAATTTCAAAACACAAACGAGATCTGGGTATTACTACTACAAGTGACCATAGCAGTCAAATTGACATCCTGGTTTTTACAGGGTGTGTCATATTTCACTATTTGCCACATTATCCCGCTCTTACTTCTGCTCTTGTGTTTGTTTGTTTTTTTATGTAATGTTAAGATAAAATCTAGCCATAGCTTCACTCAAAACCAATTAGAGGAATAAATGAAACTGGAGGGAGAATGACATTCATGAAGGCTTTATCCTTGCTTCAGAGGCTTGAGGAAGATTCTGATGGGGGAGCAGGTTCAAAGAGTGAGGTCTCATGGTGTTTGGAAGAAGTTTCATCCATCTCTCATTTATTATAATATCTATTTTGTGTTGTGATGTGTTTCTAAACCTTTTTCATCAGGTTATTCTTTGATCTTTTTATTGATTATCCAAATTATATGTAAACAACATCTAAGCAGTCAAAATGACAGCTATGGTCATTCTAGTTGCAAAATTCTGGTAGATTGGTGAGGTCTGAGATGGTGGGATGAGGGTGAGGGCCACTGTGTCTGCTCTGCTGTGGTCTGGGAGGAAATCCTGCACAGAAACAACCTAATGAGAGCCAGTGACTTTCAAAATAAAACATCAAAACAAAACAAACTGTGTCGAAAACAGATTGTATTTAACTTGACTACAACAACAAACTGACATAATGAGCAGAGCCAGGCCAGGGGTCTACAGGTCTGAGGTTTGACAGCCCAACAGGAATAAAGATTGCATCATCAATATGGTGGCAACCGTTGGAACTCCTTGGTCTAAGCTGTCCAGTGCCCTGGGAGGTGCCAGACATAACACGCAATCAGTGTGAGTTGATGGATACGCAGTCAATACTCAATGGAGTGTCGCTGGACATCTGGTGTATCCCTGAGTTGGAGTCAAAACCACAGACTCACTAACTGCAAACCAAGACATTATACCCCATTCCAGTTAAACTAGCTGTGCCCCTTAAGGCCTTAGTTTTTTGCTGTGCTCAGGTAGGTTTACTTCTCTGCCTAGTCATGCTTCAGAACGGAGTGTTTCTGTGCGGTACACTTCATGCACAAGCACAAGCACAGGCAGGCATGCGCAACAAGGGCATGACATATAATCCATGACAGATGATGCTGGGACCACTCCTCTCCAATCATTTTGAACTATGGTGGGGGTGTTAGAAGGCTGTGTTGTACTCATAGACTGTATAAAACATGGACGTAGTTTCCCTGACGTCATCCGTCTGTTTCTGAAAGCACATTGGCTATCGTGGCCATATTGGAAATGTCAAGGGCTTTGCATACAGCCATACGGCGCCTGTCGGTCACGTGACCTGAGCTGTGCCTCTGATCTTAAAATCCTCTGAAATGCCAAGTTTTAAAAAAATTCACTCCTCGTACAGTGTGCGCTGATAGTGAAATCAACAATCCAGACAGGAGACGTTTTTCGAACCAGGCTGTAAATAGGTTAATTTCTGCTTTCAAAACAGCTTTTTTTGGCTTGGTGTGTATGTGACTTCCAGTACTTCTAGAGCCAGCCTCAAGTGGACACTTGAGAAACAGCAGATTTTAGCACTTGCCTGTCTTATATTCTTAGACTGTAGGTTGCCACTTGGTTGTACCAACACAACTTTACACAAGCCAAAAAGTAACTAATGTTGTAGCAGTGTTCTCTGTGTTCCCAAATGTGTGGACTCTGATGGCGTCACCGTGCTAGCGTATTTCTCCATTAAACTGAACAGTTCCACTCATGGTGAAGTTCAAATGATCAGGTCAGCATGAACCAAAGGGTCACCTGTTGAGTTTCAGCCTCACCACCTCTGTGTCTTAACGTAGCGCTGGCTGTGGTACACAGAATTATGTTTACCAGGTGAAGTCTCTGAAACACAGCCAATGAAAAACACTGATGTCTCAGTGCAGAATTACACCTGAGCTGAAGCTAAAAATACTCCAATCATCACTGTCATTAAGAGGCAGCACCCTTTTCTTTCAGCCTCCTCTAAAATGAAACAAATCATTGAGGGACTCTGCGCCTTTGCTGAATGTTCCCACTTCTCAAGAGTTCTTCACCACAAAACATGTCAACGCCTTTGGAGGATCACCCTCAGTACTTCACCATCATCTGGCGTAATCACAATTACATTGGCAGCCCATGAGCTGATGCAAAATTAACACTTGTTGTAGTCAGTATGCAATCACAATAATTTGCCGTACAGGATTGGTTTAAGTTATTTATACACTCCACATGTTCTGTTCACATACAGCTGTTGACTCATAAGGCTTCACTCAGATTGTTTGGAAATGCTCGTACCCTGTCTGATTTTTCAAGTTGTTGTGATTGGATTGAACAAGCATTCCTACAGAGTGTCAGTTTATACTGCAACAAAAATTCCCTAAATAAATACCAACCCCTAACTTCACAGCCAATCACTCTCATTATCCCTAAAATGTGCTTCTCATTAAAAAACCTGCCTCCATGAACTGCTGCAGGGCTCTGAGAGAAAAAAGAGAGAGGAGGAGAGGCTTGATTTATTTGAACAATCTGGTAGTAATGAAAGCAGCCCCGGCCTAGCTGGGGGCAGGGAGGTGGAGTGAGCGGAGGAAAGAGCGAAGAGGAAGGAGGGAATGGAGTGAAATTCAACATGCAGACAGATTGTTGGACCTGATAATGGTTTAAACGGGCTCTACATGCCTCCTAACCCCCTGCCCAGGGTGTGTGTCTGTGTGTGTGTGTGTGTGTGTGTGTGTGTGTGTGTGTGTGTGTGTGTGTGTGTGTGTGTGTGTGTGTGTGTGTGTGTGTGAGTGCGCAGGCATACTCCTGCGTGTGTACAGTACTCAACATACTACAAGCATGAGTTTCATATGAAACCCATTTGTGCTGCAGTATATCTCCCTATCATTGCTGACATACCTGTGTGATACAAAAGGACCAATGAGAGAAAGTGAAGGAGTGTTTACTGCATGCTTTATGTCTTTTGGAAACTGAAGAGTTCGCAATCCTCTCTTCACATACTTAACAGAGTTAAAATCATTTACAGACCCAGTGCAGAGTTTGGCGCTTACTTTTGACACAGATCTTTGATGCTTTGCAGGAATGCATCACAAAATGATCGGGTTTCCCATCTTGGAATCAGCTTCAGAAAACCTCAAACAAGTCCTCTCAGTTAAACAACTGAATATATTGTTTGTCAAGATAGATACGAAAGTATGTTCTAACAAGATGCCACCATCAACAGGAAAGTTTTAGTATTCCCTCCAAAACTATGATGAACTTTCAAAACATTTAATGGTATCTGGCAGAGCAAATCATCCTTGGCTGAGTGCAAAAATACTCATACTGGTGTTTCAAAGCAATTCATGGAGGCATGATTTCCTTTAGGCAAGAAAATTTATACTCAGCCTATGATTGGATGATTGAATGATGACTATTGATAGCAACACAGTTTAATTTTAATCCTAAAGTTTACCTTCTAAAGCTTCCACCATATCTTCTTACTTCAACAAATAGACTTTTAATTTTTATAGATACAAACTTCAACCATCCAAACTGCTGTAATGAAGTGTTTAATCCAAGCAAAGGTTTCAACTATTGAAAACAAATTAGGCAAATGTGGAAGTGTAAAAGCTGCAGTACCTCAAATGTCCACATGAGGCCTGGCCCCAAAAGCCTAGGGAACCCTGTTAACCCCCATTCTATGTTCATTTTTCTTACCACAGATACACACATGTACATGTATGAAGACAGTTTAGGCCTGAATCTCCCATCTCTATTTCTCCTCAGTATGTAAGAGGAAACCTTTTATTTATTTATTTTTATCCATTGTTGAGCTTCAAAACTCTTCGTCTGCTTTAGAGACCAGAGGGGGACATCGCTGAATGTACACACCCATTTAATATGGACCACACTCACAAAGAAATAAGTGAACAAGCCAACCTTGGGAGACATACAATTTTGTGTTTTAGAATTCACAACTCCATAAATACTTTCTGAAAACTGATTTAAATACTCAGCAAGAGAATAGCCCCACTTACACTGAATAACTCAGTGAGGCTGACCAGAAACACACTGAACTGTAAAGCTAAAGTTTGTACATCAGTGCTTTCCAACAGAATTAATCACTTAAAGAGCTGAGCTGAATCAAGACACACTGCAGGCTCACTTTGAACTTGTCTCCAAGATGGCTCCCCACACCGTTTCAAAGCTCAAGTTCCTGATTCTCATGAGAAAAAACAGGGTGGATAAAAACAGAGAATGGCTCTCTGCTCTTCTGAAACGCAATACTAAGTTTAATTGGATTAGCTTTAATTGTCCTTCATTTGGTTGACTTACCCAAAGGTCTGCTTTTACCCATGGCCTTTAATCACTTCCATGTCCTCCGAGACAGAATCTAAAGTGAAATGCAAATTTCTTTCAAAAATGAGAAACTAACACAAAAAAATATTTTGAAAGTTCAAAAAACACATTCAACATCAGTAAATGGACCACATACAGCTTAAGTATGGCAGCATACCAAGCAGCAAGATATATCCAGTTATACATTTACATGCAACTGTTTCTGTTTTTGTAGCAAGCCAAAAACAGGGATGTCTTGAGCTTCAGCAGAAATTTGAAAGTGATGTCTGGCAAGATTTATTGTCTTCCTTCCCTCTTCTCCATTTGCTGTTGTTATTGTTTTTTATTGTTACAATGCTGTCATAAAGTTCTAGGACAGTCAATAAAAATGACATTATTACAAAATCTACAAAAAGTATAAAAAAAGGGTCCCTTCCATTTGATGTCAGATACAAAAAAATGTTCATTGAAAGAACACAAGAATTTTTTAAACCATCTTTCCTAGAATTCAAGAACAAGTTGGAGACACAGCAGCACAACACAGAGGAAAAATAAACTAGATATTACATCTTAATTTCAAAAACAGCAACAACAAGAATGTAAAACTAAATCTACAAGAAAGAATGAGAAGTAAGATGTTCTCGTATCAGTGAGAGGAGTCCTGAGTTATGGAGTTTTGGAGGGAACATGGCCTTGTAGCAGCAGCTGAGGGTTTATTGAGCTCCAGTAACTTTGCAGCACAACAATAGACCCTCAGGGCCATGCAGGGTCATGTTGTGACAGGAGATGACATGACTGCACAGAGCAGGGATTACAGGGGCTCACACCTTCACAGTGAAGCATAACAGAGGAGACTTTTACAGTGCTTCAGAGAGAAATACAGGCCTTAAAACCACATGCTGCAGAATGCATACAATGTGTAATGGGGGTAAATCATGCATGAACATGGGAAGAAGCATTCATGCTTATGGACATGACTGAAACACACATGCAGAGAGCAATTACAGAGCAGGCAGGGACTGTAAACAGAGTCTGTTAAATGTATGATTTCTTGCCAGTCAACATACCACTCTGCAGCATGACAAATGACAGAAACAAACATTCACACAAATATGGCTGCCTCTGTATCTGTAGAGAAAGTTTGCTCTTTTTTAAACTGTTATAAGCAACACCTCTAAGGTGAAATACATGCAATAAATGTGGATACAGGGCTTATGTCTCTCAGATGATGTGTATGTCTTGTTGATGCCTTGCAAGTCATGCAAATGGGGTACAATAAATGTGATTTGCGAGCCAACTAAGGAGTCTGTTCTTCATTCATGCAAAGTTTTAGCAATATTCTATTTACCCATTGAGGCTTTTCCGCAGTTCACAATCTCATCCTTTATTTTATCTAGGTTAGCACATAACGTGATTTTAGTGGCTAGTGCATGAGAGTCAGGATTCTGTTCTTTCTCTACAGGGAAGTTTTAAAGAGGGGTTTTCTCAACATTGGTCTGAGGCAAATAGAGTTTTTTATTTTTATCTTTAAATCATGTAAAGTTATTACAGGAGTACCAGAGGGACAGTGTGAAGACTAAAATAGCCCCTCATTAATTAGTTACAATACAAACAAGTCTCACAACTCACAAATTGTGTCCTGCTCCTGAAATCAAAACATTGTGTCAATGCCGGAAAGCTGTTACTTCTACAGTCTCCATCACATACTCATTTTAAATTACGCCTATCGGCATTAGTATTTAATTTTACCTGACCTGATCAAAATATCATCAAAGCACTACCACTTACAATGAAAGGAAAAACCAAACACTGGCAGGTAACCCGGCAGATACTCTCAGAGCTACTCCTCATCTTTATCAGCAATGAAACACTCCAACAATGCCATCAATGCTGACCTTTACAGAATTAGAAAAAGTAAAGAGGCTTGAAGCACTCCAAGAGCCCTGCAGGTACACTACTTGCTTTATCATCTTCTGAATCTGATCCAACAACAGGAGGCTTTTCTTCAAACTAGCTAGTGAGAACTGCATTACACTGTTAATCAACAGTGTTTAAACTTGTTTTGAAATGCAGCGTAACAGAAATTTAAACATGCAATGTTTAATTAAAAATTAAAAGGAGGGTTCTTTTATTTTGAAAGTGGGTGTTTTATTTTGTAATTAGAATTTCCTGTTGCCATCTCGCACCATCTATCTTTGTGTGTTCATAGGGGCATCATCAGTGAGTATATTTGACTTGGGCAGGTAAGGACAGTATCATTATTTGTGTATTTTCTATGGGTGTGTTTATTTTATATTCACTGACCTGTAATTGTTGTTTATTTCAGTTTTACCCTCCCTTCCTTAAAATTACCTGCAAAGCACATCACATATTCTGTTCATTGAAGGAAAACTTTGATGGACCCAGTTTAGCTTTCTGTTTCATGCTAAATGAGAACAGTGATCCTGAACCCAGACTGAATGTCTGTTAAGGTCATTCTAAATTAAGTTTGGGAACCAGACTAACAATAATCATTTAAAGCTGCATCTCTTTTTGTATTCATATATTTATATCTTTTAATTTTAAAGTCAACAACTGGCACACTCTGAAAATAACCTAATACTCAGTTTTACCTCACAAAGCTACTCTCCTCTTAGTTTACAGCTGGCAGGACTTTTCCCCTTGACCTTTCACCCCTGAACAAGTCACCTTTGACTGCCTGCAGGAATAAGTTGTGGCCAAACTCTTTACGCCTACTTATAGCAACAAGACAGAGAGTGTTTGGAGTATCCAGCTATTTTCAGTAACTATTACCATCCTCTTGTCAGCTCAGATCATTTGCTTTTTTTCTCCTCCTAGAGTCTGCCTCCCTTCTGTTTTTAATTATCCTTCTCCCACTCAGCAGAGTCAGCATGGTTTCTTTCAATTGGATGAAGCATTCTTTAAATTTTGTACATTGTCATGCTTGGTGAGTCATTTTAAAACAGTGTGACATACAAGTAAAATCCGATCTACTTTCGATTCACCTCCAGGGTTTCTCTTACCTATTCATCCATCCCTTCCTCTGTTTGACCCTCCCTCAGGAAATGCCTGCAGCGCCTCAGAGCTTTTCTTCACCCCCTTATCTATTTGATACCAATTGAGTTATTGAACTGCTGGTCTCTGTAATGACAAAGGGCCTTTTTTCCACTGGTGTTTGTCTGACCAGATGTGAAGCAGGTTTGGACACGACCCGGCAGGAAGGAAGAGGAAGAAGGGGGAGAAATAAAGGAGGAGATGAGGAGGAGCAAACTTGTGGAAAACATCATGATTTTGCCTTTTTTTTTTTCACAATCCAGGCCTATGTGTTGATGTGAATGAGTATACCTCAGTTAGCATTAACAGATTTACTGTTGCAGAATCACTTGAAAAGAGCTCCAAAAAGGTTCCCAGTCATTCTTCTTTGAGACCAAATCAGCTCATATTCATGTGTTTAAATCTTTATTAAATGTTAAATATCAAACATATGACTGTTGAAATCTGGAGATCCTTGGACTTAATTCCATTTAAACCCAGTTTTGGCAATCCTTGGGGTATTTTTAATGAAACAGAGGGAAACAAAGATTATAAACAGACACAGCCCTTCAGGTTTTTTTCAGAAAATGTTTTAAATTTCATATTTCCCTCTAGGTTTGGCCTCTCTTTTGTCCTTCATTCTTGCAAATCCACAAAAATCTACTGACTCTTGAAGTTATATACAACCCTTTAATCTTTTCTTTGCATTTGTTTTGGTGTCAGTCAAAGTTAACCTGAAGTGACCTTTAGCTGGCAGGAGAAGTCAGAGCTATTCTGTAGTTTCTACAGTGAGTATGTGAATTCTGTGTTGCATTACTGAACAATCGCTCAGCCTGACGACAACTGGGACATTGGACTGATGTGATCACTTCAGCAACTTCACTTTCATTTGTGGTTTAATGGCTGTGAAACTAATAAATCTACTAAATCACTTCCTTACTCTTACTTTATTCATTAAATCCAAATTGCAAAAGAATTCCAGTGACACTTTAACCCTTTACAATCTGAGAAAGTTTGTGAGGCTTGTATTTTATCATCTGCAAGTCATCATACCCTTAACAGATTTTATTTGTTTGAACAACAGCAAAACAGAATGTTTCTTGTTCAAAACTCCATTTATGCCTAATGCTTTTACAACAAATTATGGCACTTTGGCTCTTTTCTTCAGATCACAAGTGAAAAAACGGGGTTACCTTTGATAAAGGTTTGAAATTTGATAAACAAATAAATTCTGTTGTTAGAACAAGCTATTTTCAGCTCTGTCTTTTGGCATAATAAGTGAAGCCCTTTCTTAACTGGCAGGACCTTCAGTAGGTAATTCACACATTTATTACTAGTTCAAGGCTTGATTATGGCAATGCCTTTTACATCGGCGTTAGCCAGTCTACCATTTCTTGTCTTCAACTTGTCAAGAATGCAGCTGCCAAATTTTTAACAAACACTTCCAGACATGAACACATCACCCCTGTGCTGTCATCACTTCACTGGCTCCCAGTTTCTTTTAGAATTTATTCTAAATTTTTGTTGTTTGTTTTTAATGCTATCCACAGCCAAGCTCCTCTCCACCTGTCAGAGGATTTAACTGTCCCTGATCATGGGAGGGCCCTGAGTCCTTTGGGGCAGCTTCTGCTAGCAGTCCCAAGGTCCCAGTACAAACAGTGGGGTGACTGTTCCTTTGCTGTTGCTGCTCCCAGATTATGGAACTAGTACAACTACTGATCTTGACCTTTTTAATTCGAAGCTGAAGAGTTACTTTTTTTAAATGGATTTCAATTCTGACAAAAGCTACTTGTTTTATGTAAACAGTTAATTTTCTGTTTTATCACATGAAGGCTTTATCACATGTAGCTGATGCACCTCAGTCTGTATTTTTATGTATTGTTTTATGGTTTGCTTGATTTTATACTGTCACTCCTGACACTGCTATAAAGTACTATGGGAACATAATGGTTGTTGTAAATGCCTATAAAAAAAGACTGATTGATTGATTGATTGATTGATTGATTGATTGATTGATTGATTGATTGATTGATTGATTGATTGATTGATTGAACTCTCTAAATGACGCTGTAATAAATAATAAAATCAGATATCTTGCCAGGCACCCGATGTGGGTGCCTACAACAGGGGAGTTTTGGCATCACTTTGGCACAACAGGTGAAGGTGGAGACATGTTGTCCATCTTTATGTACAGCTAGTGGAGTAACTTGTATTCAACAGACCTGTTAAATAAATGACACTGTGTGAGAGACAAACAGTGACGTTTTCTCCTGGAGGCCAAGGGAAGCCATGCTTCCTCTCTTTTTTCAGACTGTAGCTGTGATTTAATAAAAATACTCATTTTTAACAGTTTCAATAATTCTTCTGTGTTTCGTCACTGTCATCCCATCCTTATTTCTCTCCTTTAGTTATTGAGCATTTTACAATACGTAAAACAGCACCCTCCTAAATGTTATACTGTGAATGCGTGGTGAAAATACAATACTGCACACTGTTGTCCGCAAGGAAGCCAAGCAGGTTGGCGTCCCTTGGTGAAAAAAACAAGAATGATAAACCAATCAGATGGGACTGCGGTCATGACACTGCTCACCTGTGATTGACCAAGACTGTGTCAAGGGAAGCCATCCCGTCTTTGGCCTCAAACCAATCAAATCACAGTATCATCATCATCAAGCCACTGAATGAAATCAGGGAGGTTAGCACATTAGCAGTGTGCATGAAGCGGCCGGTTGTGTGTTTAAGTGGGTGGTTGAGTAAACTGATAAGATATTTAAGCTAAGTCAAGAGGACAATGTACGTGTGTGAATGAGTGACTGAGGGTGGGAGAGTGAAAGGGCGTGTCGATGTTCAAAGTAGGTAAATTGAGCGCTCTCTGGGCACTCCAACAGGTCATTCCACTACATTAAATAGCGATTTACAAACTGCAACATTGTCTTTTATGTACCCCACCCCCTAAAAATCATACAGATTAGAGGCTTTGTCTCACTTGCCTTCCTCAAAAAAAAATCCCCACGCCACACACCACTGGAGACAAAACAGTCTTTTGTAGCACTTGTATTGTCCTATACAAAAGAAAAGCTACTGGACCAGCTTTAAGTTCGGTGGAGTGGGAGTAATGATATAAAAAATGGACTGTAGACCGGATGCTTCAAATGTGAAAGTTGAAACTTTACTGATCTCAAACAGATCAACACAGTGTAATAAACATCAACACAGACAAAATCCTGCAGGTGCTATTGAGTAACCAAAGGTACAAAAAATATTTATATTAAGGTTCAACTTCCTGTTTTAGACTTCAAATTATGTTAGGAGTAGTTTAGCAGGTACAACTGTTGTTTTGTTTAGACAGCTAATGTTATGTTAGTTAGACCGATATTTAATTGACTATAGGTTATAGGTTATTCCAATTTTTGGTTTTATTTTCCTTGAGTTAACTCTTTTCCCTATTTTCACAGGGTAAAATATCAATATTACATTTTAAAATATGACCTAAGTAGAGTGAAACACAGTTTACCATACACAGTATAAATCACAAACTTGACAGTTATGACAGTATAACACAGTATAAAATGTAACTCTTCAAACTCAGTTGATTTTGTCTAAAACTCAGTTCCAGTTCAGTTGTTTCAAACATTAAGTTCAGTTAAAAGAAAATCCAATCTTGTTTCCAATTCAGCTCAAAAACACCTAGATGTATTTCTGAGAGCTCAGTGCAAAAGAAATGAGAAAACAAGGCGGGAAAATGTTTGACTCTTCTACCACTCTTCACCAAGTCTATGTGCGTGCAGTGGGTCTCCTCCCTGGTGCAACGGATCAGGGGTTCTGAAAATGCAGTCCGGGTTGACTCCCCATCCTGCTTCTTGCTATGTGGATGTGGTCCCACACAACCAGCAAATCTGTTTGTTACTCCTATTATTCACTTTCAGGTTGTTTTTCAAACTTCGGACTTTCCTGTGGCTTTTGAGACGGGCAACCCTCATAATCCACACTTGTTTTCAACTCAGGGAGGATTATGTGATTTTAGTGTGGTTTCTATGACCAGGAGCTGGGCCAGTCTCCTGCAGATTCACTGTTTCCTACCATGGAGAAGGTCTGGGCTGTTGAAGTAAGTGGTTGTTAGTGGAGGTGAGGAGGAAAACGGAAATAGAATGAGTGACAATTTGCAAAAGTCAGTGGAATATAAATGTATGAATCATAGCTTGAAATGGCAAACCGTCTGCAGACTTATTTTAAAGCGTTCTTATGGGGTGGAGTGTGTCTCCAATATTTCATAAAACACATATTGTTCTCAGCACTTTATGAGCAAACTGTGCTCTTTTACTCTTCCTCATTAAACTTAAAATAGTTTTCTGTTGCTCTGCAGTGGAGTATCAAGTCATTTGCTGACTTAAATCATCCTTTTTAATATATCATGGTGTCTGAACTATCCTGAGAGAGGGGCTGAAAAAAAACCACGTCATACCCCCCATATGCCTTTTTTAAATTCAACATCCTCACTTGAGCCGTTTGAGGCCGCTTCTAGCATGCTGACTGACAAACAGCAGCTCATTTCCTTCCAGGTCGATAATTCCCAGTGAGCCTCTAAACAAATGATGACCTCCACTCTCAGTTATGAGTTTTCCCTCCTCAAACAAAAGATATTGTGACCATCTCTATTCAGGCGTCTGAGTGTGATGAAATATTTAATCTCCCAAGACACTGTGTGGGACTAACTTTGCAGGTGTGGACGAGGCAAGGGCACAAAGATTTCACCTCGGAGACCAGACACACAAGGTCAGCTATGCGCCCATTGTGAGAGACGCACACAGAACATACAGACATTATTGAGGATCTGTCCTGCTCTGCCTTGAAGGAGCCACGCAGAAAGAGTGATTCAGAGAGTCTGAGTGAATTAAAGCAGGGATTTTTCTTTTGCTGTTTCATTGTCACATATACAAATTTTTATTTAACTGCCAGCTTTCTTACTTTTGCCTCCAGCTGTTGAATAGTTCAATAGACTTGGATCACCCTAAGACCTTTGATTAGAGTCAATTTAAACATTTAACAAACTTTTTTTCATCAAATAAAAAAACAAACAAACTGATATATCAGTTTGAATGTGCAAAAACATGCACAGTCTTACCCATGCACACAAACACACCAGTCAATCTAATCACATTGCTCCACTCTGCAAACACAGGGAGATTAGGATTGTGTTGGACCAGCAGTGAACAGAAAAGCTCACAGGTGGGATATTGAATATTGGATCTCAGCAGCAGGCGGTGTGAGTCCACTGAGAGGAGATATGAGCGAGTGTCAGGCCGACAAACAGGCAGGCCTTATGATGTGTGCTCTGATGGGTTGTCTGGGAGAAAGAAGTGAGGAAATGCATGAATAGGGTGCAAAGCAGCAGAACAGATGTGTGTTTTGGGGGAAAATGTGTTTGATGGTATGTTTTCAAATATTCTAAAAATACATCTGTGTATGCTTTGAAACATTTCCTCCCATGCAATTTTGGTCAAAACATTGTCTCAAACTCTAAAACTGTCTCTGCATTTAAAATAATGCCTGTTCCAACTTTTGACCTCATCTACAGTCTCATGTGGGTTTCTGTTTCTTTGACATTGTATGCATTTCCTCACCCCGCCCAAGCTTTAGCATCCTGTCATACTCACGTAAACACAGTCAAATGTCTATTTATGAAAACCACAGCTATCTTTTTTAATTACCAAGCTGTGCTACATCAGCTATGACAGACACCAGAGGAAACTGAAGAAGTAGGAGGAAAAAAAAAAATACTCCATGACCAGCTAACCTTGAGGTCTGCTGTGAAACTCATACAAAACCTTTTACTTGGTCTGCTTTAGGGTCTAAAAACTTTTGGCAGCAGTTATAAACCTGAGGAATTTAGTGAGCATGAAGATATAAAGCAACAAAACATCTCTTTCTGTTGAGAAGGTGTCACAGAGTCTGCTGGTTTTGTAGAAGAGCATTAAAATCACAGCCAGCTTCATCGCTCAGGGAAGTGTATGTGTGCAAGGAGTTTGGCTCCAATATGGATTGCTCTCCATGTTCAAACATTCCCCAAAGTCAATGGAGCCTACACTTCCCATCATGCAAGATATTGTATTTTGTCAGTAGATCCTTTATTCTATGTCAGTTCCAGTGTCTGAAGTCTTTAGTGCAAAAAAACTCGACAAATATTAAAGGCCCCATATTATGCAAAAATCACTTTATTAAGTCTTTTAGTGAAATTTGTGGGTCTTTGGCTTTCTTCCCAGCCCACAAAACATGATATTTAATGACAAAACCTGTACTTAGCAGTGCTTGTGAATGTGAAATCCTGACCTAAAATGAGCTGTTTGGATTTTGGTGATTTGCCGATATAAGCAATTCCCTTTTTTGACCAATCAGAAGCAAGTCTGACCTGATTGATAACCCTGAACCCCCTACCCGCCCACTCCTCACTGCTCTGTTTTTGGCTGTAAACAGCCTCATAGGTCCATGCACAAGCTTCCCATCTCAGAAGAAGACAAGACTTAGTGGCTAGAGTTCATTTATCAGGAAATGTGCCAGCTACACTCAGTAAAACTGTGCATGTGTATGCTAGTCACTTCACAGCCGACTGCTTTTCCAACTTTGGACAGTACAACAGAGGGCTAGCAAATAGACTGGTCCTGAATCCAGGCGCATAACCAACCATCCGCCAACAAACCTCGGACCCTGGAAATGTGAGTATTTTAAATGCTGTGTGCTGTGGAGCAGATGTAAGAGCTTTTCCTCAGTGTCCCCCCTGTCTCTGTGTTAGCTTCAGGATGCTAACTTTAGCTGTAGTTAGCCAATTGTTTTAGCCTGTAATACTACGTAAACAAGCTTCGTTGTTTTCTATACATTGTGCACTCTGAGCTTGTGGCGCCGCTCTCAGTGACACGGAAGAGCGTGGCGGTATCAACGGTGCCTCATTTACATATGAAGGTCACACCCACTAAATCAGAGCGTTCTGAACAGAGGGGCTATGAGAGCCTGGAAACAATGCTGCTGTGCTTGATTTATTGGCTTTTTGGACCAAAACATGTTACTACCATTTCATGAAGACATCAATGATCCATATTAAACTGCAGAAAAGGAGCATGATATGGAACCTTTAATTTTAGCGCCTGATTTAAATAGACTACATCATGTTTTCTGTTTGTTTATTTGTTTGTTTTTTAAATACCCCTCAGAAAACTTTTAGAGTGATGAAACATGCCAAGAAAATCTAGTTTCTAACAATATGGAATATTCCTATTGAGTAATTTTTAGGGTTAAATCACTAAAAAGCGAACAGAATGAATGACTCCTGCTGGCATAAAATGCTGCATTCACCTCATTGTTCTCTGAAGGCAAACCTTCTTTAATCTTCTATGAAGGAAAAAGTTAAAAGGTTAATGATGTAACATCTAAATCGCAGATATAAACAGTAAATATATAAATTACAGCATGAAATAGGAGACATGAGTCAGTGTTGTTCAAGAAAGACTAATTGAAACCACTGCTACAACTGAAACTCCACTGATGCAATCCTTTGAGCAGAAGAAGACTGTTACATGCTGGAGACAATAAAACATAAGACGTCTCTGACTCACTTGCTTTGCTGTTATTCTGCTGCTGCCTCTTTCTCCGTTCTTATTCCTGTGATTTATTTCATAGATTTACTGACATTGACTTCATTCGGGAAGAAGCTCTGAAGCAATGACGTCACACTGTTGGTGAGTTGGAGAAGCTTTGAAGTTTTGTCCTGAGATTTTGGTCTTGCAATGCCTCCGCAAGTCACAGTTCAAGATTTTGGGATTTGTTTTCACAGAAAAAGAAAACAATCCAATACACACAGCAACCTTTGATGCAATGCTATCTGATCCAGAAGAATGAAAACCTCTGGCCCCCAGAGTCTGAGAGAATTTGTCACAATACTTAACTGTATTCAGAACAGTGGGATCAGTAAATCGGTTGATGTCATTAGATTTCAGAGATACATTCAGTAGGATTTGATATAAAGGTGGCATGAAAGTCTCTTTAATATATGACAACATGGCCAAGTAGACGCATGAGAAGAGAAAATTAAAAAGGACCAAAGACGGATCCCTGGGGTACACCATGGGACAGATTAGCTGTCTCAGACTTGTGTTGAGCAAGTGCCACAGATAAACTTGTTAGCTTGTTTGGATGGCTAGCAAGCTTGGTTTTGGAACTTTTTCTGTTGTAGAGTACTGTTAGAAAATTCTTTAATTATATTTTGAATGATATTAACCTACATAGAAATTGTGGTTGGCATCTATTTGCTTCTGCAACAGCTCTATGTTCATCCCAATATGGTTTAAATCCACCAATGAGGTTAATACAGGGTCTGAGTAATGTTCCTGTAGCTATGACTGTTATCTGCTTTTCTCATTTAGTGCCTCAGTCTTTCCTTCTCTGAGGTACTGGAGCAGGCTGAGTGCTGACTGATGGACCAAGTTAAGATTGAGCAAACGTTCTGGCAGCTCTCCCCGCAGAACCTCATAATGTTTAATCAAAACCATGCCCGGTACTTGCCCTCAGTTTTCCACCACATCTCCTCCAGGATTTTTAGCAGCAATCGAAGGACTCCCTTCTTTTCCTTGTTGATATTTTTTCACACAGCGGAAAGTTTACACAAAGGAGGACCTTATCCCCGAACCTGCCTCTCTCTCGCCTATCCAAATACCTGCAGGATGAAATCAAACTCCCCTTTGAAAATTACATTATAAATCTGTGTGTGCGTGTGTGTGTGTGTCCTTCTCCCTTTAGTCTTGTCAGATCAGCGCAGCTTTCCAACTCTCCAGGAGAGGATCAACCATCATTCCGTTGGCGTCAGACCTCGATGCAGGTCTTAATTACAACAAGGAGGGTTTCATGAGAGACGACTGCAGCACTGACAGTTTCTGCCAGCAGAAGAAATATAAGAAGCTGGAAGAGGTAAAACACTGTGTCGATGGATGTATGGTGCATACTTTAAACCTCACATACAAAAGTTTATGAAATGACTTATGCAGCTGTTTTCATACCTCGCTGGTCTGGTCTTAAAAATTCGTCCTAATGTTATTAATTAAGTGCTGGTCTTCTGGGTTTCTCTTCTTGGACAGTGGTTACCGAAGTTGGAGTTGGGACTCTGTGGGATCACAAAGCATTAATAAGACATTTTACAAAATCAAAAACTTTTCACAACTACATATTATTGTGAAAATACGATCATACTCAGGTTTCAGATTAATTTAAACCATGCACACAAAAAAGGTTTGATCTGTTTTGAAGTTGTTGTTTTTTTTGCCACGTGACCCCTGTGGTCATGGTCCCTTCAGTGGTGGCAAGTTTATTAAGAAACACAGCACTATACAGCATAGGAAGTCTCACTTTCTACTTTATAAATATCCTTAGCTAAACTGAGTATCTTAGGTTTTTATTTATTTATTTATTTGTTTTTGTTTGTTTTCTTTGTGGATTGGCCTCTCACTGTATTCCCACGACAGGGGGTCACTGGTCTCTGGCATCACTGGTCTGTGGGTCATCGGAGGAAAAACATATCTATCTGAGAGGCACAAGAAAGCCTCAATGTTTTCATTTAAGTGTTAGACAAAAAGTAAACAAGCCTAGAATCCCGAACTACTCTTTTGGCTGCAGATGTTAAAATGTTTGAGTTTCAATCAGAAAAAAAGGAAAAGAAAAATCTCAAAAGTATTGCAAGTTGTAACCTAAGAAGAGGCCTCAAACATGTGGATGGAGCTTTCAAAATCCATGCTGGCTACATACTACAATATTCAAGGAAATAAGGAAACCACAAATCAAAATGTACCTCATAGTCAGCTTTTTTATGAATTATCACCTCAAAAAGACTTGTGGAAATCTACATTTGGCTTTAAACAAACATGTGGAACTTCATGTGAGCCAGTTTTCCTACAGTTCAGTGTATTGGTTTTCAGTTTTCAAAGAAGTCAGAGGTTTGATGGCCGTGGAAAATAAAAATGGGTCATGTACAAGAGGCAAGCAGCTGCAGCAGTGAAACTTTTCCAGGATCAATAAAAACCAAAAGAGAGTCAACAATAAGCAGTGCTATCGATGATATTCCTCTGAGTGTATGTGCTGTAAATCAAAGGTGTAAAGACTGACAGATTTACTGCAGCTCCACCCACTGATTCAAGGCTGCTGTAATAATTTGTTGACCTGAATAAGAGTTTAATTTTAGAGATGAGGAAACAACTGCGGGGTCTGCAGCTTATCCCTGTTCAGATTTATACCCTCTAATCTTAAAGTCATATTTCTGTTTCCTTCATGTTTATGCCCCTGAGTTTTTTATGATCTCTTTGGGCTGGGTGCTTTCCCCGGTTGGATTTCTTTTTCTCAGTTTTTCCCTCCTAAACCTCATGGCAACCATTCAACTTTGTCGGGCTTCCTGTAACTCATGTTGAGAGTATTTTAGAAACAGGCTTTTTGAACAAGAAGAAAAGGAGGACATTATTTAAAGCATAGGCTGATTATGAGTTCATGCACACGTCTGTAGTTTTACTGTATATCCAGACATAAACAGCTCTCACCACTGTGAGAGACTGAGGGCAAAGACTCATCTGACTGCTTGTAATTTAAAATGAGAAAAAACAGAGGGAAGGACAAAAATAATGAAGACAGCAGAGAAGAGGAGAGCCTACAATTACTAACATATAATCTTTGTTCCTCAGGGCTGTTAATATATAAACTGGGAGATTTCCAAAACCATAGCAAAGCCACTTTAAGAACAAATGAAACTGACTGTTCAATTTTTATTGATTAGATTAGATTAGATTAGATTAGATTAGATTAGATTAGATTAGATAGGAACTTTATTAATCCTTTGGGAGGGTTCCCTCAGGAAATTCAGATTCCAGCAGCAAGTAACACCGTAGTACAAAAAAGATGTGCAGAATAGATAAGAGTAGAAAGAAGATAAATAAAAACACAGGTTCTATACAGCAAAATACAAAATAAATATAAACAATAGCAATAGTAATAAAAATAAAAGTACTGGCAATAATAATAATAATAATAATAATAATAATAATATCAATAACAATATCAATAATAATAATAATAATAATATTAATAATAATAGCAATAATAGTAATGCTAGTTATAATAATAAAAATAGTTATAGCAGCATCAATGGGGGTTCTGACAGCAGCAGTTAAAGGGACATTCGGAAGTAAGTTAGAGCAATAAACTCAGGGTTGTTATTGCAGTCAGTTGAGATTATTGTGGTCCATACAGTTCTATTTTACTCCTCCCCTGTCCTCCCACCCCGCCTCCTACCCCCTCCAGGTGCAGAGTTGTACAGTTTGATGGCGCGAGGGACAAAGGAGTTTTTGAGTCTGTTTGTGCTGCATCTGGGGAGCAGCAGCCTGGCACTGAACAGCAGCCTGGATTAAAGGTGCTGTGAGGACTGTTTGGTGTTGTTTGCAGTTACACCTTTGGTGCGGACTGCTGGTGTGATTGTTGTGAAATAAAACTCAATTTCCCATGAGCACTATCACCCACTGTCTTAAGACACACCTTGTATGGGGTGCTGATTGTAAAGTTGCACACACTAAAAATAACATTTCTCCACATTTAGCCTTAAAACATTTTTTTATAAAATATGTAGATATCTCGGCAAACATTAAGAAATGATGGCTAAATATTTAGCAATCTTTGTAAAATATTAAGCTATCAAATCTTAATATTTAGAAATCTTAGCTAAATATTTAGAAATCTTAGCTAAATATTTAGAAATCTTAGAAAAATATTTAGTCAGCTAAAAATTTAGAAATTTTATCTAAATATTTAGAATGTAAACTAAATGTTTAAAAATGTAGCTAAACATTTAGAATCAGGACATTCAACATAACATTTATATATGATATTTAACATTTAGATATTACATTGAACTTTAAAAGGAAAAAAATAAAAAAATAATAATATTTGACAGAAATATTTTTCAAATATTTCTTTAAATCCTTAAAACAAGTGGTGTTTTAGGGCTAAATGTGGAGAGAATTTGTTGTTATTTGTAGTGTGTGCAACTTAACAGTAGGTGCCCCATAACCTTGAGTCTTGGCAAGGTGTGCATTTGTTTGGAAGCTAATGATTGAATTCTTTTTAACCTTATGTTTTACTTTTCTTTTTGCAGGGATGCTTAACAATGGTAAAATCTTTGCAAACTCAGTTTGTGGCGTATATATAGTGTACAGGAAGTGAGTCAGCTATCTGTTTGGTGCTATCCACAGCCTGGTACACTACAACCTGTACATAACATGTAAAGTTAATGTATCCTCATGATGTCTTTCAAGGGCAAGCAGTTCTCTTTGTCAAGCCAATGCTGTCACTTATGTTACCTACCCAATGTTGTGCAAGGGGCATGGTGTGCATGTTTTTAAATCTATGTCATTTCTAAAATCCCACCACATTTTTTTTCTTTTCCAAAAAAAGTCTTTAATATCAAAACCTTCACATGTGAAGCATTTTCCTCTCTTTAGGGCTCTAAACATGGCATTTTTTCTTTTGTGACAACTCATGAACACAGTACATGCAAATTATTTTGAAAAGAGAGGCACTTAATTGACAATTGATACAACTTCACAGGACGAGGTCAGGAAAATAACACCCTTATCTTGTTGAAGACAGCATAATGTAATCACAGGGGAAAAATTGACAGCCAAGCTGAGATGGTTTGTTTTTCATTTAGTTTGAAGCACTGAGATACTGCTGTGTCTGCTTAAATGATGGTTCCATCAAATAATGAAATAATATAAAACAGAAGTTTCACCATAACACACCCAAAAAATAAAATATAACACAGCTGTTTTCTGTAAAAATATTGTGACACACAGTGAATTGATACTGAATTGACTCTTTCTCTGTCAGTCACAGCTCTTTGAGGGACTTTTTGTGTATTATATAATCATTCATTTCTCAGCTTTTTGGTATTTCATACAGCTCTAAATGCTCATACAATGGATACAAGTACTAAAAGACTGTGGAAGTCTTCTAAATTAGGAATCATTGACTCTGCATTATGGTTGTATTTCTGTTATTTTTCTGGGTTCTCTTCAGATGAGTTTGCAGATCTCTGGCATGTTTATAGATGACTTTCCAATATGGTACTTGTTAACTTAAAAAAAGAGAACCAATAAATGCAAACTGTAGGATGTGTGTTGCAGATTTGTTGAGGTATTGGTATGATTTAATTAGGTAAAAGAGATTTGTGTCACTAAGGACTGACTTTGAATTATTAAACTGAATTTTAAAAGTATGATTTGAAGAGGACTTCTGTGAATCTCTGCTCAACATTCTTTCTCACACAGTTAAATGTCATAATAGTTATGCCACACTGAACTGAAACTATTCATTAACTATTCTAAAACTGAATTTGAATTGTTTGGAATTAAATTTGTTTTCTTTTTATAGAGAGATGAATTTTCAAGTAGGTAAAATGAAGTTTTTAAACAAATTAATTAAATTGAAAACATCGAGTTCATTCATATCAGGATTAAGTGATTCAAATTCAATATTATAATTCAAATTCAGTTACCAGTGGTACAAATCTCAACCTATAGAACCTGAAACAATGAATTTCAGAGGCTTAATGAACAAGAGAGACAAAGAGGCTACGTGTCTGCTTCATCAGTTCACTTTCTGCAAAAATGCGGTGGTGTAACAGTTTGAGTCCAAGTTTTAGTTCCTATCACTTTTTATGTGAATCAAACACCTGCTCTTTTCCAGTTTTCCCTGATTAGACAGGTTTGTCCCCTGAGACTATTGCATCAACACGATTTGAACCAATGGGGGAAAAAATGCATTGTGAAGAATGTTTACGAGCATGTGAAGGTGTGAAGGGAAGACTGCAGGAGTGAGGACAGAGAAAAACAAACTTGAAATTTTATTGGTTGCTGTTAATAACGAAGACTCCCACTGCTGTCAGTCCTGTCACGCTTCATCTGCAGCTCAGAATTTCACTTTACTGCAGAGACACAGAGAGAGGCCCCCCTTCCCACACACCGCAGGTCACAGGTCTCAGTTTTTCTTTTACTCACACCAAAAAAAAAAACACCTCTACTATGATAATATGAGCTTCAACAACAGCCAGCCAGGTTAACTTTGCAGTACACACAAAACAACGGATATGTACCCTTTTTTTTTTTTTTTTTCAGTGTGGATGCAAATAACTCTGGGGTTTTGTTACCCTACATAAGTTTTGACCTTGGTCTGGTCTGGTCTTAGATTGAAAGTCCAGGATGACCAGTATGTTTGTTCTTGATTAGGTTTATTCAGACAAACTTCAATATAATGGCAGAGGACCGAAAAATCTCCTGAGTCATTTCTTCCATCACATCTAGCACGCTGTCCTACCTCAGCTTTGGATCTGTCTTTCATTATATTTCCCTCTTTTTTTGTTGCTCTTCATCCCAGTTTAAGAAAGATAAATACCAAGAACCACTGCTTCCTAAGTGAAGCAAACAAGAAATATTTTCTCTCTTCTCTTTTTAAAATGTACGTTTTGCCTGCGGGAGGCGTATTTCAACACATCATTTATCACAATTGAACCGAGAGCCTCCCCCCTTATCAAAAAAATGTATCCAATGGGGGGTGGGGGGGGGTATCATCCCTCGAAACAAACAGTTGGTTGTCCGTGTCACATCACCAAGGAAAAACTCTGTGATGGAAACTCAGCCTCACATGAATCACAGTGAATAATGCTGAGCATGTATACTTGAAAATAGCAGTGTTGAATCTTTTGAAGCCACACTTTTAGACATGAAACAGATGTACCGACTGTGGTTTTTCTTCATTTGTAGTTTTGACATCTGAGTGCTGCAGTGATGTGCGCCCCTTGCTGCATGCTATTAAGAATACAAATGTTGACTTTGTTAACATGATTTTCAGTATCACGGTTTTAACTAGAGGTCGACCGATATGGGTTTTTTGGGGGCCGATGCCAATGCCGATGCTTTCCAAATTTGGGCAGCCGATGCCGATATGCATAGCCGATTTTTCCAATTTGATATTCAGGCCGATTGTTAAATAAATATATATTTATCACATTTTTGTGAAACACAGCAATTTCTGAGCAACTAAAAGAAATCTATTACAACAAGTCATGTCCAGTCCTCTGAACATTTATTCAGCTTTCAAAACAATGAAATATTTTGTCTGAGTAAACACACAATGTAACAAGCAGTAGTAAACATTCACACTTCTTAAAATGTCAAAAAAGAAATTTAAACTTATTAATATAATTTGAACAAAAGTATGTAATGTATCCAAGTGGTTCCACAAGTTTGAGGTGCTCATCTCTTTTGTGCCTGATCAAAAATTGCGTCATTTTATACAACGGATCAAAAATCGGCTTTTTAAAAGAAAATACGGCCGATGGCCGATAGAGACAAATGTCCAAATATCGGCCCGATATATCGGCCGGCCGATATATCGGTCTATCTCTAGTTTTAACCTGTTTTCAAGTGTCCAGTTTTTGTCTTTCTTCTCGGTAACATCTAGTCTTAATTTTATAAACGAGATAAAGCCCATATCCCAAATTTAAGAAAATACATTTAAATTAAATATTAGATGCATTTTTGAAATATAGGCGTAAATACTTGTTGTAGCTAGCCTCTAAAAATTATACAGATTTTGAAGAGCATTTGTCAGTTCCACCCAAATGTATCTAAATAAGTTAAACCAAACAAGTATTTCTACCTCAGTGCTATCATGAAGACTTACTTTGACACGACTTCTAGACTCCAAATCCAGAAAAGACGTCCTTAAAGAAATACAGAAGGCTACTGAAGTAGTGACTGATTATCAAATGTGCCTGGAATTGTTTGCACATGTGAGTCATGGCCCACAGTTGTATTCACTTGTTTCAGCCAAAAAACTTTTTTGAAAACCTAGTTCAAATTCACAACAAGAAAAAAAGAGACTATGCACCCCTGCAATTATCATTCTACATGTAGCTCAGTAACTGATAAACATTTGTATTAAATTAAAATGTTTGTAAAAAGTGCGTGCAGTCATTTTAATTAGTTTTTGTTGCAATCAAAATTGTGTTTCTCACTTCACTTTATGAGTTTCCGTCAACTTTAATACAGAACACAAGCTGAGGAACAAACACTCAGTTTCATAAAACTATAAACATGTCTTTCTTCTTTGAACTCTAAAGTAAAGAGTGCTTAATCATGAAACAAAATATTTTCGGGACATAAACCATAAACTGGTTTCTGTTCCACAGTCTTTCCCTCCTCTGCTAACAGCTGAGCGGTCAGGGCCGTGCCACCTGCAGGGTCAGCCTTTGGAGTATTTGTGGGTTATTCTTAAAAAGGATCAAAGGTGAGGAGGGAGGAGGAGTCTTTCTGTTGACATGTGAGGAACGAGGAAAAAACAACAACACTATTTTTATCTTTGAAAACAACCCGAGGAGGCAGACCCTTTTTGTCTGAGAAAAAAATGCTTCTAGAAACATTAATCTGTCAGAGCTGTCAGCCTTCATCTTAAACAACATCTGATCTTGTCTGCTGAACTGCTGTGAAAACAAAAGAGCCCCTAAATTAGTCTGAGCACAATAAACTGGCAGCATTACTGTGATGGCCCCAAAAATAGGGTAATTTTGGAGCTATAGCTGGGGCTAAAATTACTCAACAAAAACATGAATTTTCCATTTGTGTCTGAACAGAGTTGTTTTATGTAATGGCTTTATAGCTGGAGATCAAGACATTGTCTGATTTAAGGAGAAGTTGAGAGTCTAGTGAAGAAAGAACATTCCCATACTTGCTGATATTTGGACATGGAGATTGATATCATTACTATGTTTGTCACAGTTAAGTAGAAAAAAGAGGACTGCCTGGCTTTGGCCAAAGTCATGAAAAAGTGCCACTCTGCAAACGTGCTCTGACATAAAGCTAGCCTGATAAAACATGAACTCAACAAGACCTCTGATTGTGTGGTATCTGACACCGAAACATCGGCCGGCAGATTCTGGTCCTGGTTCAAGTTGTAAAATGAGGCCTCCATGGATCAGACTTGGTTGTCTGATCGATTGTTGTATATCACACAGATACTGGATTGGCTTAAGATTTGGTGCATTCAGACACTAAGTCAGTGGTGTTGTGTCCCTTCCATTATTCTGTGGTCCAGCCTTTTAGCAGTGGACATGGGTCATCATGAACATTAGGCCCAACAATTTGGGAAAATAATCGAATTGCGATCTTTTTTAAACCAATATTGCGATTGCGATTCAGCATGCAACTTTTATTTTGGGGGGGGGGCATATATCCTCTGCATTGTTCACTTAACACAAATTTTAAGTCATTTTATGGTATGAATAACATGACAAAAAACACTGCTAACATTTAAACAAGTGTTTTTTGCACGTCTTAATTGAAAAAGAAAAAGGAACACTGTGAAATTTTACTGACCTCCAGTTGTCAGTAAGAGTAACAAACCACACAGAATAAAGTGATCAAGGGGTATGGCTCTGCGATCTACTGGATGGATCTTTGTAGCTCACGGGGGGGAGAACAAGTACAAGTTACAATATTCCCTTCAGGTCCGCGTACATGATGAAACTTTTTTTTTTCTAATTGCATCCTTTGCGATTTGAGAATTGCATTCTATTACGTAAGCCCCAGTGAACATCTTGATTGATCTGCAGCTACACAGCCCCATACACAACTGATGCACTATGTGTTCTGACACCTTTCCATCAGGACCAACAGCAACTTTTTCAGCTTCAGAAACTCTTCTGATTGAGTCCTCAGGTCAGCTTTCTCTGCCCATGTATGTCACTACCGGACCCGTTGAACGGTTTTCCTGCTTCTGACACATAAACATCAATAAAAATGTGAACTTGCTCCCTGACATATCTGATCTACTGACAAGAGACATTGAGAACAGGCAACCAACGCTATCGGCTTCCCCTGTAGTGGCCATTATGCAGTATAAAAACTGATTCATGGAAGTTTTTATAAACAAGTTGTTTACTATTAGGGTCAGGGGAAGATTTGATTCCCTTTGGACTGAACTGGGGAGCTATTTCCTTCCATGTTTTGTCTACCCTTTTAAAAGATCTGCTTCTCTGTGTGAGATGAAGAAGATACCAATGTATTTGTGAAACTAAATAAACAAAACAACAACACCAATATGGCAATCTATATAAGCTAACAGCTGTTTTACAAAGGTGTGTAATTACAGCACAAACGTCCAATAAGTTTGACTTAAGTGTCTTTGTTCAACTGTGTTTGTATGAACATGCTCGGTGTTTGTTTCATTAGATTTTACGTAATTTATTCAAGTTTAAGTGCAGTGACTGAAGAAAAGAAGTATAGGGGACTTAAAAAAAGAGCAGTCTTCAGAGCAAGAGGAATGCTTTGAATGCCACAGGTTGATATAGAAATATCAGACACTGTAAAAACATGACAGCACAGTGAAAACGGGCCTCACACACTTACAGTCCATGAATGTCATCTGTCACCATCTCTTGCTGTGTACTTTACTTCTACACTGAGATGTGTAAATAAATTGCAGCCTCGAGCCATCACAGCAGGTCAGGTTTCTCTCATCTCTACTTGAGTGTGAAACAAGTCTGTTTTTTTCCACTTGGGGACCACCAGTGTTGTATGACTTGGCTGCTTGGCTTCTTTTCAACACATCACCAGCTTTAACCAAAAAATAACATGTGCACCATCTCGTTCACATTAGTTTGTCCTTCAAAAGTCCACATGGTTACAGAAGGATTTCATTTCCAGGCAGAAAATAATAGTCATATTTGTTACTTTTTAACAAGATACTGACAAATATACACTGTCAGGGGAACGAAACACAACATCCTGACATCAACATTTGTTGGAAAGATGTTTGGGTTGCTGGATTACAGATGGTTTTGAGCATTTGGATTATGGCACCTTGTTACAGATTGTGAACACCCACGCAAACACCCACAAACGTACTCTCTGCATGAGTCAGTGTGCCTCTTATACACAGAAACACTGAAGGCGTTTGAAAGTCTTGGTAAGAGAAAGGCTGTTCCCTACATGGAAAAAGTTTGAAGACCCTTGACGATAAGGATGTCTCCAAGAAATTGGGCCTGATGTGAAAGTTTGCATCGGTATCGATATCAGATGATATTGAAAAGATAGATACTCTAGTTTAAGTTTTTCGCCTTCATAAACCGACTGCTGGGGTTTTACAAAAGTGGCAACCTGACTCTATCTGCTCTCTCTGCTTTTGTAACTCTCTACCTCAAAGAATTTTTTTTTTTTTTTTTAATTCTTCCCAAGTGATAACTGTTCATTTGTTTATTTAAGAAAAAAACAGAAAAGCACTAAATGAATGTTCCTTAATTTTTGTAATGTTTCAATAAACAGTTTTACTTGAAAAAAGAAGTTTGTTTGATTTTGTTTTATAAAATTTGTTTCGGTGTGATAATTCTTTATACTCTATTATTTAAAAAAATGAGTGCAATAATGGGAGAACTTTTATTTATTTTTTGTATTACAGTCTTCAACTCTGTACTACAAAAAATATTTCGTTTAAATTTTACCTTGAAATGATTTTTTGCACTTTATTTTCTCAAGAAAAGAATTCCACACATAAAAATGTTTTGGGAAAAATTTGTTTTGTCACTGTTATATTCTTCTGTACATAAATGTTTATCATGAAAGTAAAGTATTTGTAGTCACCTTTAAACTTTGCCCAAATTCTGTTTTAGGTTTTAACAACTTAATCAAAAGAAAAAAATCACTAGGACACTTCAAGGTCAGCAGCGTGATGATGCATCAACCTCACATTTTGAAAAATATTGGTATCAGTACCGATGTATTGGTATCGGCGATACTGGCCCTGTATTTACTTGGTATCAGTCATTCAGGCATCAGTCGGTCATTGTGGCGATAAGGAGGCATAGGTGTATTGGACACAGCTCTTACCTCCTGTGCAATAGCCTGTAACCCAGGGCAACTAATTTTTACAAGGGGCCACATGAGAAACCTAAATTGTGTCAGAGCTACACCAACATTAACATGAATTTAATTCAGCTTAATATTATTTTACCTATATATTTGTTTAGCTGCTGGTAACCAGCAGAATACTGGTATGCTGTAAATATGTGTGTAATATATGAAATTGCGTTACCAGGCAACATTGGCGACATTAGCAATTGTAATGTGCGACAAGCTTCAGTAAGTGGTTTCTCTTTATCAATTCCACACTGCAGCTGTAGATTTCTAAAATGAGTTTTGAAATTAGCGGGAGTTTTAGGGGGGTAGGAAAACTGAGCACCCTTTACCCCAGTTCAGCGCAAACACAAGGAATATTCAGTAGAAAAACATCCCAAGAACTCCAAAGCATGAATACTTTGAGTTTTTTGAAGATAAACACATGAATAACTAGAAGAAACCTGGCCAGTAATCTGTTGAATGTTAACTTGGCTGTTGCCTTTCCTTTGAACGCTCAAATACATCCTGACACCATTCATTGTGATCTATTGTCTCGCTGTTTGTTCGCTTACCATCATCTCATCACTTACAGAACAATCTGAAGGCAGTCGGATGATAAAATGATCTTTATGTCTTTAACACAAGCAACTTAGTAGAAAGCAAAGTGGTGGAAGATTTCAGCGTGAAGTCAAAAATGTCTGCTGGTCAATTTTGCACATGTTGCAGATGTAGTCAGAAGGAGGGTGGAGGATAATAAGAGAGGACAGAAGGGTAATTTGTAACGGCTTCAGTTTTTTGTGATCTCTCCTTTCTTCCACTCTTTGACCACCTCACATATTTTTCTTTCCTCTGTATCCTTTATCACCATCTCCCCTCTAATCTCCTCCATCTCCTCATGCAGTCAGAATCAACAAACCTGGTATATTTTTCTGACTCAGCTCAGTCTCCGCTGCGCTCACTTCAGTCAGACTCTGTCCTGAGGTTGTTGATGCTGACTGGTAATGGCTTCACCAGTCTGATCCTTATTCTCAATGTGCTGTGAAACCACTGGCCAAAGACAACAATGGGCCCCACAAGCCTCCTGAATAATCACTTTGATCATTGTGAGGGCTGCTCTTAATGTTCACCAAAGGCTGTGGTGTGGAAAACATTTGGAGCTTGGCCGACACTTTAAACCTTGAAGGAGCAAAGAACCTGACTTTTGCGAATCGAGAAGCAAACATGAGGTTGCAGTTCTGTCTGGTTTCTGGCCTAATTTCTTCCAGAAACACAGTTTTCTATGTGTACATGATTATTTTAGAAATGCTCATGCAGTTTGACAAACATTTGGAAACTGCCCAGTGCACCACAGTTTTCCTCTGTTGGCCACTTAACCTCTCATCTAGAGAACGAGGAGGTTACATATTCCACCACTGGAGTCTCTCTGGACCTCATAAATTATTGTGTCTGTAAAACTTGATGTAAGTGCATTTTCTCTTGCAGCTAAGTTCCAGAATGCTTGGTCTAAAGCTTTCTCTAAGAGGTTGAATTTTCTCCATCTTCAAGGAAACTTTTGCAACTGCTCAGACTTTGTCCCTGCTCTGCATGGAAATCAGGTTTCTTGTAGTTGTACATTAGTCTGAGCTAATAAACTACTTTGGCAGATTTGTGACTGCAAAGAGAATATATCCAATGCACAACAAAGTAACTTTTCCGCTGAATGTTTCTCTTACTTCCACGCATATGAAGAAAATGGTTTGTGCTGTATGTCTGGAATGCAGGTTTAGTATTTGCTAGAAATGTAGGTTGCTATGATGTTAAAGGTCCCATATTATGCAAAAAAATCACTCTATTAAGTCTTTTGGTGAAATTTGAGGGTCTTTGGCTTTCCTCCCAGCCCACAAATTTCGATATTTAATGACAAAACCTGTACTTAGTGTTAGTGAATGCAAAATCCTGACCTAAAACAAGCTGTTTGGATTTTGGGGATTTGCGACGTCAGCGATTCCCTTTTTTGACCATTCAAGGGCAATTGTGACCTGATTGGTCCACCGGTGCAGATACCCCCGAACCCCCTCCCTGCTGCTGGAGAGAAATCTCTCATGCAGCAGCTGTTAACAGCGACATTTTCACGCACAACTTCCCATCTTGGAAGAAGACAAGACTAAGTGGCTAGAGTTCATTTATCAAGGAAATGTGCCAGCTACACTCAGTAAAACTGTGCATGTGTGTGCTAGTCACTTCACGGCCTCGACTGCTTTTCCAACTTTGGACAGTACAACAGAGGGCTAGCAAATAGACTGGTCCTGTATGGTAAACAAGCTTCGCTGTTTTCTAAACATTGTGCACTCTGAGCTTGTGGCGCCGCTCTCAGTGACGCTGAAGAGCTGGGCGGTATCAGCTGTGGCTCATTTACATATGAAGGCCACGCCCATTAAATCAGAGCGTTCTGAACAGAGGGGCTATGAGAGCCTGGAAACAATGCTGCTGTGCTTGATTTATTGGCTTTTTGGACCCAAACATGTTACTACCATTTCATGAAGACATCAATGATCCATATTAAACTGCAGAAAAGGAGCATAATATGGGACCTGTAAGTTTGTCATGAGGTGTTAACTGATAAAAGCTATCTTCTATCATTTACAAAATCAAGAAATAAACTTCTTTAACAAAGACATGAATTGTCCTTGACCTTTTTTTCCTCTTTTATTGTTTTAAATGATGGCTCTTTACAGCTCCTCTTGCTTGTTACTTTTATCCTCATTCCTCAAGTTACTCAGTAAAATTTGCATCCACCAGGAAAGTTTTTGTGCAGTGTTAACTACCCATGACAAATTTCAAAAGACAGATTAAGTCTTGATTATTTACTGGATTGTAGAAGTCCTAGGTATTTGTTTTTGTCCAACACGGTATGAAGGGAAAAAATGGAGTAGCTCAACAGTTTGTTCATAAACATGTTGCCAACCTTTACAACAGCCATTAGGGATGGGTACACATAATAAAGTACTCAAATACTTGCTATTACTTGCCATTATTTGAGTAATATTTTGTTATTCATGCACCTGTGCGACAGTGTTACATGTATGACAAGTTTTTTTTCTTTGTCCATATGAATATACTAGATAGGATAATTATTAACGGGATACAAACTTATGACTTATCCAGCCATGGCTTCAGCACACCAAGCCAGATTTTAGCAACAGCAACTGTTTTACAGCAGCTACGGCAACTCTCTGGGACCTTATTATTACACCGAAAGCAAAAGCACAACAAATGCAGAACTGTCTGCTACACCTGTGACATGTCAGTCAAGAAAAGTAATGTCTGGAAGTACTTGTACAAAGAGTTAATGTACGGTGCAAGATTTGTGGTGTTGAACTTGCATACCATGGAATAACTAGATAGATGCTTAACACATGCGCTCAAAGCACAAGGGGAAAACAGTGGAGACAGGCAGCCTCTAATCAATTGCAAGCCCTATTAGCGCACGTCTTTGTGACGAAACCAGAGAGGAGAAGGTTAGCCGGCTTACAACAAAAATGTTAACTTGAGATGTGCTCCCATTAAGTTTAGTGGAAGGTGATGGCTTTAGAGAGCAGCAAAAACAGAGAACAACATCTAAGAGAGTGGAAAAGATTCATGCAAAGTCTATAATTGTTGTGTAGGAAGTCCATGTCTAACAGACCCTATTTTTTTTATGGTTAAAATAGAAATGATAATAATCTGTGAGTATTCAAGTAATCATTCATTAGATATTTAGAGTATTCAAATACAGGAATTATTGTAAATCCTCATCCTGAGCAGCCATTCATGTGCTGTAGTGAAGGTGAAAGGAGAGAAAAAGATTTAAACCAACATGGTGGGACTTAAAACATTGACTGGCCACTTTAAGTATAAATTCAGAGGCAACACACACTCTCTCTACATTACTGATCTAACTTGCAGTTTACCTGAAACCTGTTAATCAGAAGTGGTTCAGGGATATTTCCAACAAAAGAAGCACAGACAAATTGGGATCAGGTTGAAAAAGCATGCAATGGGGAGTTGTGGGGAGAGCCACAGTGAGAAATGAACATCTTGAGCCAGCACTATACACATGTGAGTGCTTAAATTGATTCTGGCAGCTCTTTGTGTGCAGTGACGGAAAACAAAACAGCAGAGAGGGTGAGTGAAAGACTTGGTGAAAAAATGCTGAGCAAGTCCAAGGAGCAGTGGATTGTGAAAGATGAGGAATGATTTCTTTCGTCCTGGATTATTTGCTTTAATAACATCAGCAGACAAGTGATGTAGAGTCCTCATAATGCCCTCTATTTTATTGTTTTTCCAGAATCCTGCCCATAAAGGTTGTATCAAGCTCATGTCTTTACCCAACACATTTGTCTAACACTCAGCATTCACTCCACACAAATCCAAAGGCTGTGTCTGTTTGCATACAATTTTAAAATTCACTCTTCTCGCTATTCTTCTCTCACCAGCGAGAAGATGTGTTGTCAGCCAACAAGAAGTTTGATTTTTGTTTTGTGCTTTTAGGGTGCAGCTCTTGTAGATAAGTGACTATTCTTGGCACTTGCCTTTGAGGATCACGTTCGCATTACATGAACACAGCTTTAACACAGCCTTTAGGCTTCATTACTCTTCCTGTAATGTACTGCTAGTCAACCACTTTGCTTCCAGTGGAGTCTGATATTAAATGATAAACACAGAGAAGGACATACTATGGGGTTGGGGGTGGTGGAAAGGAAAAAAGAAGCTATAATCACTGTGACAGCCAGTAACTTTTAAACATATGGCTTTACGGTCTTCGCGCTTTTCTTCAGATAAGATAAAAGCTACTTAGTGTGATAATTAAAAAATGTGCTGAACAAGATAAAAACTAAACTAAACTTGTTTCAAATGCGCAAGAAACTTTCTAATATAAGGAAAATAAAATAAAATGTGTTGTACTAAATGTATGATTTATGATGTATGTATGATTCTGAACTCATAATCGTCTGTTTCAAATGTTCAGTTCTGATTGGAGGAAACTGTCTAACTGTAGTGATTCATTCTCACAAAAGCAACTCTCAAGATTTCCTGATAACACAAGTCATATCAAATAAATCCACAAAAAAGAGACCAGATTAAACACCTGACTCTTAAAAATGTGATTTGAAAAAAAAAAAATTCCTTAGCATTCTTTTATTTTATTGTTCATCCCAGGTAAGTCTCAGAAAACAGGAAAGAAAGACATTTAGTGGGCAAAGGTGAGACCCCGACTACCTCTAACTAAAATAAGTGGAGCAGCATCCTGTCCTGCAATTCAGGCAACATCAACAGAGCTGGTGAGTGTGGTAGTGATTATAGCAACTATGATGAAATGTAATATATTTCTAAATTTATGTCCAAGGTGTGTAAAGTGCAAAGCTCAGAGAAGGAGTGCTGAATGATGACAGAAGTCCTGTTTGTTTAATGCTACAATCAATGTTCAGTATAAAGTGAACTATTAAAACATAAGCATGGAGGCGCTCTGGGCCTTTTGGCAGCTCAGTGATGCAAACTGAAAAAAAAAAAGTTCTCTACAGGTGCTTGTCTGTATCCTTTTTTCTTTGTCTTCTTTTTGGCATTTGAGAATAAAGTCTCAAGTCTGTCTCTGATGGTGCGCAGTTTGTTTTCTCAGTCACTCCCACTTGATGAGGTCATCACTCTGCGTCAGGTTGGCGGTGTGCTGGGTGCCGCAGCTGTGGAGCATCAGGCTGGAAATCCCCTCATCCTCAGTCCTGGGCCTCTGAGTGTGTTCTTATGAACATGAATGTACAGTATGCAGGGAGGTGTGTGTGTGTGTGTGTGTGTGTGTGTGTGTGTGTGTGTGTGTGTGTGTGTGTGTGTGTGTGTGTGTGTGTGTGTGTGTGTGTGTGTGAGGTGGGTTCTGCCTGTTGAGCTTGGCTGACTGCGTGTGTATTTAGGTGCTGGCTTTTGTGGTTTAGGTATTTGTGACTGTTTTATTTTTCAGTGTTTGTATGACTGTGTGTTTCTCCAAGAGTGTGTGTGTCTGCTTATTTGTGTGTGAATTTTGGGTTCTTTCAGCACATGTGGGCTCGGTATGTGGTTGTGTGTGGCCCACTGAGAGGAGGCGTGTGGCATGAAACGTGTGTGTTCCATGGAGCCAAAAAAAAGTACAAAGCGGGTTTGTGTTAACTTTCATAACTGTGTTATCATTTTCCACCTCCCGGTGTGTTTGTGCTGTGTGTGTGTGTTTGTGTGTGTGCACAAGATGAGGGAGTAGACCGAGAGAAAATGAGGACACGGCCTGTTTGTACAATAAACTTCTTTAACTTTCTTTTTCTGCTTACTTCCTTCCCTCCATCACCCGTGTTGTGGATTTCACCCAGACGCCCCCACACTCGTCCATATGCTGGTTCAGTGTTTACACTTGGACCCACAGAGTCACTTTTCTCTTTCGCCTCTTAATCCTCATCTCCCTTTAGCCTCCTTTTCCTTCCCTTTTCCCCTCTTTTTCTTCTTTCCCTCCAAAATTCTGGAAAGCTGTCCCACTCCCCCTGGAGCAAAGACACCCCCTCTTTCCTCTCTGCATGTTAACACAAAGACTCCCACTACAACGTAATTTGCCATTTGTGTCTTGTTAAGGGTGTTGCTTTACTTTTCTTACTGTTATGCAGAACAGTGAGAGATCAGAGCAACTGCTCAAAAAGTAAAGTTTAGTTTCTACAGTAAGTTGCTTTCCATATCTAGATTGGAATAGCGGAGAAAACAATCGTGTGGACTTCCATACAAATTCAGATATGGATAACAGTGGGTGAACTTAATGGGCTTGTCCAGTTGCCCTTAAAGGCACAAAAAACATCAGCAATAACACATTCCTTTAAAATGCCCCTTTTTGTCTTATTAAGTAATCTCTACTTGGTATTTAAAGGTTAAAATAAAGTGAAAGTATTTATGCTAACCAAAATTCCAACAAGATGTGATAAAACCCTTTCTCTGTTCTGCTTATTCCAACCCAGCACTCTGCACCAGTAAGCTGGCTACAGTGCAAGAGGTGAACATAACACAGTTGCGTTGCAAAGACAATGTCCACCGTCTGTTTATGATGTCATGAATGAAGCCAATCCGCGGACGCAGCCACATTTGTTACGACACTGGCTGTGAGCTTCCTTTCACAGAGCTACAGGGCGCCATCAGTCACATGACCTGAACTGTGTCTCTGGTTGGATAATCAAACAATCCTAATAACTTCTAAACCGCAGAGTTCGAAAAAAGATTCACTCACCGCACCGCGTGTCGATAGTGAAATCAGCCGTCTAGACCCAAGCTGTTTTTTGAACCAGGCTGTAAATATGTGGTCTTTTTGCAGCAAGCCTCAAGCAGATTCTTAATGAACAGCAACTTTTTGCACTTCTGCATGGGCTTCATTTTTACTGACCGGATGTTGCCCCTTGGTGAAAACCCAGCGAAGCAGCTGGGGCCTCAGTGTCAGCCCAGATTTGTAGCCAGCAACCCAGAGGAGCCTCACCCAGAGCAGGAGCAAGAGTAATGTTGGGGGCAGCAGCAACAGGAGGAGTAGATGTTATAACCAGGAAAGTAGCCACAATAGGGGCTTCGGAGCTGTTCACCACTGGAGGTGACCAGTGCAGAGGATCGTGTGCAAGTCCCAATCAGCATCCTGAACTTCATAATGTTGATATTCTTGGCTCTCTCTTGACTCAGTGACTTTCTAACCAAGTCTGACACATAAGTGGGCAAGGCAAGTTACTCATGTGAGTGCCTACTTTGTTTCTCTAATACCACTAATAACCAAGGCAGATGATAATTAAAAAAGTCAAGCACAGTAAAAAGTAAAGCTACTAGAATCCAAGAGTGCAGCGTGAAAAAGTTGTGTAAAACCATTTAAAAGTCAGTTAAAAACAGCCAAGAGTGATTTAGTGGATAGACTGAAGGCAGATGCATGTATGTTAAGATGTGGTTGACCCCAGTGTTACTGAAAAAGCTAAAAAAAAAAAAAAAAAAAGCTAATGATGTTGAATCAGTTTCCATATGAGGCTTTGAGTAATCACAATCACACATTCAACACAGCCAGGCATTAAGTGATAAATACCAGTAAACAATCTTGTTTACTCAAATATTAACTCAGAAATTCAAATCCCTGAGAGTCCTTCCTCCTCATGAGTTTCTAAAAATAGATTAGAGGCAGTAAATGGAGCTATTTTCCGGTTGTGTTTGGAACTGATGTATTTTATCTTAGCTTGTTTGTTTCTGGTCTTTCAGCAGGGGGATCTTCCCACGATCTATCTGGAATGGAGCCAGGAAGACAGAGGTCCACGTCAGTCACAGACAGGGGACGAGTGTCGCCCTGTACCCTTAATCATCTGATACACACACACACACACACACACACACACACAACTCTGCATACTCAAAAACAAACACTCGTAAATACCCTTGACATGAACAGTGAGCCAGTGGCTTCACACATTTATCTCTGAGCTGAGGCCAACTGGCTCCAGCTCATCACCCTGTCACCCCGTCACGGTTATGACCAATAACATTTATACTGTGATTTTAAGTCTTCCAAATCTCAAAGAGACAAATGACTAAAAAAAAAAAAGAGAGAAAACATGCTGCTTTACTCTTCCAACAGAGCCTCGTGATGGATAACAAAGCGACTCTGCAGTGTATACAGTGATACAAACATTTAAAATAAACCACTATTCAGACATCCTTTGAGTTTGCAGAGGAGGGAATATGGTCCAATAATAAGATGTTTATTGCCTCCTAAAATAATATTCACTTTACACTTCCTGTCCATTAAAAGACAAATACATGTTCATTTTGTTTCTCCTTCCTCTCCTCTCACATCTGAAAATATCTTTGTCTTGTTTGTGTTTAATCACATCAGATAACCATATATTCCACTAAATAGGTTTTTTTTTTTTTACTGGTAAAGCCGGACAGCCTTTTTTTAATGAATGAATGAATGAATGAATGTATGTGTTTGGACTTTAGTGAAAGGGTTAATTTCGAACTTTACTTGTCAGCACTGCTTGGAGGCGGATGATTTCAGAAGTATCCTCATCGTCTTAAATAAATCAAACCAGCTTTTATTTAACAAATCTGCTGACCTCAGGGTGACTTTCAGTTTCCTATTGTTGCACTAAAGTCCACAGAGGAAACACTTGGATGTTTACTGAGGCAGACAGGTTAAGTGCTTCTTGCTGACCGGTGGTCAGACAGCGACTGACTAAGCAGACTGAGACACTAACCAGTGGAAAGTGTCTACACTCTCCCAAATACCTGAAGGGCTGAGGTACAGAAAGAAGCAAACTCCATACTGAGCAGTTGAGTGGGTAAGTTTGGGTTCAGATCATAGAGTCAGTGAGATTTGATTTGTTCCTGTAAGCCAAAAGTACTGTTTTTCCAAATGTAATCCTAAAACTTTACAGCAGATGTTGGGCTGGGACATTAAAAAAACCTTACACAAGTTGTAAATTGATGGCATAACTGTACATTTGAAAATTTAGAAAGCTGATCCAAAAAGATTCAATTTTTTTCACAAGTGAGACATTTGTTAGTTCCCTGAATTAGCTTTAGAATGAATATCCATATGAATTTGGTCATGTTAGACTGATTCATCTATTGTTTACAGCATCTGCCCACATGTAATGAATGACTGATGATACAAAAAGGAGTGCAAAATTGGGGAGAGAAAGTTTTGTGGGTGGAAAGAGGCTTCCAAATACAGAGAGGAGATTTATCACAAACCAGGACGGCGTTTGGAACGAAGCAGAAGGGAAAGTCCTGAAAGGTGGAGATGAAGAGAGGGGAGAAGGCAGGAAGGAGTGAGTCAAGGACTGCTGCTGTTATTGTTGGAGAAGGAGAGGGGAGAGATGTGTTTCAGACTGTGTGAGAGTGTGGTTATGAATATACTTGATACTATCTTCATTTCAGTTTTGTTAAAAATCACGGACATCTGGTGGTGTGTAGGTGGAAGACTTCAGACTTTTTGGAAACGTGACAAAGCTCAACACAAAACAACTGAAAAGTATGTTGCCACTGTGTGATTGATAACAGAGACTGGTGGGTTCAGGATGGAGACTGCAGTTAGCCTCTTGTACTATCTGATTCAGATTTAGGTACTGAAATATTGTTTCCGGTTCCATTTCACTTTCCTCTCCTCTCTGCCTCCGTACATTAAGTCCCATTCTTCCTCTGTACAGCTTGGACCTTAAAGATGGCCTTAAATGGTTTTCCACCTTCACTCTTAAAATAAAAAGCTTTTGTTTGATTCTTTTTTTCTGTATCTTTTGACCAGATTTGTATTTTGAGCAAAAACAGTTGATCAGTGCTTTTCCAGGTAAAGAGTTCTACTCTTTGACTTTTGTAAAGATATCAAATTATGTTAAAGAGTTGTCCAACATCTGCAGAAGTTGACAAATTGAGAGCTAGTTTCTCAACTGGCATCCACTGAGGATTATTCACTTTCTATTGACTTTACATCATACAAGCCCCTTTTGAAATAGAACTAAACAGAAACCATGTAAGCCATAGCGTGTCTTATTGAACACACCTTTCATACTGGAAAGCTATTTTAAAGAAAAGAAAGAAAGCCTGAAAAGTAAGCTTGTTTTATTACATTAGAACATTATTTGCTTTTATTTATTGTTTTACAGAAAATGTACATTATTCCCATCTTCCTGCTCAGAGGACATCCATCTTTACTGAGGTCATAATACAAAAAAGTACTATTATGCTACTTTTAACCAAGCATGTGTACGTGACATCCATAAAATCTTAAAACCAAGCATAGAAATTAGATAATTTTGCAGCTTTACATCCTTTGATTCAACAAGGTTGTGTTTCAACCATACTTGCAAATAGAGGACAAAAGCATCAAAAGCATCTTTTGATAAATGTGGTATTTAAAGTGATATTCTGGAATGGAACAAGTTGGGTCCTATCACAAGGTTAGGGCAGAAATTACCCCTACAGCAGTGATTTTGTGCAGCAGAAGCCCAGAGCAGCCGCACCAAACACCCCCTCCCTGCTCCTCTGACAGTTTCCTTTGCACTCAGACAGGGCCATATTTTACTTGACCAAAAACACAAATAAACAAACTCCCACCGAAAAAAATCTGATATCAGTCTGCATTCACGCTTTATTCATAAAATTTTCAGCACGTTACTTTCACACAAAAACCCCGCTAAATAAGGCTCTAGTTCTCATCGTGTCTCTTCGTCCTGGCAGACTACCTGCGTTTGTTTATATGTGGCACGCCCCGCGCGCGGACTGATACACTAAGTGGCAAGCGCCTCGTAGCCAGCTGTGGCTCTGCAGCGGAGGTAGCGCCGTTTTACGCCACGATGGGAACTAGAGCCTTTTTTTGCTGTGTTTTTGTGTGAAAGTAACGCGCTGAAAATTCTCTGAATAAAGCATGAATGCAGACCGATATCAGATTTTTTCAGTGGGAGTCTGTTTATTTGTGTTTTTGGTCAAGGAAAAAAATAGCCCAGAAGAAACCGGTAGAGGAGCAGGGAGGGGGTCTTTGGTGTGTGCGCCCTGGGCTTCTGCTGCACAAAAACACTGCTGTAGGGGTAATTTCTGCCCTAAACCTTGTGATAGGACCCAACTTGTTCCATCCTGGAGTATCACTTTAAGACAACAATGTGGTGTGTCATGTATATGTTCTAAGAAGACTTCGCAGCACATTTTTTCATTTTTTTTAGCTTCAAACAATGCATACTCAGTACTGTGATAACTGTCATTGTGCTGGAGTCAACTTGTGTGTGTGTGTGTGTGTGTGTGTGTGTGTGTGTGTGTGTGTGTGTGTGTGTGTGTGTGTGTGTGTGTGTGTGTGTGTGTGTGTGTGTGTAATATAGAGGGATTAAGCTAGTCAACAACATTGAGCAATCAAGCAAGCTGCACTAAGATCTGGCAATACTCCTCTAAGCTGCTAAAAATACCTGTTTGTCTTTAAGGGGGGGTCTAAGGGAGGCGGGTGGTCTGTGCTGCTGATACTGCAGCTGTGCCAGAGCTGCTTTCTCACCGGTGTTGTCTTTCAGCAGTTGGCACTGAGGTCCCAAGCAGACCACAGGCCTCATACTGCTGAATCATTACTGAGCTTTCAGAGGCCATTACAACACCGACTTCAGTGAATAAGGGTGATATCGAGGTTCATTTAAAGCGTCTTCCTGACAGAGTGTGTCTGCAGTGTGACGAAAACATTTGACTGGTGACAAGTTCTCACTTATGTCTTTAATCTAACTGAGCATTAATATAGAGAGTTAAAACAAAGAGACATTGATGTGTAAATGAACTCTAACTTTTTCCACATGAAACTGTGGGAAACATGCAAAAAAATGGATAATGATGAACACAAATGAGGAAAAAACTGTTCAGTGAAAGTGAGATTGTTGGTGAAGAAAGGGTGGTCTTCTGTTTGAAACCACTAAACATGACCTCAACAAGAACCAAATGAGCATTACAGTCATTAAGGGCTTTAAACCCTCCATTACAGAGACCACTGAATAGCACTGAGGATATAAACAGCACCACTGGAAAAATGTTTATGGTGTGACTATGACGTAAAAACAAGGCTCATTGATCGGTTGGTATTGTTTGGGTTAAAGCACTAATTGAAAAATTACAGCTCAAGGCATTAAACCTTCATTCGCTCAGGAGACGTAATGGTGTTTGGGCAGGGGAAACTTTCCCAGCGTTGACAGACTGTGGACAGTTCAAAGGTGGTTTGTAAAGTTACACACTTTGACTACTGGGGAGTCTGCCGCTGAGCTGCAGAGGAATTATTTATCTCACGCTCCTCCTCCTGTCGTCCCTGAAGCAGACGTTTCCCAAAGTCAAACTGTGAGCGTGATGACCAACAAGCCACAGGAGCTCCATTCATTTCCTCTAATGAGTGACCTGGGAAACCTTGGTCGAAGCTGGACTCTCAAGGAGCTTCATGCTGACACTAAATTCATATCATCAGCACTTAGTCACTTGAACCATTACTAGTCTTTGTATTCTTTTTGTTGTTAATGATCTATTTGAAAAATAATATACTGGAGACACAGATCAGCCTCAACATTATACACATTATAACATAAAGAGAAAGTAAACACCACTGACTTTTTCCTTACAAAGACATCTGTTAATGGTCCGGATGTGTGCAAGTGAACACTTTGTTCGCCAGGTTTTTGTGTTAGCATTAGGAAAAATGGGCAGATTTAAGAATGTGAGTCTTTAAGGAAATAAATGTTGTTGTGGCTGAGATCAGTGGGTGTTGTGGTCAATAAATATCAACCCAATCAAGCATCTGAAGGATGTTCCAACAACAGAGTCAAATCCAGTTTACTCGACATGAAGGATCTGCTGTTAGTATCTTGGTGCCAGATACCACAGCACACCTTCAGAGGTCTGATGGAGCCCATGTCTCATCAGGTCAGGGCTGTTTTGAACCTGACTTAATATGAGGGGGGCTATCCTATACTATGACAGCTGATTGGTGTAAAGTGACACTGACTCTGGTTTGGTTTGGACTCTGTGGGGAGACAATTATGATGTGTTTTAATCATAGAGAGTAACTTTAATAACCTGAAACTGGTGTTGTGGTTGTTCAAACTTGACTGTAATGCACTTCCCAGCGCCACAAATCAAACCACTCATGTATCGTACAGTAGTTACATTGTTTTTTATATACTGAAATAGGGAAGGGGATAAATCGAGTATACTCGATGTATCGCGGGATTTTGCACGTGAGATGTATAGAACGGCTGTATCTCAATTATCGAGTATATACAGTAACCTAAACGTTTTCAGACGTCACAACGTAAATCTCTTCGGTGATTAGCTCGTTTCACTCTCTGCTGCCGGTGCAGCCGGTGCTCCTCTCATAGCGAGCACCACGCTCCCCCGCCCACCCAGAAAAATTCTCCTGCGCATGCTTGTTATGATATTAGGAGAGGAGAGAAGAAAAGTCGCCTGCACGTCTTATCAGTCTCGGATTGCAGGTTCCTGGGGCACGTTTTCTAGAGTGTAGCTGCTCATTTGGGTTTGCTTTGCTGCCTGTATGATCCCTGATTTTCTCCCTGCTCTGCACAACGAGAAACAAACGCGGAATGTTTTTAACTTTCACTTTCGCTTTTCAGCGCACTCTGCCTCACTCTCTTAGTGCCGTTCCATCACAGCAATCAGCTGTGAACTGCTCGAAACATGACGGGGGATGAGTTTGATGCTATTTTACAGCTGAATACCAAAATGCTGCTAGCTGGGATATCATCAGAAGACAAACCCAAATCCAAAACAGTTCAACCAGACCCCAGGTTAACAGACAGAAGTCACTAGAGTCCTTTCAGCATGACCAACATTATCCAGGTAGTTGATTTATGGAAATAGAATTAATATTATCTCTAACTTTAGTTCATATTTTGAAAGTATTATATTATATTATATTATATTATATTATATTATATTATATTATATTATATTATATTATATTATATTATCAGCCAGTTGGATACATCAAAATGAATTATTTTACTGGAACTAAAATATGTAACTACATAACGTTTGGTTTAAAATAAAAGGTTTGCTAAACTTAACCTGATTGAGATTTTCCACTTTTTGCATTTAAGTTTTAAAAATCCAACTAAAACACTACATGTGTACAAGGCCTTAGTCTCAACCAAAACTTGATCAGGGCATATCCAGGATAGCTGAGGGTGAACTGATAAAGACAACAAGAAGAGCATTACATGTTCAAAAGAACAAAGATTTGACCTTAATTTTTAAAAGCAGCATCATGTAATCGTCTTTGTTTGTAGTGTCTGGCTGTGGTTGCGCACACACTGACTTCTGACAATAGTCTGAGAGAAACTTCATGACAGAAAAATTTCCAGTTACCAAAAACAATTTCAGATGCAGTTTTTCTGACTCTCAATGCTTACATTTGACCCCGAGAGAACTCTTGAAAGCACTCAAGGTCCTTTTGAAAACAAAACTTTAATGTTTGAGTTGAGTAAGCTTCAGCCCCCCAAACCTCACTGCCTGCCTCCATATTAATCTCAAGAAAAGGATATGTACACACTGTATGCATAAGATATAGACTTAAGGTAAACACACGCACTCACACACAGACTAACCACATGTTTAAAGTAGACAAACACAGTAAAGCCATGCCTGCCAGATGATAGATGATGAGTCTTTGTGAAGAGGAAATGAGCTGGATTAGTCGTAGCAACAAGACTGTTACCAAGTGAACGCCCAGGGTAAACACAAAAAACACAAACACACACACTCACACAAACACATTCTTGTTCTGCAATCTGAATATAATGCTGTAACACCCTCCTTTCAATACCCATCACTCAACCATAGTGTGTATATCCATGTGCGTATCTGCAAGCTCTCCAATACATTTTGTTTTATGTGCTTCTTAGTAAAACTGTCAGGATCCAAACGAGGGGGACTGAATTTGGCAGGTAAGGTCAACGTGACGAAACGGTGATGAAAGAGTGATAGTTTACCAAAGAAGGGAAAAGAGATGGGCAGAGAGAAAGAAAGAATGAGACGAACAGCAGCGAAGGCCAGCGGTCACATCTGGTCAGAGTTAGTGTTTGAGAGTGGAATGGATGAGCCAACAGGAGGTCTCACACAAACACATGCATGACTACACACATTCTTGCATAAATGTCCTCTCAGCTCTGAAATGTTCCCCTGCACACCCCTACATTCACCCACTTCATGTTGTATAAATCCTCAACATTGACATATTTATCACTCAGAGCAAACTCCATTTCAATAACTACAGTTACTGCACGTTATTGAGCTTCTGGTCCCACATGCTTTACCAGATCCCTTAAAGATCAGAAGATCTTTTCAGTTCAGCTGGAGTTCAGAGAAAGATCAGGGTCAAGCCATTGCATATTCCAGGAAACACTACTACCGACTTTCAAATCAGCTGCCACTTTCGTGAAACCCCAGGATGAAATTAGAGGGATTTTTACAAGCCATGTATACCAGCAGGCTCAGTGACTGTAATTTGATTGTTACTGTTTAGATTTTTAACTGGTTTGTAAAAGCCTGAAGCCACACAAAAGATTTTCTCATAAAGTTAGATCCAAGTGTTTATTGGTTTGACAGAAGACATCAGTTCTGATCCAACTAGGCGCTGACTGAGCCGTGGTCTATGGTGCATGTTGGATTTGCAGCAACCCTGGTGATCCTCATCAGGAGAAACATGTCAAGAACCACAAGTACTCAGAAAGGTCTGAGATAAATGCAACAGTGGAAAGGTGCTGCCGGTGAAAATCATGCTGTACAAAGCCATAACAAATGCCTTAACAGCAAACACACCACCAACCACTGACTCCAGCAACTCATAGAGCTGGTGTCCAGGGACAATGTCCAAGAGCAGATTTGTAGATGCTCATCCAAACACATCTGGTCTAAGATGTGAATGAACGATACATGAGCACCAGTTGTCTGTGGATGGGTTCAGGTATCGTCCATAATTCTACCTCTAGTGAACAAAAGGTTCCTCCTTTTTTATCCTAACATGGATTTTTTCGGTGTAAAGTCAAGGCTTTTTAACCTTGCAGAGCAGACGGACCTGCCTGATTCAGTTTCTGAACTCCTGCAGGTCCATCTTGCCAGGCTCCAATGACCAACGATTTCACTTGGCTAAATTCTAACCGACCCAATCAGGGAAGAGAGGCGGGAGCTGTGGGAGCAGACGTGACGTCAGCAGACTTTCGTACTTGTCAGCGTTCCTTTGATTCTTAAGTTAGATTTATAAAAACGGAAGCTGTCGTTTAACGCCTTTTTCACAGCTGTTTTTTCGTGATTCAGTAGTTGTTCATCTATTGTTTCTTAGAAGCATCGGCTCACATAAGCTACGTCATACCGTGGCTTGATGTGGACTGGTCTGTGGTAGTGCGTTAATCCGAATGGTCGTCCAATCACCAGCTGTGGATTTTTTTTAAAGTCCCACCTCTGAGAACAAATCGGAAGAGCTGCTACCCAGATAGACTTGTGAAATAATTCCGTGGCGGATATATGAAACTGTCCGTCTGGCATGTCAGGTTAAAGGCTTTTAGAAACACCAGTAAATTATACTACTAGTGCTACAAATATACATCAAAACACATCACAAACTCTGGTCCAGCACCTTGGAGTTGACACTTTATGCAGAACCTGGAAATGAAGATCGGTAAATGCAGATAGCTGCCCTTACTCTAAAATTGCAGAAGTGTTTTCAGACTCAGATCAAACAACCTTCCATTGACAGGTCTTTCCAACAGAACATTTTACATCACTAGTTCAGCAAACTGCTGTGAAGGTACAAATTGAACAACTTCCAAGAAGTCTGATTGAGGTTTGTTACAGAGATGATTAAGGACTGACGCCAATGCAGAGCTTAGGCCAGATCTATGTCCATCCCATCCACACTACATTGTGTTTAGCCGTTTGCTCTCTTATCTGTCAACTGACACTGGCTGTCAGGTATTGGACTTTCATTTTGAATATCAACCAGCTGTATCAAATGTCAAATACCAAATACCAAATACCAAATATCAAACTACCCAGCATCCTGTCCAGTTGATCTGCTCTGTGGAAGTTTATGCGTTGTTGCTACATCAGGAAAAAATAGAAGTTTTGCATATTTAATACGGAGGGCTCCAACCTGCTAGAGCTGTGACGCAAGACAAAACGCAAAGTGAGCTGATGTAATGGCTTGAACTGAAACTAAAACCAGATCTGGTGTAAAGATGGATCAAGTTCAAACTGGGAATGAACCTTGTGTGATGTGGCCATGACAATGGTTCTGAAATCCTTTCAATACCTTTAAAGGTCCATAAATGTAGTACCTCAGATCTTGTGCCAGAGCAAGAATTTAAAGATGGGAACACCATTTCATTCCACATCACACATCCTTTCATATTTACACTGTGCCATCTAGTTTCAGCTCTTTATTGACGTCAATTTGCATACATTGAGAGTAGTTTTTTAATACAGGACTTTGTTGTCATGGCTGCATCATTGAATTATATGAAAAATACTCTAGCCTCATGCTCTAATATATTGACTTCAAATTCAATCCAACTGAACTGACCCGTTCAGTGGTTCATTGGATCATTTAGGCTTAAGGGGATAAGGAAACACTCCTTGTTTTGGTTAAGCTCCAAGGCAGCTCCAAAATCCCCAAATTTCCTTCCAGATACTTTTACTGTTTTAAAACTCAACAAAGTCCGCAGATCAGTGTCAAAACAGAAACATGAGCTTGGAAATGTTTTGTGAGCCAGGCAGGACATTGAGAAAAACAGATTATGATCAATGAGCTACAAGAAGAAATAAACAACGCAGGATGTTTTATAAAGTCTGAGGTAGAGTGTGTCTGACTGCTCAAATGTCCAAAATCAGACAGTACACTTTTAATGAGATGAACACCTAAAGCACATGTCTTTGTTGAATAATGAACTTGTTTTAGGGCACAGAAGATTGTTTTGCTGCTCTCTTCATAATCAAATCATAACCTCTTGAAAAGTATTGATGGATCCTTCTGTCACCCAATGTCAGCATGCTGACCCTCTACACTCAGTTACTCGTTAAGCGAACACAGACGAAATAATAAAAAGTCTCCATTTTTTGTCAACAACTAGGATTGTATCGAACAATCAGCTCAGGGAATAAGATTATAACTTTGAGAAGTTTACAAAGTGAAACTATAAATGCCAGAGAAGCATGACTGTGGTTCAGCTGCTACAACAGCCTTGAGCCCATCAGTCAAAAAGCAGACGTGTATTTCCCTCACAGCTCTAAACATGTTTGATTCAGATGTTTCTTTTCACGAGTGCTTGTGTCAGACAATCCCACCTGTTGATGGACCCTTAGCCCGCTTCATTCATTCTCTATATATCTGTGCCTAATAAGCCATTTAACATTTACACAACACGGACCTGCAGACACCTGCAAATTCACTGAAGCAAATCGTAAAACATCATCTGCAAACAAAGACACCTGAGATAGACTGTGCTGCAGCACCAGCATAAATCCCAGCTGTGTGTGGTCTGGCATCATATGAATCCAGTATTATGGTGGGTAAAGCAAACAAAACGAGAGCTCGGTGAGCAGACTGGGAAGGTGTTGTTAACTTCTCAGTACCCAGGACTCTCGTTAAACACTGTGAGAACTGTTTCATCTGGGTGATTATAGCTGTCAGGAAAGAGGAAGAGCAGACGTTTATGTCAGAAAGGGTGGGACAAGGTGAGGTGTATCTATGTTTGGTTTGGTATCTAAAGAAACAAGAGCTGCTGAGGTTTCTCTGCGGAGGACAATTCTGCAGACTTGAGGTTTTTCAGGCCAGATTGGACCATTGGCCCAAAATTTACATCATTAAAAACAGATGTTCTTAAAAGTAATGTGAGGAAAATAAGCCTGATTCAGACTCCTTAAAAGTCAATCAAGTTGAGCCTGGTTCATACCAATAAACTTGTCGGTGCTGTCTCAACAGAATTTTGCATGAGGCCTTGCAATGTTCAAAAGTCAAGAGGTAAGTGTGAAAACAGGGACTACTTTTTCACCCTCTAAACACATAAATGTTTCTAATCAAAGATGCTCTGGATCTTGTAAGTGCATCATGCATGAAGCAGCAAGAAAGAATTAAGAGCTGCTATGTACAAAGGAGTCAGCTTTGAATATGTTTGGGAAAAAATAAATTTAAAAAAAGGACTTCTTTTTTTGCCCAGTCTAGTTTTTCTTTCCCAATCTTTCAGGATCTGCATCTCTAAAGATCTGTGTAATGACTTCAGTGAGACTTGAGTCCTGTTCAACCTCACATTAACATGCCCTGATTGCAGCAACAAATCCTTTATCCGAGTTGTTTCAAAGAAGAATTTGGCAACAGATCCTGCAGTCTGTGCTGGGACAGAGCCAAATACGACTGTTGCTCAGCCCTGAGGACTGAGAATTCTGAGCAGGGGATGCAGTTTTGGGAGTTTATTCTGGATTAAAGTCACACTTTTTGGGATTGTGGTGAGTAACAAACATTTAACTCTTGCACACATTTAATTTACAAAGACAGACATCCACAGCAGCGAGTTTACATGAAGTGAACTAGATAAACATCAAATCAAAGAGTGAATGATTTGTGTCCCTGCTTATGTCCAATCATGATGATCAGCCATTCGATTACATAAAGGACCCATTGCAGGGATGCGTTAATAGACCGTGATGACTTTGTCTCTGCGTGATCACAGCTGTTACAACAGAAGAGAAAAAGTAAACCCCTCTGTGTCCAGAATGCAGCATATTTTTCTCTTCTCTCATCTGATGTTTTTCATTTCTTTCAAGCTGACGATCTCTCTGTCAAAGCTCTCTGCTGTACTGACATTCACTACGTTTGTCAAAGCTGCCACAGAATGGCAGTCTGCACCAAGGTTTGATCACATTTGTAAAAGCTCAAAGTTTCCTCACAAGGACTCTGTTCATGACATGGATGCAGTGACCAAGCTGAAAGCATGACGAAACAGCAGCAAACAGCCTTACCTTGTTTCAACTGTTAATAGATCTGTTTACACGACAACGTTTTCGTCTGAAAACGCAGAGAAAAGAATCTGCTTTTACACTGAAACGCTGATGGACTGAAAACACTGTAGTAAGCATGCCAGGCCTGTATGTGGTGCTATAACTGTCTTGTCCAGAAGCCGATTTGGGAGATCTCCACTGATGTAGAGTTGAGCCGATCATCTGGTGTATTGGGGAATTCTGAGATAAAAAGTGGAGCAAAAGATGCACATTTTGTTGAAAGACAGTCAGCAGATTCAGCAGATTAAGCAGCACAAGCACAAAACGGTAGTTCGCGACGATCATGACTAGGGCTGAACGATTTCAAGAAAAGATTGAATTGCAATTTTTCTGGCAGATATTGTGATTTCAATTCGATTCACGATTTTCGTGAATGAAGCTTTGGGATATTCACATGTAGGGCTGAACGATTTTAGGAAAAGATCTAATTTTTCTGGCAGATATTGCAACTCACAATTTTTTGATCATCAATAGTGATGATAAATAATCTGTTTTCATCAACTTCTACTCCTAAACAAAAGCCTTTGTGTTGCTGACCTGCTTACCAGCACTTTTAACATATAGATTGTCTACAAATTTGTAAAACAGAATGTGTATAATACTTGACACAACAGATCCTGAGTCAGTCAAGAGCACTGCAAAACATTGCTGCTTTGGCAATCTCAAAATTGCATTGTCTAAAATTGCGATTTTGATCTTAAAACGATAAATTGTTTAGCCCTAACTGAACAACGGTACTGTTGTCCTGTTGTATGTGCCCGAGCAAGGCGTAGTGTGATGTCAGCGTTTCCACTGAAAACGCCGGCTTACTGTTTACACGGCAACGGTGACAGGAGCGTTTCAGAAAAATCCCTTTTAATTGCCTTTTAGGTCGGCTGAAACGCCGTTTCTGTGTAAAAGTGAGGCTGAAACGCAACAAAACTTTGGTGTTTTACCCTAAAATCGTTGTCATGTAAACGGCCCCTAAGTTAACAGAGTCACAAACTAAAGACCAAGGGATCTCATTTAGGAGAGCAGGCGCTCCATGTTCAGAGACTGTAATCCTCTTCATATTGGTCATCGCTGTGATTAAGTGCGAGTTATCCCCTTCTCTTTCTCTGCCTTTCCAACTCTCTCAGGCTGCCCTGTCTTGTTCTGGGTCTGATGGAAAAGTCTTGAAAAATCTTCCACCCATAGTGTTGCTGAAAGTTTATTGGAGGACGTTTTTTTTATTTTACAGTGAGTCCAAAGCACTGATGCCTCTTCAGCAGAGGCATTAAAAAGACAATGTACCATTCTCAACTGGGAGTCAAACCTGCAACCGTTGTGACGAACACTATGGCATCTGTTCGATGCCTTCTCTTGACTGAATTCACTTCTGAGTTTCATACTTTTAAATAAAAAAATGCAAAGAAAGTGACTACAACTATTTGTTTTGAAAAAAAAAAGTATAAATATTTAAGAAAATGCTGCAAGAAACCAGCAGGCTCACATTAATCAGAATGCCTCTCTCCTTCTTGAGTTGATAAAACAAAGCGTGTTTTTCCTTGCTCTGTGTGCGTATGTATGTATAACGTGCCTGCATCATGAACCCTTACTCTCATTTTTTCACTGTTTTTCACTCTCTGCTCTGTCCGGTAAAGGAAACAGAGAGTAATGTTGCAATCAGCACCTCAGCTCTTTCCGAAAACTTCGACACCCGCCTGCTCTGTCTCCCTCTCATCACACTCAGTTACTCAACTGCTCACTCATGTACTCCCACTCACTCTTTTTGCTTCTCTTACCCCCAGCTCCACCTTCTTCTGTTACACTTAACAAGCCCCAGAGCAGAGCTGCAGAGGCGGTGGAGAAATGTCGAAATGTTGGGCCAGGTTTCAGAGTTTATTCCCCCGACCTCCTCCCTCCTGCTGTCCTCCACCACAGGCCCTCATCTCCTCTGCCAACAAAGTATCACAGCTATGAGCAATGTTTCTCATGCAACTTTTTAACACACACATTTCACACACATGCTGTGCCTAATTAGGTTCCAGATGATACGTGGAAGCACATAAAAGGTCATTTGTGGTCATTTGATGTGTTGAAAATACACACAAGCACAAACACACACAGGCTCTTAATAAGCACACACGACAGACGCGAGCCTACTTCTTCCCCCTGCTGAAACAGAGCAGCTCTGAGTTCCCCTTTTCCGGTCAAGACCCAGCTGCATGTCTGGACGCTCACAAACCACCAGGCCTGGCCAGAGGAGAGAGGGCTCTGACTGTGGGCGTGAAGGAAAGAGACAGACAAAAACACTTGTGCAAAAATGTGTCTCTGGGTGCTGTGTGATGTTGAAGTCCAAGAGGTGCTGGAAACATTAAATGTAAATTATCCTGTTGGAAAAATTGACAAAAGACACAGCAGTGAAACCAGCATATGTTTCATATTTTTGGCCTTAAATCCCAGAAAACTGGACTTAAAAAATTGGTGTTTTTCATGTCTGAATAATTTGTTTACTAATTAAAACTTGTGTTATAAATTCAGTCTCTGGTTATTGTGTAGATTATCTTTCTTTGTCCTGCTGAATTTGACCAATACTTGAACAAGTTATGCTTTTGGCACAAACCCTCATCTTGCTTTCTCTTTTCACATTTTTGTCTTTTTTCAAACTTTCTGAGCCAGACTTCAGGCCAAATTGTATTTCATAAAAACATGGCAACAGTAGAGGAGGCTTCTGAAGCGCTGGTGTGGGGAGTATTAGGGAGACAGCTTGAGCAGAAAAAAAAACAAATAGAAATCTTAATTGTGTAAATCTAGAACAAATCTATCAGTGAGTTGTAAGTTCGAGGATAACTATCCGACTTAACTTCCACTAGGTGTTGTAGGACACACCTCTGACATGCTGAGGCCTCCCCCTTCTAAACTTTGACTCCACCCCTTTTTTGTATCCATCCCGCTGCAGTAAACCATTTCTAAAAGTTATTCTTACCCTGGCCAATTGTGTTATAGCATCAATAAAACATAAAAACATCAGCTCCAAACAAGACCTGGGCGATTTAAAATTTGAGAAAATAGTTTAGAACACTGGCTAATTGGAGCAGAGCTACCTCTGTTCATGGCTTCCATTGTTTAGCAGCCATTAGCACACTTAGCTTCCATTCGTTTTGACCCAACATTTATTTCAGCAGCGCTATCACACTCAGCTAAAAAGTCTCACCATAAGAATAGCGCTGGGTTAATAAATTAACAATGGATGAATACAAAGACAATGCACGCAATGAATGAAAACATTTACGTACGCATCCAGGAGAAGCAAAGCCAGTTCGGAGTCATGCGAGAGCCTTGGTGGCAAGCATAGGGCTTGCCACCAAGGAAAAGCAAGCCCAATATTTACTCTAGTTTTCCTTCTTGATGTGTCTGAAGCTTTCCTAGACAAACGTCGACGCTTTTTAGGTGGAGGGGAAGTCCGTGGCAGGCTTTTGGTTGGACGCTTAGGACTGGATTCTCCCTCTCCGCTTCTCCGCTCCCTCTCAGCCGTTTGTGTGCGATGTGTACCTGCAACGGACCTGCGAATTTATACCCCTGGGGGCCCAATTAGGAGTGCTGCCAAAAGAGAAGGTCACCACCCCAATCCGGTCCGCATCGGGTCAGACACATCCCACATAAACAAACCTACGGGCCAGGGCTGTAGGGCTGCAGCTATCGAATATTTTAGTATTCAAGTATTCTACAGAAAATCCCATCGATTAATCAAGTAATCGGATAAAATACATTTTTGTTTAGTTAAAGAGCAGTTATTTTTCAAATGAAATTTTTTCTCTTTAAGAAATAGAATTTTCTGATACAGCATGTCAATAAGAGCACTTGCTTTGGTAGCTCCAAAATTTGTAAACACACTTTGACACATTTTTTGTGCCTTGTACATCTCATCAAATGTTGTGGACCCAAATGGCACCCATTTCGTAGAATGACCCATTCATCTCCAAACTCCAGAAAAGAAGCTAGATTTGTTGCTAGTTGCTATTTTGTATAAGAGGTAGCTTGAGGGGTCTGAAAACTATCTTAATATGGCCTCAGCTCTATTTGAAATTCCACTCTTTGATCTTTTTTAGAATTAAACTATTCCTCGAGGCGGAGAAAATTACTCGAGTATTTTTTGTTATCGAGTACCGCGAATCATTCAAGGAAGTTTCAGCTCTAGAAATTTTAATTCTGTGTTGATACTGAACTCAGAATAAAATTTACATACCATTTGTCTGACTTTTAGCGCATTAAGGTGTAAAACGTTGATTATAACACCATTAAAGGGCAACTCCATTTTTTTGACACCTGGACCTTATTTATAGGTGTGTGCATGCTCATATACTCACTCAGACAAACATCGTGCAGCTCGGAGTCCTTCAAAAGTTATATAGATCCAACCGATTTTAGCCACACTGAGTGGGGGCCACAGCAAGGGAGCTTCAGCGCGGGACATAATCTCTGCAAAATCGCTCATTTCGGCTATAATTTTTCATCCATCGCCAGTGTTATCGCAAACACAGTCCTCTTCTGTTGCCATAGGCGAACACTGTCCACAAGCGCACCACCAGTTCGCACTGAGTCGTGGACGTGCTCCTGTTTGTTGTTCTCGAGGCAGCACTTCGTCTCTCTCCCTCTGCATCCTTCTTTCATGGAGCTCCTCGTCCGTGTATTCAGGCTCTAACCGGTAAGGACAACCGTCAAACGTTTGTTTACCAGGTCAACTCTGGGTCAGCTGACCCACCTGAAGACAGTAGACAAGCTGACTTGATGATAACACTGGCGATGGATGAAAAAATATAGCAGAAATGAGCGATTTTGCAGAGATTATGTCCCACGCTGAAGCTTCCTTGCCGTGGCCCCCGCTCAGTGCGGCTAAAATCGATTGGATCTAAATAACTTCCGAAGGACTTGGCCCGATGTTTGTCTGAGTGAGTATATGAGCATGCACACACCTATAAATAAGGTCCAGGTGTCAAAAAAACGGAGTTGCCCTTTAACTGACAGAAATGAATGAGAGCATTTTACTCACAATTAACAACACAACATAGCTATAAAAGAAGACAAATAGTGAAATACATTTTTTTTTAAAAAGCCCTGGTTTAATTTAGAGCAACACTTGGAATTGGCCTGTACTTGCCTCATCATGGTTTGTTAAAGTAGAAAGACGTGAAAGAAGAAAGAAAAAGTATCTCATAACCTGACATCTGTTTATATACCACTGAAAGCTGTTTGACTGTTCAGACCTGGGAAAAGAGAAATAAACTCAATGATTCCAACCTCAACAGTTCCACATTACGTATAATTCTGCAGTAAACAGTGAAATTTTATGAATGTCAAGGGTAGAAAACAGATGAATCAGTTTTGTTCCAGGCATGCAGAAACATTTAACTCCACAGCTGCCAGAAGAAAAGGTGTTCTGTAACAAGCTGAGTGTTTTATGCACTTGGAACAAACTGCAGCCGCTTGCTTGCCCATTTCCACATCGGCACCACCACACTCATCACTCTCTGGGTACTTTTACTTGGCTTTCCATCACTATAAAGTAGCCACAAGACAAAACCAAGGAAATTCTTGTTTATTTGTGGTAATTTTCAAAAACAAAACCATTTGAATTTGTCTCATATTTAATAAAAGGCATTTAGAAAAATAAACAGGAAGAATTTAAGAGTAGAGAAATGAATGAGGTGTGGGAAGAAGGCAGAACAGTCCACAAAGTTACTGTAAAATGTTTCTCTATGAACAATCTGTGCAAATAAACATAAAACCTGAAGGTGAAAGGCATGATTAAGTGCTCTGATTTGTATTTGTTGTATCTATCATCCACTAGTGTCTCAGTGGGCTCTGGCTTATGAAGGAAAACAATCCTTTCGTGGAGCAAAATAGGCAGAGAATGGGCCAATCCCTGCTCACAACATCAACAATGTTTTCGCTTCAACTAATCCACACCAACAGCCAAATGCACACAAGTGCAGTTTACAGTCTAATCCTATGCTGAAGTAAGACTCCATGTTTTGAGCATGATGACACCAAATTAAAGTTGTCAGACCCAACATCCCTGAAGATCAATAGCTCCATTTTGTGTCTCGTTATAGTGACTGACAATCAAGCCCACATCTGGGACACCTCACAAGTTATCAACAGATGTTAACCATGCTTCGATGGTGATCACGCAAGCACAGATATTTAGACGAACTAAAGTCACCAGAGCAACAAAATGGTAAAGCTAAACAGGAAAGATGAGGCTGGTGCTAGAAGGCAGAGGAAAAGTTTCTCAAGCTCTAGCCTCAACATCCCTGCTTTTCTGATGATTCAGGACGACCACGGGAGGCTGGAAAAAACATGTTGAGAAACTGCAGACTCTCTCTGGTAACCCTGTGAGTAACTACCATTAGCATGAACATGGGGCTAGCTTACTCCATCCCCCTCCTAAAGCCATGAAGTCATGTTGATTGGTTGGATATGTATAGTCTGACACGTCTGTTGGTCAAGTCATTGCACATATGTAAGGCTCTGTGTAATCCTGAAATGACACAGAGATCATATTAACAGACAAAAAAGTAGTTTAGACTCTTAAGCATCAACTCTATTCTCACTCACATGGAATTAAATGCATGAATTAGTGATGTAAGAAACAATCTGAGTGTAGACGAGCTGAATTTTAGCAGCACAGGCATTTCAAACGTCTCATTTCCCCGACCATCCCCCCTTGCCACCCACCCCTCTCTATACCCCCAGTCTTGTTGTGTTTATGCTGTGGTGTCAACATCTGTGTACATTTCACCCAAATAAACGCTGAGCCGAGCAGGATGCAGTCAGATGAAGGCAGCCGTCTGCTGTAAAGTAGACATGAGAGGAGAAGGAGCATGACCCTCTTTACCACACACACACACACACACACACACACACACACACACACACACACACACACACACACACACACACACACACTTTCTTTGATCAGTTCTACAGCAAGTAGCCTGCAAGCTGGGAACACTCACACCCAGAATTTACACTCCTGACATTCAGGCGAAAACACACACATAGACACGAACATGCTCACACTGAATGATAAACAATAGAACCACAAGAGCCTGTAGTGTATGTACTTTCTCCGCCATAGTGACTAAAGAGGCCAAAAAGGAATGGTAGTCATACTGTCGTCTAAATATTATGTTCACTAAAGCTAAAAGGAAGCAGACTCTGTAAATATTACCCTGTAATAACAAGAGTTTGACTGCTAACAGTCTGGAGTAGGTATGTTTTGGGAAGGCTGAGGCAGGTCGATTAACTTCTAGATGATTCTGGGTGTGTCTTTAAATTTAAAAGTCCTCTCCTTTGAATTTATAAATTCAGTTAGCACTGTAGTAACCCATCAAGGTTGTGAAACGAAATACAGTGAATACATCAACAGTCAGAATATTGTTTTCTAGATCTTATTCAAGTTATGCCTTTTAACTCAACTCAAACACGAACATTCATGTGGGCATTTTCATTGATGTTTCTGGTGACTTTAGACTTTCCCACTATCCATGATCGATGCTGTACAACTGCTCAGGACTGAACATGTCAGAGGTACAAGGTTATATCAGCGGTTACAGGTTTGTTGAAGGGTCTCAAAGCCCTGCCCATGGTTCCCACACCCTTGGAAGCTCTACTGCATTTACAAAATTACTTCTCAGGGGTGACTTCAGTAACATTTTTCCTACTTCACCCTGTTCTGGGCTTTTGTTTAATCAATAGCTCAAAAAAACTCCTGTTTTCTTTAAATGTTTCAGACTTTTGACTTCAGGAATTAAAAAAAAAAAGATTGTTTTCACTAAAATGGCTCTCAAGTTTAAAAACTATCAGTAATCTAATTTGGGAAGCAATGAAATAAAGTAAGACTACGACAACTTTCAGCAAACTTAAAGATCTTATGAGCTTAAGAAAATCATAATACCAACATATCCTACAGTAAACAAACTAACCAACTAAAAAAATGTACACCTATGTTCAACAAACTACAGAACTCAGTTTCCAAAATGAGAACATAGGAAAGCCCTATCTTTGTAAGGCATTCCTATAGCTTTTACTTAATCTCTTCCGAATAACACAAAGTGACTCTATTTCCATTTCACGTAATTACAGACCGTCATCTTTTCCCTTGCTAAATGTTCGTGTAATTAAGACAGCGCGTGGGCAGAGCGAGGAAGATTCCCATCCGTTCTGAGTGTGTGGCCACAAATGGTTGGTTAAACAGGCTCTCTGCTTCATCCAGTAATTATCACAAGAAAGTGGAGGGGAGGATGGAGTCACTAAGATAGATAGGAATAACTTTCTTTTCTTGAAAACAAAAGAATAGGTCTGTTTTGGCCTTATTTTAGCCAGTTATAGCACTATAGTGTTGTTTTACATGTTAAAATCCCAGCTTAGAGATCGCTGAACTGTGTATCTGTACTTTCTGTTTGGGCCAGTCACCTATTTTCATAGTCAAAAATCTCTCAAGCATTACCTGTTCTTGTATGATTTTACAGGCTAACAGACCCAAAATGTGACAAAGTTTATATGCTCGGAAAAGTAAAAATAGTAAAGGGCGTTGGAACAGTGATAATCTTAGGAAATATCATTTCATTTAGTTTTCTGATGCCACATCCAGAAGATATTCTTGACAGACAAATGAGCAACAATTAAAGAAGACAGTCACAAGGTCAGATTGATCCGGCTTTTTGTCCACAAAACTGATCACTTACTTCGCATTTTAATAGACACAAAGTCGCTTCCAGTTGGAGTATCCAAGGTACTGGAAGTTTCTCTTTACAGACCAAGTTTCAGCAAGTTTTGATTGTTTTCAAAATAGATTGTAGCCCACCTTTACCCACTATGTTAGGTAAGGGACCCTAGATTCTTAAATATTATATTGAGAACTAACTAAGAGAAACTGCTTTATCTATGTTACTGTGTAAAAATCCTAAGTGTCCCTTTAATGGTCGAAACCCACTCTTATTATGATCTAACATGCAGAGAAACCAAATCACTGTCACACACTCTTAAGATCAGATGAAATGACCGAACTTTTAAGGTAAATGCAAACTTCCAATTTACTGAACATTTATAGAATAAACAATATAGCATGTAAACTTACAATAAATAATCCGTTCTCCTGAAATATGTCTTTTCTCAGTTTCTTAACTTAAAATAATAACCTATGTAAGGGGCCCTCTTACCATTCACAAACACACACTCACACCAGTCTGCTTATAAAGCTGAGAAAACCCCAGAGTTGCAGGCCTGGGCAATGCTTGGGAAGTGAGGCCCAAAACTTAATGGCTGCTTCACTGTAGGAGCAAACCAAAAAATGAAATAATCCTGAGCTTGTAGTTCAGTTAGTACTCACAGCCTCCAGTCCAAGTTCACGCGAAGAGAGACCCAAACCGTGTCCTATGATGGCGGCTCGATCCTCCCTTCTCGGCGGATGCAGGAATAGACGTTAGCAGGCGATGTCCAGGAAAGAAAAGATAAAATCCACACTTGGCACTTTACCCACAGTCTATTAGTACTCCAACAAAGACCAATCTTCACATCCAGTCCGGGATGATGAGAAAGAAGTCTTCATAGAAAGCTGAGTGAGCAAAACTAGTCCAGGGGCGACGCGACATCCGCTAGACTAGCGAATGCTACATGCTACGGTGCTAAACTGCTTCAAAAGTTCTTTGAACAACCTACTGCAGGGCAAACTTCAGACAGAAATTGTCCATAAGTAATCCAAAAGCAATAGACGAGTGTTCATTGACGACCATTGAGATAACAGTCCAGGAAACTCTTCCAATTACTCAAAAACAGCAGCCACAAGGCGGATTCAACTTGCGTCTCTCGAGGTCAAGCTAGCGCATCCCACTTCCGGTTTGACTTAGTAAAGCTAATGCAAAACTGACTAGCAAGGGTTGTGTACACAGCACTTCCTGTTAGCTCTTTCATAATAAAACCAAAATAAAATACATGAAAACATTTGTATTTCACTCGTTTTTAACTGATACTCGTTACTCGTTTTTAACTGATACTTAAGTTCTTTAGGCAGCTTTTAAACCTTTTAACACATAGTACATGAAATACAATTTTGACCATATTTATACAACTTTTAAAATATGATTCCTTTGAATTGTTTGAATTGTAACATCTCTTATGAACTTATGAACTATTATATTTATTTAGTAACATATTTGTCTGGGTTACAAGATATATAGATGTTATCAGCAATAACACTGAAGTAGGATATAGTGAGAAGAAATATACTGCAGTTATCTGCCTATAAAAGAGAAAAATCTATTTGGTGCCAATTTTGTCTTTGTTATAGGACAGCAGAGAAACGGGAAACTCTGGGGAATGAGGAAAGCAGACAACAAAATGTCAAGGCTGGGTGCCAAACCAACGAGTAAGGTGTCAAGGACTGCAGCCTCTGTTTATGAAGTGTCTTCTCCACCTGCTGAGCCAAACCTGTCCTGAGGAATAACAACTAACACTATGTGAGTTTCATTTAATGACCAACATCACTGGATGAATGTTTGTAAGTGCAGAAGGCAGTGTGTTGTTTTTCAGAGCTGGAGGTCAATCTACCATCATCTAAAATACCTACATAGATACTTAGAAAGCTAAATGTAATAATATGCTTGCTCCAAGATCAAGAATAGTGCCAGTTACTCCATATGATTTGTGGCCACTTAAAACATACAAAATTAGCATCATCATTCTTAAAGAAAGTAATTTGCCTACTCAGCCCTAATATGATCTCTAAAAGGTTAGGCGATTTGATCATTTTAACTATACTCACAGAATACAAAAGTTTCAAATAGGACTCAGGGCTAACTTTTTCATCTCTCGACTATTCACCAGAAAGATGGTCAGGCATGTCGAGCATATGAATCTGTCAGAAAAATAACTATACTTGTTTTTCCTTCTGTTTTTCTATACATTTGCCATCTGTTTAACTCAGTTTTTATTAAACAATATTTAAAAATGTGAATCCTAGTGTGTGTCCCTTTAGCCTCAGAATTTTTCTTTCTTTCTTTAAGCCCCCAAGTGTTTACCTGTGGTTTATTTTCTTTGTCTCATTTTCTCCAGCAGACCCCTTTGCCTCTCGTCAGACTGTCATTATAAGTAATTAGCTCTTAATGGACTGTGCTGATTAAATAAAGTTTAAATAATTCTGCTAAAGTAGTCCAGCACCACACCTGCAGCTTGGGAACCATCAGATGGGGTTGGGTTGCATTCTTGACCCAACAGAACAGCTCTGGCTCATTTCAGTGGTGATAAATCAAAAAGACTCCACCCACCCGGTCAGCTACAACAGGACTTTAGCACTGTGTCTTCTCTTTTCCCTAGCAGAAAAGGCAGCCAAAGGATGCCTGGAAACCAGGCAACAAGCATTATTTGCTAAATTAAAACCATTTTATTGGAGGCAGTGAACTTAACCAGATAATCTTTTGTCTCTGCTGAAGTATACCAACAGCTCATCAACGTTAATGAAGAATATGTGAGTTCAACAGCATTAGGCTTCAGCTGTTTGAAATACTCATTCTAACTTGCTGTGAGAGTGTAATATTTATAACTAACAGTTTTAAGAGTTGCATCATTAGAGATTTTAAATATGACACACAGCTGGCAGGCTACACAAGTTTACATTAAGATATGCCTATTTTCAGCCTGAATGATACACATTAGCAAGGCTGCCTGAAACATATTGCAACGTATCTTTCTGTTGATGCCAGTCTATCACAATTTTCCTGCAAGCTGTCTCCTAAAAAAGTTTACAACAACATTTCTGCATAGAAATGTTGTTGTAAACTTTGGTGGGTTCAAGGTGGACATACTCACAGATATGTGAAAGTATCAGAGGCTTAAGGAGACAGAATAGCAAGCAGAAACTGGGCTTAGGTTAGCATAAACACATGACTGTAGAAAAATCCTAAAAGGTGCTATTCCAGCACCGTGATATCAAAGATTACAAAGATGTTATGAAACTGTAAATACTGCAAATTAAAAAGGGGGAAATTAAGAAAAAAGAAAACCTTAACATTAAAAGAAAGAAAGAAAACTGCTCTCCCAGCAAGGAAACAGTCCAACTATAAACTTTTTCTTCAGTTTTGAAACAAATGCCCAACCACGTCTTCAGGGTCTGTTTAGTAGCTGCTAAACATTCAACAATACAAAAATTGTTTCTTTTACATTCAAATTTTTTAAATACCTTTACCCATACACCACCCTCAAACAGCAGTTAGATTTTCCACAAGTGGCTGTGGTAAGTAATAATACTGCATGCTGTGCTTGTTGCTGACCAGTAGTGTAACACTGTGTGATTTATTGCAGCGTTCGTTTGCCATGAGGCCAAGAAAACCCACCAGTAGAGACAGGCTGGGGAACAAGTGGGTGGGAGAGTCAGCTGGGGAGATTTTTCCTTAAGTGGATGATTTGTGTGTGCAGAAGAGTCTAGCCGACTTCTCTCTGTGAGCCTGGTGTCCCACAGGCTCTGTCACATGTAGGGTACACATAGAAACCAAACACTGTACTATGTGGACAGCGTGGTTCTTCCATTTACCATTGTACGGTTTTGAAGCCAAAATACCCCATTCACAGTCGTAGCCATTGGTAGCCGTTGTGCAGCCAGAGTCTGTGCAGTAGAGACTGTGAGGGATTCTGGGAAATCTAAATGTGGAGCCAAGTGACAATTTTTTTTTTCTTTTGAGAGTCTTATCACTTCTTGACTCTACCTCCCGACATATTTTACAGTCCCCGAAAAAACATACAAGAACGGCAGCTGTCAATCATCGTAAATTGTGACGTAAAACATTGTTTTTAACCTCTTATAACTACTGAAAACGAAACTCTTCAGAAAAAGGAGGACTTGAATACAAGACAGTCAAATGGTATCTTCAAATCACCACAACAATCAGAAATGAGAAACATTTCTACGAGGTGTATTGATTTTTTAAAGTTTGACCACAGCCCATCTGGAATGACTAGAGAGTCAGATTTTTTTTTACCTATACTGCAGCCAGTCACCAGGGGGAGCAGTTTTTGAGGCGACCTCACTTCGAGCTGAGCAAGATGACGTCCATTTTCTTAACAGTCTATGATCGAAACATACATGCACATGTTTATGATTCTAATATAGCATTGACATAATAAATTCATACTTGGCTTCACGAACACCAAAAATATAGAAATGTGAATTTTAATAAGTTTTAGTAAGAATGTTTTAACACTTCTACCTTATGAGGTCATAATCCAGATATATTAAACCCTAAATAAACCTAGTGTAGTGCTGGTTTGATTGTAAAGACAACATACTTTAGAATATCAACAAATCATATCCTTTGCTCTAGTAAGGCTAGTAGTAAAGCAGTAGCTGGCAGGTTGGTGGTCATAGGTGGTGCTAAAATGTGCTACACAGCTTCACAGACACTGCACATTGCTTAATGTAATAGAAATGTTTACGCAGAAATAAAAACACACAGCAGCTTTCAAATCAGTGTGATTTAAATTCTGGAATATTCTGGATTTTACAGTCATTGTTGTGACTGTGTGAATGTTATATTTTTTTTTCTGTATTGTTTTTTCATTTATTCCCATCAATTTCTAAGTAGTAATAGTTCTTTTTGAAATATCTTAGAATGAAATACAAATCTATATATTTTCCCAAAATTAATCCAGACTTCTGGTGTTATTTTAGAGAGAGATTATTGCATACTTCGGGTTTGCAAATTTGTGATCAAAATAAGCCCTTGTGTTATTGAATCTTTGCAGCTCAGTATTGAAAATGTAAATAATGTAAAACTAGTTATTTAGCAAAAACTTGCATTGACACCATGAGGGTAACTCAAAGGAAAAAACAGCTGCATCAACATTTTATACCAAGAAAAAAATGACTGATATAAGAATACATATGATGATGATGATCATGATGATGATGATGATGATGATGATGATGATGATGATGATGATGATGATGATGAACATTGTATAAACATATTCATAGATATCCGGTCTAGTTCCAAATTATTTTGGCATATTTACATTTCGACTTGTTTAATCCTCTCCCAGAGGCTACGTTCTTTCAGGGCTCCTGGTTTCACATACTATGATTATTATCCAGCCACAGAAAACCTGTGATTTTACCCTGATACTGCATCTCTCCCAGCAGGACTATAAATCAGCCTAAAACCGCGAACTGTAAAATTGGTAGCCAGGTTAAAAGAAAACAGGCTACTCAATCTGCATTACAAATGTGAGGAAAATGTCTGAAAAACATTAGCAGGCATGAGGTCATCTGCTGGGGAGCTATATGTCATTGTGTTTGTGTAGTTGGGTGAGAGCTGCAGGGACTAAGGCCAGCTCAGAAAATCAGCCAGGCAGCTCTGGATTATTACAAGAAAGACCATGTGGAAAGAATTTGGCAATCTGGTAATCTGATACTAAATCTGGGGTCTGTCTTTTAATAGTTGGCAAGAAGTGGGACATCTCCTTGACCCCTGAGATGGACCATAAATATACATCCATACACACACACACACACACACACACGCACACACATGACACTGTTGGCCCACTTGCATGTGGCAGTGATCTGGAAGCCTAATTAGCAGAGGATGGGGTTGGTGGGGAGAAGGGGAGGCTGAAATTGGACCAGAGGTTCTCCTGATTGAGGGGAAATGGGAAACAGGCTGGAAATCAGGGTGCCCTTTAGCCTCAAACACACACACACACACACACACACACACACACACACACCGTACACACACACACACACACACACACACACACACACACACACACACACACACACACACACCGTACACACACACACACACACACACACACACACACACACACACACACACACACACACACACACACACACACACACACACACAAATAAGTTGACTCAAGCAAAATGACAGTTACTGCACGAAATTTCTCCAAGTTGGCCCACTGCTTGTTACACATCTATCCCCTATGATTATGGCCTCCAGTCCTTGGATGCCAATATCCGTTGGTCCGAAAATATGTGGGTTTGGAAGCTGAGATCACAGAATGAACCACAGACAAATCTGAATTGGATTACTCACTCTTGCCTCTATTTCTTTGCAGTACCGTCTCAGAGATGTTGGGTTAAATGAGCCACAACCCAAACCTTTTGCAGAATTGAGGAGTTGACACTTTTATCGAAAGAAATGATGAGGTCTTTTAAAACCACGATCTCCGCAGGACATAAAGACAACAGTTATGTCTTGTGGTGTGGTACACAAAAGGAAGCAGATTTCATATCCATGAAAGCTAGACTCTAGCCAGTTGAAGTGTCTGTCATTGTGATAGTGATGGTTGCCGGCCTCAGCCTGCAAAGGCACAATATTAAAGAAACACTAAACAGGATTACATGTGAATCAAGCTCACTGTACTTGACATTGAAAGTAAATTTTATGCTGGCTTTAATGCAGTATTTGGATCAATATCAAAATTGATGTTGCTGTAGAGACTGGACAAGTCACACTTGAAAAACAGTCTTTCCAATGAATTTGAGCTAAGTCTTGATTTGTGTATCACTTAAAGATTAAATCGAAAGGCTTATTGTAAGTAGGGTAATTGTGTCTCAAAACATTTGACAAAAAAATAAGATTACCAGTGGATTCAATGGCAAAAACCACAGTGTGAAAAAAAAAAAATCTTTTTTAAGTATTAGCAGTAGATGCAACACAAAAGTATTAGAGAAAAAAAATATAGTAATAAATAAAAGCCAACAAGTTAACATAAACAAACATTCCCAGCCGCCATATATATTTGCTGTTTTTTTTTATATCTTTACACTTAGAGGTAGGAACTATTAAAAATGTTAAAAACAAAAAAATTAAGACATTCTGTCGCATAAAGAGTTTTCAGACCCTCGCATCTGTCACTCAAACTTTTTTTGAGAGAATGAATTAATTTCACTCACCAGTCTCTGAACGAGCCCCCCAACACAGGATAATTTACGTTCTTCAAAGATAGCCTGTTTTCAATTTTCAGGCTAACAACTTTAATGGAGGCAATCAGAAGCAGCACTAAATGCTTAAGAACAGAGACTTAATCACTTCCTGTCTAGTTTTTTTAAATGCTTCAGTTAGAATCACAAATAAAGGTAATGGTCCCAAAAATGGCACACATATACAAATATGTATCTCTTGCTGAGTTAGTGTTAGGTGTGAGTTAATGTGAGGGCTTTGAACTTCCTCACTAACAGCAACAGGTTGCCTGCGTGCAAGTCAGGTTTCTCTGATTGGACAAACTCATCATCTAGCACTTACACAAGAGGCTTCCTTTGCCACCTGAGTTTGATCCGAGGCAGGTTCAGTGACTTTCTCATGTAGCCAGTCAAGAGAATATGTTCTAAACATTTTGCTTCCCTGTTCACACTGAGGACCAGGCCAGTCCCTCAGAGATCATGGTAGTTTCACAGTGAGCCCCTGATGACTCGGTTCTGTGTTTTATATGTCCAAATTCAATCCAGTCAGGAAGTTTAATGGTTTGTGGGTAATGCAAGTGTTTAAGGTTGTTAAAGACCAATCCTGGTCTCCATGAGAAGCCTAGGCCTCAAGTGTCATCCTCAACCATTCATCCAGCCCAGTGGGAACACAGCAGACAAATCCCCGGCTTACTGCTCCCCACATTAAACAAAGCCCTGTTCCCAACGGACGCACGAGCAGCACCAGTAATAATCCTGGTAAACCGGGCTAAGGATGGGATGCTTCCAGCCATGAAGAGTCCTAAATCTTACTTTGTGTCTGTCACACAGCTGTCTGACTTCTTTACGTTCCCTCTCTTTGATGCAGTCAGTGCTTTCTGTCACAGCCATTTATAATGTGCTTTTAAGGTTTAAGCCAATCAACTTCTTTGTGTCCACATGGGCAGCATTCCTTGGCTTGACATGTAATTATTCATTTACTGCAATAGTAACACTAAAGTGTCCCACAGCTCCAATTAACCAACACTTTTCTTTTACAGCTTTTGACGATTTCTTGTGAGAACATGTGAAGCCCGATTGTTGTATAGTACTAAAGCTAAAAGTCTGTAATCTTTTCTCATGACGCCAATTTACTTTTCCCAGTTACTCCTAGCAACCAGCTGTCAGTCACACATGACTGGCAGACAAGCTCCTCTATGTGTTTGTATTGCTGAGGGTCTCTACGGGTTTCTGCCTTTGTGGCCCAACAAGGCAAAATTACATCTCCAAGACGTTGGCTCTGGCCAACATTTGATTGCCTTTCATTGACTCTGGTAAAGTGTGACTGCCTGGGTCAAAGTCTGCCACTTAATTACTTCTTCTTTACTTTGTAAAAGTTTTTGTCATCATTGTGTCCCCACTCAGTGGGTCACATAATGTATAGCTCTGTATTTGAATATCCTGACATGGTGTGAAAGCCTTGTGTCCACTGACTGTCAGCTTTTCAGGGGCTTTTTCAGACTCAGTGCTTGATTTTCTAAGTGCTGATTCAGCTTCATAAAGTCAAGGGTTGCTAAAATTTGTGTTTAAGAAGAAAATAGCTCTTGCAATTACAATTTTAAGAAAATGGCAGTTAAAAATTCTTGCAGTGCAATGCAAACATGCCAATACAAATTAGAAAACATCTTTGGAGGAAATGTGCTGGATTATTGATTGTTTTGAGATTTTTATAGATCATCCATCTAATTTTAGAGCCAGTGTAGAAAAATGGTCTTCAGAAAAGCACCATTACACAGTCGAATTTCTGGTTAGTGTTACGCCATAGGGCACAGTCTCTCCCCATGGACATTTCAAGCTCATGGAGAGGAGGAGTTAGTTATGGGTTAGGAGTAAAATCCAGGTAGTTAACTATATCTGGATAGGATATGGAGGGCAGACCTGAGGATTTGTCGTGTATCCATGTTTGACGCTAACTCACTTGGGTTTCTCTCACTTTTTAAGCTGTAGTAACTCACAATACCTCTCTTTTCTTGCAGGCCAAGTTAGTGTGCCCTGTGCATTTTTTAACATTTAGATTTGCGCAGATATGAAATCTTAAAATCACATTTGACCGTGCGCTTCTTCTATTCAATGCTAACATTTGTGTAGTGATATGGCTGCACCATAGACTGTATATAGAGTGGACAGCGTGGCTCCGAAAATACCCCAGTCACAGGACTGCAGCCAGAGTATGCGCAGTAATGACGGATGAGGGATTCTGGGAGAATCTGAGTGGAGCTTGGTGACAAAAATAATAATTATTTTTTTCTTTCGAGAGTCTTAATACTTCTTGACTCTGCCTTCCAACATATTTTACAATCTACGAAAAAATACACGAAAACGGCAGCTCTCAATCATCATTAAACCTTACGTAAAGCCTTGTTTTTAACCTCGTATAACTAATGAAAACAAAAATCTTCTGAAAAAAAGAGGACTTGAATACAAGACAGCCAAATGATATCTTCAAATCACCACAACAATCAGACATGAGGAACATTTCTACGAGGAGTATTAAGTTTTTATAGTTTGACCACAGCCCATCTGGAATGGTTGGAAAGACAGATTTTTTAACCTATACTGCAGCCAGCCACCAGGGGGAGCAGTTTTTGTGGAGCCGAGCAAGCTGTCGTCCATTTTTTTTACAGTCTAAGGGCTGCACATCCAGGTAACAACCCAAACTGTGATGTCAGTGCAAACACTCTCAATAAGGCTATCAAGTGGGCACATTCTCGATCAAAACCACTCTCTTCATCTTTGCCCTTCAACAAGTGCACTTCGAGCTTATCCTTCGACAGAAACACTGTAATGTGAAATGGAACCCTTCCCACATTATGAATTAACACAAGCAAAGCAATTTTTTGTTTAAACAAGGGGCCACTCTTTGATGGTGTTGCTGCCCCGCAATCTGGACCCCGAAAAACAGTAGAAGATGACATGAGATGAAGTTTAAACATTTATGAATATTGCATTCCCTTTCCATCAAGTCTGTTCTGCAAAATGCTGCCTACTGCACTCCGTACCTCTAAGTTTCAATATAAAAAGTACCAGATGGTCTTATTCATAAGAATCTGAAGGACAGAGCTTCAAACTGAAAAATAACATAGTCTTGTGCTTGTTTCATATGCCAATACTTGATAAGTGTAATGGGAAATAAAGAATCAGTTTAAAGCAGGATACGTTTACAAAGAGAACCAGCCTGGAGCAGAAGAGCTCTTACATAAACCCAAACAGAGAATGATTGAGAAACCGAGGGAGGCTTATTTTGCAAATGTTCCATCATTTCACACTTGACTGGAAGCTGGATGTGGAAACATGTTGCATCTGATTAGTTCAAGCGGAGGATAGAAAATTACTTTTTAATATCTTCAAGACTTTTAACAAAGATTGAATATTGTTTGTTGCAATGTTTGTTGCTAAGTGTTGGGGACAAAGTTTTGGAAGATGTGTATCGACGTTTCAAGAAATTAATGCTTTAGTCATGCTCTTTACTTCTCCAAACCAGAGAAAAGATTATGAGTAGAGAGCTCAGTTAGATCCTGAAAATAGAGTGGTTTTCTTCTCTGAAAGGATCTGGAGAGATGAGTGGGATGAAGTATGGCTTCCCATTCATTGTGACACTCTGTAATGAATGAGCAAGAGAGATTTACGATGATGATGACATCATAATTGTGGGGACATGTGGGTGCCTTGTAGCATCACAGAGTCCTAGAGGAGCACACAAGCAAACGACAGCCAAACTAGGTGTTTGACCTAAAAATAACCAGTGGTCTGCATAATTTGAGGAAGAGATTTTGAAAAGTTACTTTTTAAAACTCACTAGAGAAAAAAAGTGATGTCTGGTTAAGTGCAGTAAGTTTTGATACCCAGTTAAAGTCTCTTTTTTGTCAATATGAAAACTGTGACAATATTTAGTCCTGCTTCAAGTGTTGTGCAGTCAGGCAAATTTCTGTATTTAGGATATCAGACATCCAAAAGCACTTTTTAACATGTTTTCTTTTACATTAAAGCCATAAAAAAAAGGTTTTAGTCAAGTCACTTGAAAATCACATCCTTTTTGTATTAACTGCAAATATGACTCAGAGGTTCACAAGATGAACAAAAACCAAGAGGGACTGGATGCTAATCCAGTGTCAGTGTTATTACCCAGCAACACCTTCCCCCAACCAAGTTTCATTACCTTCACTTCAATTTCTGTATGCATACTTTAAAAGCAGGATCCATTCTCCATCATCACTCATTAAGGAAGAGTAGATACTTTGTGGGGATGAAAAAGAGAAGCCTGCATTCACTCTGAAATACTGCAAAGCAAAAGTTTGGTTGTGATACGTGTGCACAGCTGAGTTTGACTGTTCATCTCCTTGATTAGATCATTTTGACAGAGACATCACTTTTCATCCAAAGGTGCTGCAAAGCATCTGCAGCACCTTCCATAAGCTCTTTAAAATTATTTTTATGAGGACTCAAGTTTTCATTTTCTATGTACCTGGTTAGGTAAAAATATGCAATCATATTCCTAATGATGATCTATGAGTCCGAGTTTATTCTCTGGTTATTTATTGATCCATTCAAACAGCCTGTATTGTTGTTGTTTTTTTGTTGTGTTTTTTAATTCATTTTAGGCAAAGAACAATATACTCAAGATATACAGTAAGAACAACTGCTGGCCTGTTCAGTATGAAACTATGACTCCATGTTTCATCATAACTTTGCTCTGGGATGTTTCAGAGCCGCGGTGGGCAGTGTCTGTTTGTGCAGACTGACCACTCATGGTTGGAAAACCCCGATCAACTGAGTTGAAACATTCATGACTCTCTCTACAGCTTCTGTTCAACAGGACAGTCAAAGGCAGTCCATGGACAAATGCCTCGGTATTGCAGACTGCATAAAATATGAATTGTCAATATGAACCAACATCACCACCTACTGTTCGTTTTAGATATTGCAACAAAAAATGAGTGTTGATCATGAATGAGTGCGATGATTTTTAAAGCCCAAGTATTTTATTCATCAAACATTTGAACACTTTGAAGGCCACACGTTCACAAGTCAAATCAGCTACACCAAGACAGAGACAAATGTTACATCTTGTTTTTCTTTTTATTTTGATATTGAATATTCACCTGATACATGTTGAGTGTATTTAAAATCGTATCGGCCCCTTCTTACAACTTGACATTTCTTTGTCTCTTTTTGAGTGCTTATTTTAATGCCTTCTGTTAAGAAGGGAGGGTAAGTGCATAAAAAGCTCACCAACAGCTGAATGTTATTGTGAGGTGTTTAAAATGTGAGCGTTAAGGAATGAACCAGTTCAGGTCAATGGCTGGTCATCCTCTCCTCTGTTAACATTTCTTAATTTACACTTTTTTTGTCTGGCATTTTATCTTAATAAGCTAGACTGCCTGTAGTGCAAATTGTGACTGAGTGATCATAGCATTTTACTTCACAGCAGTCTCCTGTAGCGGCCTTCTGATTTCTCCTCCAGCAGTTCTGGGGTTTCTCAGCTCAGCGCCTGTCTGTGGTGATGGACTGGTAGGTGTGTGTAGGTGGACTTGGTTTCACCAATGTGTGACTGTGTCAACACATTTACCACTCTGCTTCAGTTTTCCTCCTCCTCCTTCAAATCATCTAAGCATGAGGAAACGGCATGAGGGCCAGTCAGCAGATTTCTTCTCCTGCTTCACCGTGTTTAACAAGGTTTTCTACCTGAGAAAAGAAGACAGAAAATCAGAGGCCTGACATAAGACTAAATCATTGCCTTGAGGCTGGACAGGACTGGATTTAAAAAGTACTAAGTTCAAGAGTTTAAAGCCACTTAAACAGAATCAAATGTGCCCCCAAAACTTTCTTCATACTGAAAAATATCTGTTAAATTATTGGGATCTAGATGTCTCAATGAAAATGCTTGAACAACGTTTTTATAGACCCATGCATAGTATTCAGGACTGAGGTTTCAGGTATTTAATTCTAAAGACTATTACCCAGTTTAAAAATGACCATGTACAACCTTCATTAAACTGTAGACAAGAGCTACAACTGCTTATCAATAAACTAACTTATCACTTAAAAAAGCCTTTTAATTACATTGCTTTGGCTACACTCCAAAAATCCCAAACACACTAAAACAGTATGAAGAACACCACTTTAAGGGTCCCCTGCTACAGTGAATTGGAACAGTAAGGATACAGTCAGTATTTTTTGTTACTTGTGCAATGGCCTGAGGTGAGACCATAGAGATGTAGTAAACCTCCTATCAGTATAATGCTAAATGCTAATGCTGTAATGCTAAAAATAAGGTTGATGTGTATGTTCTGTGTTAGTCTGCAGCTCTCACCTGTTTAACAGAGTGTCAGCTAAACAGTTTCTTCAGTTTGGAGAAAAAACCTCCCTCTTCTTGCTGTTGTGTCTGTGTGTCTTGTCCCTCCTGTGAGCTGGTGGCCTTTGCACCAGAACCTGAAGTGCTGCTGCCCCCTGCTGGACGCAAAAAAAAGTACTGAACCTGAGCTTCTGTTGACTGCAGCATTAAACAGGGACTAATTGCCTATCTATTTCTGTTTGCATACAAGCAGGGATTGATATTTAGACTAGGTGGTGCAGATGAACAAACCTGTCCGTGCAGAAGGATTAACACCATTAACCGTCCCCTGAACGTCCGTCTCGTCTTCAGCATAAGAGAGCAGCAGAGTGCGCTGTTTCCGTGTTAACTTCCTGCAGGAAAGAGACAACGGACACACAATTGTTACAAACTGAGTCAAAAGAAAAAGTAAATGTGTTTATCACCACTTCCCAGTAACAGGAAGGACTGACACTGGAACATGAACAGACAGAGTAGGTTTTCTGGCATGTAAAAAAAGTGATCAAAATGGCAAAATAACCAGTGTGATTGATATGTATTGATCCTGAAGTTTAGCATCTATGCTAAATTTATGGTTACACTGGAAGTAAGAAAATAAAAGTAGAGAGTTTTTTAAATGACATTAAGAGAATTCTGTTTTGAAAATTAAGTTATGTACATTTCTTCAGGACATTTAAACATTTTTAAACCTACAGTAAACACCACTGTCCACATATTTAATTCTGTGTCACGTTTATTCTCAAGATTTACAAAATAGGTACAATTGTCATAGAAATTAAGGCTTAAATAGTGATGAGACAGATTTTTCAACAGTGTGTCTGTGCGTATCATACTTTGGCACTTTGATCTTGATGTGAATGTAGTGATCCCCATAGTTGTAGCTGTTCATCCTCCGAATACCTTTTCCATGCAGCCGGATCACCTGATCCGCCTGGCAGCTCTGAGGAATCTGAAATCACAGGTGACTTTAAAACAGAGAACCTGAATAAAATGAGTCTGAACCGAATTAATGAGTAGAATCAATCTGAGTATCAGATACTGGTACCGATTGACCACAACCCAATAAGTCAGATTTATTTGGGATTAAAAAATAAAAGGTGAAAACAGTGTTAACTGTCATGAACTGAACAAAAAAAAATGTTGACTGTGTGTCCTGAACAACTTGAGAAGCCTCAGAATGTATGCTTTAACCCCATTACTTTTACTCACCATAATACTGACTGTTTCATAGAGGCCCTGTGCCTTGGCTGTTCCCCCAAGGATTGCTTGAGCTACAGAGATCATCACATCTGAGTGGATGTCCAAACCGTTACGCCTGAACACTGGACTTCTCTGCACCTGTGTGAAGACAAATCAGATAAAGCCCAGTAAATTATGACACAACTTAATCACAGTACTCTGCTTTTATAAACTTTTCCATTATTTCTCACCCTGAATGTAATGAGGATTTCTTTTGTCCCGACTGGCATGCGAACCGTCTGACCGTTTTCCACTCCTTATAAGAGAATGTAACAAGTGTTTACATGTCACAGCAATCAAAAACAGGAATGTAAATAAACTTCTTTGACATCAATGTGTGATCATGGATGGGCAATTTAAAACACCAGGATGGATACTTACCTGCAGGCACAGGCACAGTGACAGTTTGTCTTTTCTTCATCTGACCCGAACCCCGGCAAAGCGCACAGGGTGTGTAAATGATGGATCCTTTCCCACCGCACCGTCTGCAAGTGGTGCGCATCATGAAGGGACCTGTATTGGTTGACTCCTTTAGGGGGACCACATAGAGAAGACTTCAGTACATCTAAAGGTTATCAGCATAAAGAACATAAATCAAGTGGGGTCACATTTAGATCCTCTGAAGCTTGATATAACAGCATAACAAGTGCAAGTGTAACATCCATACTGTTGCCTGAAGGTCAGATACTCACCATGCCTGTGCCGTTACAATAGTGACAATGAGACACCTGAGTGCCTGGCTCGCTGCCATTTCCATGACACCTGGGGCAGGTGTCATCTAAGTTTATATTCAGATCCTTCTTAGCACCCTTGGCTGCTTCTGAAAAGGTTAGCTCCATAATAAACTGTAAAAGGTAAGAAGAAATCAGTCAGTCCTTTTTTTGATGAAATAACTTCCTCAAAGAAGGTATGACGCTTTAAATAGAAATTAAGTTTAGAATAATAAATGAGAAGAAACAATATACTTTGCCCAAGGTGACTGGATTACTGACCTCAGGTCTTTGCTCAAACATGTTGTTAAAGTTTCCAAAGCCCATTCCTCCCGAAAATTCGCCAAAGATCTTTCTGAAGAGCTCCTCTGGGTCTATGTTGGCCCCTCCTGCCCTGTAGTATTGCTGCTGACTTTGTCCAGCTCTGTTTGGATCAAAGCCAGCTGCTCCATAAGTGTCGTATTGTTTTCTCTTTACTTCATCACTGAGAACCTAACACACGGGGGAAAAACAACAACACAGGGAAAACTGAGAGTCACTCTCTTCACTGACACAGCTTGCAGCTGCCTTTTGTAAACGACTAAAGCCTAGTCTATATTTCTGTCTAATTGATGTCGTAGCTTATTATTTAGGTCTGTGTCACCCTGTTTCAGTGAGGAAGCCCACACAGTGCCTGACATACACCACCACCAAAATTAAAAGACTAAGTGGTCCACAGCATCATGTTTACTACATTTACAACATTTCTGTAATCAACGAAATCAACGGCATCTCCATCTGCTTTGACATCTCCTCTCTGTCTTCTCCCTTATAACTGCTGCATCATCAACAGTAACACTGATGGCGTAAACCTAGCTTAACTCTTAAGTGCTTTTTCAGCAAGTAGAGAACAAAATAATCCTGTAACAGGTCTTGTTTTGTACCTCATAGGCTTCAGCCAGTTTAGCAAACTTCTCTTTGGCCTCTGGGTCATCTGGGTTTGTGTCTGGGTGGTACTTTTTTGCCAACTAGAGACAGAGAATAAGAAAAAAAACATTAAAAAAGGGAAAATGATCATAACTATGTACGATTTAACATTTGTATATGACTATAACAACACAGCCATTTTTTTCACAATTTTGAAACAAAGGAGTGTGTCTCTGACCTGATAGTAAGCCTTCTTTATGTCTTTCTGTGATGCAGTACGGGAGACACCTAAGACTTGGTAGAAGTCCTCCTTGTTTGCCAGATGGCTGCTGGTGTGAAAAGACTGTCTGGTTACACTGTGGGGACATCTTGCACCTGTAGGGAGAGCATACAATGAGGAGTTTGCTACTGTTTTTCAGACTTTTAGTATTCACTTATGAGGTGCATGTTTATTCTTTATTCTTTTGCTTATTTGACAGGTACAAATGCTTGAAACATTGCTTCATATAGTGTACAAAGTTGATGCTATACATACAGGTGTCTAGCCATGGCTGATTTGCAATCCCCTGTCCCTGATTAGGCTTAAAAGATTAAAACAAAAGTCACAGTGTTGAGTTTATGGCACTACAACTGTTAAATAATACAAAAACACCAGTGTACATTAACATTTAAGACAGTGAAATAACAGCCTCCTCCTTTTACATTCACAGAGACTGTAAGACTGTACAGCTGGTGTTCACACTTGCTTCAGTTTCAGCCATTTCTTTAAATTTGCATTTGAAGAGCATAAAGTTCTGTTAAAGTCTTAGTTCCTAATGTTGATGCATCCCATAATTTTACACCTCACACTAAAAATGTAAATGGGCCTTGGATGAAGGATGAATGACTGTTTGATGTTTTGCTGCTAGACAGTTACCACTTATTAATTTACCAGTTAACTTATTATTCCAGGTGCATGGTTGTTTGCACATTTAAAAGTTAGCTTTATAAATAAAAGATAGAAAAACTTTTATAGCTGAGCTCACTGTAATCCTGTAAAATGCTGCAGTAATGCCACTCAATAGATTTTTGATCCATCATGTTTTATCCAAAGCTATACCAGGGAGAGGCATGAGAAGACTTGATGATTATAGCAGTAAATCATCTGCAAAGGCAAATATTAGAATAAATAAACATTCCTGACTTAACTACAATCTAGTTGAATAATACATAGATGTTATATCAGGGGGTTTTATCATACTCTACCCTATGTATTTCTGTAGTTATGTTACCTCTTATTAAACCAACAGCAAAGCACTACCTGAAGAAGAATCAGTAATTTAGTATTGCTAAGTTTTTATGCATTACATCTTAATGAAGTATATGCACATCAGATATAATTGTCATTTCATATCATTCAATGCACAAAACCACCAATCTTTTTGTTGAGTTGTACGCTCCGAAGTTCAGTAATATAAAAAGACGTGCTTATTCACAAGTGCTTTATGTAGCATGTGGTAGTCAAAACATGCAGTGGCGTGACCCTTGTTTAGGTTAGAATCTTAAGAGCAAGAATAGTTGGTTTAGGTTCTTAACAATATTTCCCTTCTAGTTTTCAACCAACTCGTGGATAGACCAAGAGATGTAAGCGTCAAAGCTTTTTTTGTTCAATGAGTCAGACTTAAATGACACTGACCTCAACGAATAAAGGATTTTACGGAATTTTCAAACATTAATATATACACTGGTGGTGGAAAAGTCCGTATGTTATCTCGGCAGTGACATTATGATCGTTGAAAACCGAAGGCTGCTGACACGAAGGCTGCTGTCTTGATAAGGTGAGTGTTGCAGTTCATGATGTAATCTTACAGAAAACATTAACATAGTACAGTTTTCAAACACAGGGGGCTTGGAGTACAAAGCTTTAAATGTGCGTGCGAGTGTGTGTGTACTCGTACGGTTAACATCCCAAAGTAAGGATAACGAGCTATTAAACACAATGACTCTTTGTTTAACTGACAGTTTAAGAGCCCTTCTAGTTGGAAACTTTTGCAGTGTTATGCTAACTGTTAGCTTTCTCACCTGTCAGCCTCCTCAATGTCACGACATTATCCTGTGTCCAGGAGCTAAAGCAAACTGTTATCCCTCTGCAGTGCGTCTGCGATATCTTCGCTGAACAAACTCCAGCATGTCTGGAGGGGACATTAAGAAACAGCCCACTATGATGTGCAGAAGAAAACGATGTTGATAGCCAGCGTGTGCTTAGCCGGGCAGCGGAGGACGCCATTTTTCGCGTCACTGCCGGTGTCAGAGGGTCGGTCGGGTTCTGCGCATGTCTAAGAAAGGCTAAATAAACATTGGCAATTGTATCAAATTAACTCCTTTTTGCCAATAAGGCTTACTGTCACAGATAGGCTTGCTCCTCGTGAAAGCTAATTCTGAGAGTAATAGAAAAGTAATAGAAAGTAATAACACAACTTCAACATTTACTTAAACTTAAAAAAGATAACAGGTTACTAGAATCATGTTTACTTTTCTGAAAGTTAGACTAAAAAGTATAGGCACAGTAATAAACACTACACATTCAAAAGTCTGTGCATTACTACTTCCAAGGGGGGCTATTTAAAAAGTTCCTCGCAGTACTACAATTATGACTTTCTCCTGCTTCCTTTTCTGTCTGCTCTTTCCCTGCCTCAACCTTGATGTCTCCTTGCCTTTACATTGTTCCCTAGCTACGCCGGATTAGCACCCGGAACCGTTTTAGTAAAACGCAGCAGTTATTTCATCCATACCACAGGGCTACTTAGCAGTGTTGTCTTTTATCAGCCTGCTTTTGTCATGATTTTTGATATTTAAGCTCAAAAGCACAGCATGAACTTCACTCAGGAGAGCATTTCACTACTATCTCTCACAAGGCTTTGAAGAAAGACTGAGTGTAAACTATCCTAAATTTCAAGTAATGATGTGTGTGTGGATTTAGGTGGAGCACTGAACACAACAAAAGATACATTGAGCAAGACAACTCATCCAGAGGCTGGAGATACAATCTGAATATTTTTTTTATGTTTTGAGAGATTGAATTCTAAGCATTGCCGAAAAAAACTATATACATGTTGTTAACAGCTAAAGACACCATAACATGGGAACCTATAGAATTTGTCTTTAAGAAAATGAATAACTTACAGGGCATTTTTGATTATTTATATCATCACTGGTCACCAGAAATTATCAGTTCTGCTTTCATAGAGCTCCAGATACCCCTTCTGACTAATTCAGCTCAATACAAACTCACACTTTTTTTCAAGTCTCAATTAGCATGTGAAAAAAACATAGGAGTATCAAGTTCAAAAATCTTGCCCCTCAACCAAAATTTTTTTTTAAAAAAAGTTACAAACAAGATCCAAAAACATTTCTATCATTCACGAAGTAACTTACAGTCCTGGCAAACAAGGATAAATTTTAACTACAAACCAATTAAGGATGATGTATAGATATAATGGTGTTTAACTAAAACCCCAAATTTAACTGCTACATCTCTGATTTATATCTCTCCAACCTGTATATCATACTTTGTGTCTGTCAGGATGATTGCAATTCAGAAAAGTTACCACACCCCATTTTAATGCAAGCTAAAAGCATATTGTTGGATCATTCAGCCTAGAATACATTTCTCATCACAGAGAAGGTTCATAATGGTGACATCTAGATCCAGTCAGGTGACGGTCACAGGTCAGAGTGTACTGGATCAACACACCGCCTCTTTTTGCAGGGCAGGTAAGCCAGCGTGTGCCCGGACTGAGGTATCTCACACATGATCCCAGAGGTCTATAGGTCCCATCTTTATCCCAGACTTCAATTCTCAGACTCAAACGTGTGTCAACCTTCAGGGGTAGACAAAAAAAAAACACATTTTATATTGTCTAAGCTATTTTTAAGCATATCAAACCACTTGATCAGAGGCAACCTTTAAAAAAAAATAAGGAAAAAATTCTGCAGTTCCTCAGTTGGCTGCAAACAGTAGTTAGTTCATTTGAAGTCTGCAGCTCAATGATGAGCTGTGTGGTGTTTTGATACTCTAACCATTAAGTTAAAAAAAATTACATTATTGTTGCATATGTTAATAATTACACATGCATGTATGTGATTAGTGCCACAGTCCAAAACATCAACAAATGCTGATGACAAATTACTCCAGAACAGGGCTTGACATTAACACCGGCCAAATGCCGGAGGATTTCAGCAGTGGCTGGTAACAACGCCGCTCCTACTGGCCACTTTGGCGGGTTGAATTTTATTTCAAACATGGAGCAGAGAGACACGCAAAAAGATGACTCTGATGATGAAAGCTCTGAGGAAATTTAATTTACCTCTCCTTCATTGTCATTCTCATAAAAAAAAAGAAATGATTCTCTGATTACAATCGTTAATAAATATTTAAGCAGACAGTGTCTCTTGCTGAGTTTTTATCAGTTCAATTAATCCCCTTTACCATTTTATTATAAGCAATAACAAACTACTATTACTATTTTAATTACTATGTCTTAATAGACTGCATATTTTCATTTGAAAGGAGCACAATGTTACACACAACTTTATCAGAGCTGAATACCTGATTAAGGACCTGTGGATTTTAACATTGATGTAGTCTTGTTTTGAGTGTGCATAGGGGTCATTTACATTTAAAGAGGTCATAAATCTGTTTTAAGTAAACTTTAGCATGTCATCATCGGCTTTAATCATATTGAACATAATTATCCAACAACAAATTGTGGCCAGTGAAAATACTGAGTGGCTAGTAACTCAGGGATACCACTAGCCACAGTGGCTGGTGAGCAAAAAAGTTCATGTCAAGCCCTGCTCCAGAATGATCCCAGAAATACAGCATGCTCAAAAATAAAGTGAGAGCTTATCATGGAAAACTCAAGCTCAACAAGCATCAACCGATTGGCATATTGACATGAATTTAACTTTCCTAAGTAATGCTAGAAAAATGCAGGGTTCAACTTCTTGAGTAGAATTTACTCAAGTGGTAACTCAGTTTATAGTGACAGTAAAAGTGGAGAGGAATGCAACTTTGGTCTTATAGAAGGAACCATATAGCAGCTGAATATAGGATTCATAATGTTTCACCTATGACTGGATGTATTTTAGAGATGTGTACTGACCTTGCCCAGGTGATATTGAGTGTTCCAGTTAGGGTTTTCTGACTTGATTATCTGGGTCCTGCGGTAGATGCCACCATACCGTAACTGAGCAAAGCTGTGTTTTAGGGACAAGAGAGAAGGTAAACTTAGCTTTGTATTTTGGCTAGTCCATTATATTTAGTACACTGCCCTTCTGACATTTGTCTTGTGCTCAACCCACCTATTGGTTGTGCCCCAAAAATCTCTTTTCAGATTCCAGGCTTTGACGATGGTCACCACCAGTGTTCCTCTCCAGGCCTGTAGTGGACAGCAGTTGTTATCAAGGTTAGGTTGAGAAAGGCAGAAAGGTTGTCTGGCCAGGCTTCTGATGGCGTTTTCTTTTAAGTAATCTTCGATGGCAGCTTTCATTGCCAACGCTTGTGCCCAGTGTGGCACCAGCTTGTACATTGGTTGCAGTGAATGCCGTACAATACCAGGGTGATCTTTGAGAGTGTTCAACCAATACTTGTAGCTCCGAGAGTTGTAGTACGAAAGCCATCCATTCCATCTTCTGCCTCCTATCACCTCAGTAAAGTATGTGTGGAGACGAGTGCGACGTGAAGCAAAGGCACTCTGGTTCCATAGCACTTTACTGCAGGTCTTTTGGTTAGAGGACAACTTGATATTCCCCAAGCCTGCATTGATACCTGTTGTTAGGCAACTGTGTGCCTGGATGACAGGAGAGAACAGCTAATGTTAGTTTTATTAGATGAATAACACGTTTTGTACACAGGGTGTTTTTGTGTTTAAAGCTTTCAAAATGTGTGTCATGCCCTGACCTGGTTCACAGTTAGGCCATTCAGTCTGGACAAACATGTTCGTGTAGCTGTCACTCGCCTGAATTTACCTCCAAGATATGCCTGAAATTACAAATCATTTAAACGTTGAAAACAAAGGTTGGCTGTTCAAAGTCACGTGACAAGCCAGAAAGGACAACAAGATTCATAAGTAGAACATATTTCAACCTGGCTGATATAATGCGTGCCATAGAGCCCTATGAGGCGTCTGTACTGGGCCTTGGTTGAAGAGTTGTAGGTCAATGGTAGTTTCTGAACATCCTTGAGAAACCCAGAGCTGAGGGGTGGTTTGCTGGAAAGACGGTGACTAAACACAGGAGTGAACATAGGTGAACACAAACAAGAATGAGAACTCTTTTAAGCTAAGTGTTTTCATATTTACTGGGAGAATACATAAAATAGACTTCAAATGAAAGACAAAAAGGAAAGACAATGACACTGGATCGAAATACAATATAATTAAAAAAAGAAAAGAAAAAAGAAACTAAATAAAGGAGACTTCAACACTGTAAAAATGTTTCATGAAAAAATCAGAAATTCTGTGGTGATGTTCCTTGGTTTTCTTTTACACATCCTACCCATAGTGAATACAGAAGGTCATGTGATTGCTGAAGGTATAGCGGTCCTCTCTGCTTCTGGCTGTAGCAAAGCCATACACACTGGAGCGTGTTCCACCAAATTCAAGGGATCCATTCTTTCCCAAGTCTAGACCGGACTGATATAAGACATTCCAGCATTACAGACAATTTACAGTTTCTCAAGAGTGGAAGGGAAAAAGCATATATTAAACCTATAAATGATTATGTCCCCATGTCAGAATTATATCATGGTTATATAACATATATTGTAGATATTGAAATAGAAACATAGACAGTTACATAATAGATACATAGATAAAATTCTTACCTTCCAGTTATAAGCGTCCTGGTTGGTGTATGACTGAATCAATGAGCTGTGAAGTCACATAATGTCAAGCTTGCTATGTAAAATGATATTCAATACAATATAAACAATCTTTATGATTACTCTATTCTTCATTAAAGAAAAATTGTTCATATGGTCAAAAAAGTATTTATTTTTTCGTATATTTCTTCTATAATAGACACACAAGAACATATGTAGTGTTATCATACACAGACATAGCCCATTGTGTCTTACCTATATTTCATGCCCAACTTTTTTCTTTTTTTTCAGTTCCCTACTCTACTGCCGTTTCTCCTAATAAATTTACCAAAAAAAAAACAAAACAAAACATTGTAACAAACTTGAAAATTGACCAGTTTTTATACTGAGACTCTGCTGTTGGAGTCTAACATTGATGGTAGCACAAACTCAAGTCAATTTTATTTAGACAAAATTGATGAGAATATGTTTAAAGTCTGTTTTCATCAAAAATGTGTTGTAGTTAGGCCAAAAACTGCAAAAGAGGTTGTAACCAGTGCAGCCTTAATCAATTACTACTTGTTACTAAAGTTTTAAGTAAATAGTGCACTGACATACTGTGTTCTTTTACTGGTGTAAACACACCCTACTCACCCCAGATCCTATATCATTGTTTCTAATGCAAAGAAAAGTTTTGCTTTGTGAATGGAGATGAATATTAGGTAGATAAAAACTGAATTATTGAGGTAAGATTGTTCTTCAGTGAAATACCTGATAGAGGTGTGCAAACTTCTGTAGAGATAAGTTCTGCATCCGCTGTACCAACGCCAGTCCACTGCAGAGACAGGCAGCTAAAAACAAAGATGAGAGCAAAATGACTGGCATATCAGAGTTACAAGTTGCTAAAGTATGAGCTTGTGTAGTTTGTATGAAGTACCTTCTGCAGCCTGTTGCCCTGTAGTGGGTTTCTGCAGAGAGTACAGGTACCCTGTGGAGTAAGGTAAGTTCCTACATCCACTATGTAGGCACCTTTGCGCTGCCAGGTCACCACATCAAAGCCCTGCCCTACCAGGTTGTAGCCTGGTACAAATGATGCATACATACAATGGCTGCGCGTCCCATTGTAACAGGGGAGGACAGGGGAGAGAAATGACAGAAAGAGAAGCAGACTCAGATAGAAGAGAGGGAGGGGTAAAAAGGAGACCATGACTGGAAATGAAAAACAAAGAGATATTGGAGAGGGGCACAAAAAGAGAAAGAAATGAAATCTGTTTGTTTTACCTCAGTGTTTCTGTTTTTGTGAATTCACTTAACATTGAAAAAGAAAAAAAGATTCTTGACCAGGCTTCAAAAAAGATGAAGTCTGAATATTATAAAGGTATTCGAATGACAAACTGAATGGACCTTGAGGGGTGTTTCCGTCTTTGTTTTATGGATCATAAGGTGATCTTAACATGCAGCACACATCATATGTGGCCTGTCCCTAAAGCATTTCTAACTCTGTCACCTTATCTTTTTATTTTATTTATGTACTGTATTAAAAAAAAGGCTTCAAATAAAAGGCTATTCAACTTCTTGGAACATATTTGCTGGATGTACTAATTCAACTTATAATAGTTGTTTTTCAACCTTTATAAAATCTCATCTCTCTTTAACCTCAACCCCTACTGTCGACTTGAAAGAATTCAAGTCTTAAAAACCCTCTGTATTAGCTTAACTTTTGACTACAACTATTACTTGTATGCTGTCTCTGGCATATCTCTACTTTGGAAACAGTATTTGAATTGTCTCCTGAGACACAGTTTGAGGATTAGTTTTACTGATTAAGTAGATTTGACCCCAATTTGCATTGAGGAATCACTGATAATGTCAGAATTACAGAAATAAGTGTCAAAGCTAAAAACAATAGAACATTACCACTTAAGTTAATTTATTTTTCCGTTTTGCTTTACAAAAAAAATGTTACAAAGGAAAAGGCAAAAAAAGCCTCTTTTTGATGTGTGGGAGGAAAAAAAAGACTGTAGTAGCAAGGTATTAGAAAAAAGATTACCTGTCTTTCAGGCTATGACAGCGTCACCTTGAATCTTCAGATGAGATGGAAATGAGCAAGGTGTGTTGGCCAAGGATGTGTGCTTTCAAGTCTGCAGGTAACATCGCTTAAATAAGACAAGAGTTCTGTTGTTTTTACGATGAGGGTTGTCCTTTAGAAAATATTTGTGGAATACATTTGTGGAATACATTAAAAAACAAGTATTCAAGCCAAACCACATTTATGTGACGAGGAACTGGGTCAGTGAAAAAAAATCAGGCCGTCCCTAGATCTTAAAATTGGGGTTGGGACCTTTAGAGTCAACATTAATTATTCCTGCAACACACTTAAAATTGTTATCATTAACTCCACCCTTACTTGTACTTTCTACTTTATTAACATATCTACACAAGAAATAGTCAAATGGTAAATGTGTTGCAGTTCCATAAACTGACAGTAATAGCAGTTTTATATATAAAGCACATTTCATTTCAGGTGAGCTCAAAGATATGTGCTTTACAGACACAGAAGGTCTAGTCTGTTTAAGGAAATCCAACATCAAGACATGATGGGGATTCTCATCTTGATCTGCCATGAGCATTTTGCGGCATTCAGCAATTAACAGTGGGAAGAGAAAACTCTCCTGAACAGGTGGAAAACTTTAGCAGAGACAGACTCATCAGACAGACATCCACCTTGACTGTGTTGGGGTAGGAGAGAGAGATAGTGAGAGTAGTGTTTTCCATGTTTTTTCTTTGAAACAAAATCTGCTTTCTTTTAGTGGTGAAATTACTAATTGTAAATTTCCCCTGCCAAAAAAAACAGAAACAGTCTGTGCAGTGCTGGTCTTGCTTCCTTTTTCAAGTCAGACAGAGAAATAAGTAGCACAACCAGTTAAAACCCTCACAGGAGCTTTAAGATTGCATTCAACTTATTGTACTAGATTTAAAAAAAATGACAAAAAACATTAAAAAAAAAAAAAAAACCACAGTAAAAGTCCAGATTAAGTGCCAGATCAGAATAGGGCCACTCTTGATGGTTTGCAAACCCCCATATGTAGCCCAAGAGAAAGTTTTGCAGTTTTGTGAGAAGTTACATTGTTTTTTTGTGGATTACATGCCTGTTTTGAATATGATACCACAGTGGCAATGACAGAAAGGAAAGGTTTTGTTGTGCAAAAAATGGACTATCTCATTCACCTGGATTGATATGAAAAGGTCCGTAGCATGCTTGTATACAAAGAATAACAATAACAACAAAAGCAATGACAAATTTTGTGTTTCACATTTTACGTCATTTTGTTCTATTCGCTGATCAAATACAGAGAACTCAGTGTTTTGTAAACCATTGCGTGCTGTTTTTAGCTGCATTTCATGCCACAAACCATTTTCAGGTCAAACTGGGCTGCACATTGCAGGCATAATTTTGCAGCATTGTTGTGTTAGTCACAAGAGACAACAATTAGTCTCTGTTTTCTTTTGATCAATGCGTGTTTATTTTGGTTTAGTACTTAAATGGGACAAAAGACTAATGGGAGACTCTGAGTCAAACAAATAGCTTAAGTCTAAAATGTTTCTAAAATTTCAAATACATGTCTCCTGGGGATGTCTTGTGACCTGATTCAGTTTGAGATGGACTAAGAGAAAGCAGGAGATTGTACAGTGACAAATAAAGATTTGACCCCATCTCCAGATGCTCTATTCATAAAGGAAAAATTATGTTTGTAAAAAAAAGTAATCAGGTGCTCAAACATTTTGAACTTGAGTGCTGGTGTTAATGGGAACCTATTTCTCTCTACTTGACTTACTTAAGGGCAAGAACCATGAACAATGACACATTGATGGACAGAAATTCCAGAGGCCCATGCCAGCTCTACTTCTGTCAAAAGTTAATGGAGCCTATCCCTCTTAGCATATAATTTATTGGTACTTGACTTGTTTCTTTGTAACCTTCTGGCAACGCAAGATAAACAACAACTAGAGTTCAACTCAACCACCAAAACTACTTCTTGTTTTGAGAGTACAGCTGATGATTGTCATGTTATATATGTATTTATACAGGCCAGCTGACAATCTTGACAGGGGCAGGATGAAATAACATCATATACCCTCCACAAAGAAAAGGCATCTGCCAAGCTGATGGTTCAAATCATGAACCTTTGAGGCAACAGCACTAACCACTAGACCACTGCGCAGCCCCTATGATCTGAGAACCAAATCTTAAAAGGTTAAAGAGTTATGTGTTGTGCTTAAGGTGTTTATCCTGTATAGCTGTCCTGTTCAACTTCAAGAATCTCTGCAAAAACATAATCATGCATAACTGTTCAGCAAATACAGCATTATTACATGATTTAAATCCCTGTGAGCCAGTGGCAGCTGCTGGTCAGTCAAGGAGGGGAAACTCTTTTTTTTCAGGCCTACGTCATAAATTTGTTTATTTTTTTAAAACGTAAATTCTACCGTCCATTCCTTTTCAAGAAAATGATCTGTGACCCTGTCGTACCAACCAGGTGTTTTTTCCAGGGATTTTACCAGTGTTCTCTCAATGGCCAGCAGCTTAAACGGCCTTGGCCCATTGTGTTGCAGGCGTAAGACTTGAGCCGCTTTAAACAGGAGAAGCTCCTCTCTGAGTGACAGGGGGAGAAGCTCCACAGCAGTAGCTGTAGCTGCTTATTGGTGAAAAGAGAGAAAATCTTTATAACAACGCTTGTTGCTTTTAAAAAAAGGTAAACTCGCTGGGGATCGATAAAGCCTCCGGATCAGTCAGAACAACTAAAAGTACAACTCAGAAGATGCTTCAGTGGAGGGTTATACTTCAAGATCACTGACTGGCTCATTTCACTCTCAATCAAATAGAGATTCGGCCTCAGACAGATCATCCAATCATTATACAGAAGCCCAGTGTCCAGGCCAGCCCACTGTCTCATAGACCCCCAGGGATGCTGAGCGTCCGATGGGCGGGACAAAGCCCAGCATTTATCCAATTACCGTCTAGTTTCCACAGTGGAACAACCACACTCTGCGTCGGTGGCGCAGTTGGAGAATGCGCTTGGTCGGTAATCGGAAGGTTGCAGGTTCAAGCCCAGCTCTGGGTGACACATCGCGATGTGTCCTTGGGCAAGACACTTAACCCCTAGTTGCTCCCACTGCTGCGTCAGTGGTGTGTGAATGGGTATGAAAGGGCGTGACTGTGTTAGATGTACTGATGGATAGCTGTCATAGTAAAATATTGGATCCATCAGTGTGTGAATGTGAGAGCAAATGGGTGTGGATGGGTAAGTGTGACCTGTGGTGTACAGCAGCTTTGAGTGGTCCATGACTAGAAAAGCGCTATATAAGCTCAAGTCCATTTACCATTTACCATTACTCTACGCTTCCCCTCTGAAGTCAGAAGACACTCAGCGTCCAACTGTGTTAAAGCGCTGAGACGCTGCAGGGATGAATGAGAAGGAGGTCGAGCCAGTTACCTGTGATAGGTAGCTGATTCTGAACAAAAGATAAAGGAATTCTAGCGCATATTTTGTCATTTATGAAATGTACACCCAGCAGTACATATCACCACTTTGTTTTGGGGACATTATAGGGGAAGCTGAGCTTCCCTTGCAGTCTTAGAGAAATCGCCACTGCTGTGTGCCACTTTTGGAGCACAAGTTCTATTCACATGAGTCACTGTTACTTGCAGCACGTGAGTTTAAGTCAGCTGTCATTCGGCTTGGCAGTGTGCATTCCAGGCATAACTTTACACATCCTCACATGACTTGAGATATTACAGAAGAATAGCAGAATTAGAAGAGTAAATGAATGTTTAGTCTTTGTTAAATGTTTGTGTGAATTTTGGACCATTTGTACAAAACACAAGACTAAGTGATACTGAAGCCCTGAACTGTTTTGAAGCCAAAATACCCCCGGCACAGGCACCGCCATTGGCAGCCGTTTTGCAACCAGAGTCTGCGCATTAGTAGGCTATAAGAGAATCTGAGTTGCAAAACGGCTGCCAAAACAGTTCAGTGGTAAATAGCAGAGCCACACTGTCCACTCCATATATACATTCTAGGGTTGTAGCACTGGGCTGCTTGTAGCGCTACATACAGTCAGCTACTGATGTTCTGTACAAACTTACAACATTTGTTTGTAGTCATGTTTCAACAAACAGTGCTACACAACTTATACCTTACCTCAACCGGCTCGGTTGACAAAAATAATTTTTGTGGCGACCTCACTTTGAGCCGAGCAAGATGACTTCCATTTTTATTTTTTTTGTCCAGTCTATGGCTACGATGTATCCGTAGGCTAACACGACAACAAGCAAACAGCAGTTTGTGTAGTAGTTTGGTAGCCATCTGTATGTTGCGCCACTGACAGCCTGGTGCTGTGAGACGCGTTGTCTAATATTTCATGTTAGTCAACTGAAGTCTTGTCCTGCCAGCCCTCATCTACCAAGTAGACCTAACATAACCCCACACTTCATTTTATTGATAGACTCTCAAGTTTGAACAGACCACTGCAGAAAAACTGCTGCATGAGGGTTGGAATGAACATTAGCATAAACAGCTTAGCTCCTGTCTCAGCCTTTAGCTCAGGCTGTATCACGTTGCCGTTTAGCTTTCCTCCTTTTGACCTAAGGTAAGAGTGACAACATGAGATTGGAATTGGACTTTAATAAAGGAAGTGCAATTACATTTTTTTAGACCAAGTGATACCTTTCTCACTCTGGGGATGGTCTGTAACTTTCACACCTGCCTCCAGTCAGATGACGGTCACATGTCAGAGTGTACTGGATCTCAAAGCCACCTTGGTTTAGGTGACAGCCTAATCTGTGTGTCCCCTGACTCAAGTGCCAATAGCATCTTCCAAGGTATTGATGGTGTGGCCAGTTCTCATCCCAGAGCTCCATATATAACAATCCATGTGTGTCCACCTTAATGGAAAAAAAAATGTGATAACAGTTAAGTTGCTGTCATCTATAAGGGAAAGAATCATACCAAACAGAGTATTTCAAGAATAAAGGGACCTTTGGTAGTGACCACTACCCTTTGTCCAAAAAAATTCTACCAGATTTGACCTCTCAAAGTGTATAAGGTATTTAGTTCATGGGGAAAGGAGTAAAATTCACTTAAAAAAAAAAATCTACTGACCTTTCCAAAATGATAATAAGCATTCCACCAGGGATTGTTACTTTTGACCATATGAGTCTGGCGATAGTGGGAACCATACCACACTTTAACATAGCTGAGAAAAAGGAAAAACAAGGAAAAAACAATCTTATTATTGTGCAGAGTATCACTGCAAAATTCAATTTTTTTCTTATCTGGTAAATTGAGGTACATTTTGACAGCGGGAATGATCCTCGGAAACTTTGAAGAACTTTGTGTGTTAGGGTGGCAGAGAGTTTAAGTCAAAATTAGTTTCAGGTATTCCATCTCCACCTGACAAGTCTCTGCTTAAGGGGTAAACTCATTTACAACCAAAAAACATACACCTAAATCAATCTTGTGCTGAGAGAATGCTTACTGTCCATGATGAGCTGCAGTGGTTTCAAGTTTCTGCAGTTCAGGACTTATTAAAATTATGAGACCTAGAACTAAACAAAGTTCCTGCAGTCAAAAGACATCCAATGTGTCATCTGCTTGATTTGCATAGCCTTTATGGTACTACAGGCTGCAGTGAAAATGCAGATCACAAAGGGCCATAGAGACCCTTACGTCTCAGATAAAATAAGTTCCTGGAACTAAAATTTCCTCCTACTTTTTGCTCTATGTTAGCACTAACATATCTCAATTTCTGTATGGAGAGGTATATGGATGACAGGTGTCATGGGTAAATTTGGGTCGGCATGGATTCAAATTTAGGGCAGTCAGCATAAATGCATTAATCCTGGTAAAACTGAGGCTGAAATAAATGTGTCACTTTTATGGAAATATTGAGCCATTGTACTGCTTAACAAACATTAAAGACTGGTTAATATGTCAACATTAAAATCATCTCTATCATCTTGACACCGTGCTGGAAAATAATGACACCATTGCTCTTTTTACCTCCCAGAAAACTGACAAGTCAATGTGTTGTGCAATTTATATTAAAAAAAAGAACTAAAATAAGAAGTTCCACTTTGAGCTACACCAACAAGATTAGCATACAAGTCCAGCTAATCACACTGATGTCAGTAGGACATCACATCACCAAAGCCAGCAGATCAGCGTTTTAGTTGGTCCCTGGTTTTGCTGTACTCACCCATCAGTCCTACCCATTCCCCAAAAATCAGCTTTTAGATCCCAGGCTCTGATGACAGTCACCTCCAGTGTTCCCAGTGAGAGTCCCTTTGGACAACAATCAAGGCTGATGGAGTGACCTTCACATTTTGAGGGTGATTTTTTCACCGCGTTGTCTTCTAAGTACTGCTCTATGGCCTCCTTCATCCCTTTTTTCTGTGCATCATTTCTCACCAGGTGAAACATTGGCCTTAGGGAGTACATCACAATGTCTGGGTGGTCCTTCAGGGTGCTGAGCCACTTTGTGTAGCCCAGAGAGTCATTGTGAGACATTGAAAATTCCCCCACCCAACCATTTCCTCCCACCACAGACGTGAAGTGTGTGTAGAGACCAGCACTGTATTTGGCTGAGGTGTCCATGTTTTGTAAGACCATTGAGCAAGACTCATAATCGCTGGATGCTTTTAGCTTCCCCAGGCCAATGCTGAATCCCAATTTTAGACAGGAGCTGACCTGGATGACAGAAGAGAAAGTAAAATACCCCTCAAAAAAATCCATGGTTACAGTGATGCATTTCAAATACAACTCTGGTGTCAAAATTCCAACTAACACACTGCCTAATAATATTAATACCTTGTTTGAGGAGAGTCCATTCAGTCCTAACAAACAGGTGCGAGTAGCTGTGACTCGCCTGAGTTGCCCCCCGAGTGAAACCTAAAGAGGAAAAACATTAAGTCAAAAAAGCAAGAGTTGTTTTGAGAATTAAGACACTTTAAAAGGGGGTGTGAGTGAGTGCAACAACCTGTCGGATGAAGTGTGTGCCATAGGTGTGAATGATGTCACGATACTCAGCTTGTGTGGAGGAATTGTAAAAGCTTGGCAGTCTGGCTAAATCCTTTTTGAACTGGGAGCTAAGGCGAGGTGTGCTTGACACTCGATACCTGAGCACAGGGATGGAATATTAAATGACCATAAGTAAAATTATATTTGACTTAATGAGACTTATAATTATTAATGGTGATGCAGGACTGTTCACATTGTACCTGTAGTGGCTGCAGGTGATCTTTTGGGTGCTGAAGGAGTATTTGTCCTCTTTGGAACGCTGAGAAGCAAACTCGTAGACAGAGGAGCGCGTCCCAACCACCCCAAGGCCAGCAGACACAATCTTGTTTAGACTTAGACCAAACTGATGAAAAATGGAATATTAAAAGTTCTTAAACCTCTTAATGTTATGCACATTTTTCTTTATTTAAAAATATACCTAAATGTGGAATGAGATATATTGAATTTGTTGTGTTTGGTTTAAGGTCAAACAGTGACAAGCTCCCTTTAAAATGCTGTTCCTTTGTGTGTGAGTGTGTGAGTGTGTGTGTGTGTGTTTATGTGTGTTTTGTTATTTTGTCTAAAAATACGTCTTATTCAGTGATTGCATTGTACAAACATTTTTGATTTAAAAAAAAAAAAAAAGTTGGTGAAGAGTTTGTCTCATTTGCATAATTTACCCCGCCCAGTTAGTGTGCTTCATGCCACCCTGACAAGGACTCACCGCTCTGTTCACTGACTTTGCATGGAATTAACTCGGGCAAATTATTTTATTTGCATTAAGTGTGAGTGCAATATAAGTCTCAAAATATACAAAATGTGCAATACAAGTTGTTTGTCTTGCCAACAAAAGCAGGAAAATGTTTCCTACCGACCAGTCTTTGATGTCCTGAGAGCTGTAGCTGCTAACGAGTGAACTGTGAAAATAAGAATCTCTATGAATCCCCTTCATTTTAAAGGTTATTTGAAGCCACTGTCTAAAAACTGCGGTATGAGCCTCATTATTTAGCTTCAAAAAGTTTACATGTTATTAAGATATAAAATCTGATTCAGAGGAAATGCAAGTATATATTCTCTTGTATCTTTAACAGTCTAACAATAACATTTGAATTATTGTTCAATTAAGGTTTTCATGCAAAAAAAAAAAAAAGTCAGGTTAATGAGATTTTTAAACCTGTTTACTTGAATGTCAGAGGAAGATAATCAAAAACCTGAGCCCTTTTGCTTGAGAAAAACAGATTTGTTTGCCAGTGTTGTGTGATAACTTACCTTACAGAAGTGTGTTCAGTGGAGTAGAGGTCAGCCTTGCACTGGCTGAATGCTCGCCAGTCCAGTGCAGAGAGAGGCAGCTGAAAATAAAGATAAAAACGCATTGATTGGTATGCATGTATTAATAAATTTTGCTATTAAAGTTGATAAATATCATTTTTTGAAATTAATATTATTACTTTCTGCAGTTTATTGCCTTGCAAGGAGTTAGTGCAGAGTTTACAGGTGCCTCTTGGAGTGAGGTAAGTCTTCACATCGATCAAGTAAGCTCCTTTACGCTGCAGGGTGACCACATCAAAGCCTTCTCCCACCAGGTTGTGGCCCGGTACGAAAGGGGCTGAAACACACTTTCTGTAGCTGCCAGTCCGACAGGAGAGAGCAGGGGACAGGAAGAGGAGGAGGCTTAGGTAGGAAAGATGTGGGGTTGAAATGAGGAGCATGACTGGAGAAACTGGAGGGTTTTAAAGAAAAAAAAAGGGAACAAAAAACAGTTATCACATCAACTCATAATTAAATGACCTGGAGAAAGGACTCATTTATGCTGAATGGTAGATTATGCAAATTACAATCACAGCTAATAGAAATTTTCTCGAATCACTTTGCCACACATTCTTACAAGCCTGATATTTCTGCAACAGTGTCAACCAGCACACAAAATATTTTACTCCTTTATGTGAAGTCATGTAAAAGACTGAGTGTGATCAGGTTGTCTATATTACAATTTATTGACATTGTTATGGGGTTTTGGCCAATCAGGAACAAGTATTTGAATGACATCAGTTAGGTGAAAGTCCTGTCTTTGTCTGTGCACAATGGACATTGTATAACTCTCTTCGCTATCTTGGTGCGTTTGTTACATCATCTGCTCACTCCATCTTAAACACACACACACACACACACACACACACACACACACACACACACACACACACACACACACACACACACACAAATGCAAATGCAAACACTTCAAAGCAGCTTGGAGCAGCTTGGTTTACAGTACTGAACACGACTGATCTTTTTCTGTGACATACACATGTCAACAAAATAATTATCCCTTCACACTGCAATTGAAAAAACAACAACAACCAGAAATTACCACCTTAGTACAATTCCACTCTGGTGCACTTGCTGGATACAAACTGTGCGGGTCATATGATAAACCTCTGCACCAGCAAAAAGCTAAACAAAACAACACCTCATCTCTTCTTTGCTGTAATAATACGTCGGTCTGAGCATTTCCAAACGTATTGATGCATTGCTTTACTTTGCACTTGGGCAATTAATCACAGTTTCAAAGTTATGAAGAGACCCTGTAAGAGTTCAATACTGCAGAAAAAAAAATCTCCTTATCATTCTTACAGCAAATTTCGGCCATCTAATCAAACTATAACAGCAGAAAACTTCAGAGAAATAGAGAAATTATACAACACAGGTGAACTATCTACTCTGGTCCACTTCAAAAGGTAATCATTCACACCCAAAATTTGTAAGTAATTTAAGACAAACTGTAATGAATGTAAAGAAAAACTGAAAAAAAATACAAAAACATACATATAATTATTACCTCTTTGAAATGTCCAAACAGTTCCTGCAGCTTCAACTTGTCTTCAAATCAAAACCAGTCACAGAATGGCTTCTGCTTTTGATCAGAGTCAAGCATAGGCTGGATCTTATCTTATCTTTCTTTTATTGGAGCTAAAGGGAGTTTAAAAAAAAAAAAATCGAAGATTAGGATTATAAAAGCCCCAGAGTGTCATTTCAGAGCAATACAAGTTTAAGATTAAAAAAAGTTATGTACTGTAAGTACATCATATGGATGGTGAGTACATGGCTTTGATTGGGGCAGTTATTGTTTTATTTTCTCCAGTGAACTGACAAGTACCTCCACTGTACATTTGCCCTCCTAGACCTCAACTCTTAGTGGTTAGACTGCCATTACATTAAGCTAATATAGTCATGGTACCAACATTGTGTGGGTAACTTGGAATTTGTCTCTGACGGTGAAGAAAACCTTGGCTATTGCTACTAGAGTTATAACATGACCTTTAACCGAACTTGTATCTCATTACTGAAGTTTGTTGTAAACTCTTCATGTCCCACCCTAGACCAGGCATATAGCCAGATGCAAAGAAAAAAAAAACTTTGGGGGTTTTTCAACAATATCTTCTCTGGGTCCTTTGGATCCTTTGGACCCCTGACAAATTGCATCCTGCAACACAGAACACCATCTACCACTTCAATTAATAAACACTGAAACAGATCTATTTATACTTTTCATAAAACAAATAATGTATACTCAATCTCTACTAAAGGTGGAAAGTAAAATTGAATACCAATCAAAAGACAAAATGCCAAATGGAATAAAAATAAAAGCTTCTTAAAATGTTCAATCTATTATAACATTGGAACTGTAGACTCACTCATGCCAAGTTTATCTGTGCAGTGGCTGATTTTCCCAAACTTGCAACTTTGTAAAGGGAGTGTTAAAAATATGTTATGTTTTATATGTTGTATAAATGTTTTATAAACAGTAAGCAGATTTTGATAAAAACTTATATTTTTTTCAGTTTCATTGTAAGTAAAAGTCAATAGCAAACAGCAAAATAAGCTATTTGGTATTGACAAAGAAATTTGGCTGATTTTATGGTGCAACCCAAACACTCAGCTCTGCCTGTGCATCCCACCAATGCATGTTCCTTACAAATACGGCGCCATAAAGACATAAAGACTTTCCACCAGTAAAATATTTTTTTTGCCAAGAAATATTGTTGCAGTAAAGAAATGATCCACCATAAAAAAAAAATCCTTATTTTTGTGTCGAGTTTAGGAGTACTCACCGCAAAATTTGGTCTTAACATTGATTTACAGTTGTCAGATGCTGTCTGCATTATTGAAGGAACTTTACAAATGTGTAATGAAGAAGTGAATGACCTTCCACTTGACAATTTATTTTTTGTTCTATTCCCTCAAATGACAGCAGTCTCACACTGGCACAAGATCTCACATACCTAAGTCGACTGGATTTTCTGGGAGTTTCCTCCTTCTTCTAATGATCAACCTACGCTTCAGTTTCCCCTGTGGCTTCAAGATAAGTTTATGGAACACACTTGATAAAGATGTCTTCTGGCTGTTGCTTCTCTGCATTCCTCACATAGTGAAAACCACAAGTTACCACAGCAGGGTTTGAACTCGGAGCTGACCGTACATATGTAAAGTGACTTTAGGTTTGTTTGATAAAAATAAAAATGCAAACAAGAGATGTACAAAAAAGGAGCATTTTATTACAGGAAGAGTTACTCCAATGATACAACAGTGTAACATTTCATCTGTACGTTGATGCCTTTAAAAGCTGTAGAGCTGATTGTTAATACCTGGAAGCTTTCAACAGTGCCACCTTTGCATATCACTAGGGCAAGGAAACATGCACTTCTTTAGAGTTGACTATGAGAATAGTTATAATACAGTGTGAAAATCTGCAGGAAAAACATAAACAGAGAAAAACTGTTCCCCAGGAGCTAAAAAGTGTCTTAAAGAAAGCATGAATCTATTTTCAAGGCAATATTACAGATAGCAGGACTGCTTTGGCAGACATACAGCAGAAATGGAAGATTTGACAGGAAAAAATCAGACAATAAATGGTCCTTTTGAAGACATGTACACACAAAACACAAGCTTTTTAGATGATGTTGGTGAATTCTCAAACTTCTCACATTGTGTGAAACTGTCAACATGTCTCTCCATCAGAGTCACAGGCACTCATGTTTTTATATACTGATATTGTTAATAAAAGTTTGAGGTCCTACAGGAATATCTGAAGTTCTCCTTATCATAAGCTGTAATGGTTTTATGTGCTTGGGATGAAATTATCCCACTGAAAGTAAAGCAAGTCAGCCCATAAGCTGTGTTTATTGGGTGGCATGTGTCATGGAGTTAAATCACAGGTCTAGTTTGGTTTTGCTTTGTGTGCTTGTGTGTGCGTGTGTGTATTAAGAGGGAAGTACAGTGTTTGGCTTGTTCCTTTCAACCTGTACGTAGGATGATGTGGACACCAGAGTCAGTGAAAACAGGACCACTCATGTCTCCCACTTTGAGGGCGAAGGAGGCATCTTCAAAAGGCTTCTGCATTTGTCCTAAAACACAGAGATGCAGGCACCTCAACAACAGCAACACAAAACTCACATTTGCCAAGACATTTTAAGTCTGTCAAAAGTTTTTTGACTTAAGATCCTACCTTTCTTAAAACACATAAACTAGTTATTTGTGTTAAGTATAATATCAAAGTACTTTAACTCAATGTGTTGTGACTTTTATGCTTCCTTCTGACTGCCATGCATCATTTGGTCTACAAGCTAACTATAGCTTTGAAACGGCTGTACCAAAGAAAAAAAATAGGCACACTGTGACCCCAAATATAACGTGGTGATCCTTGTCTGGTCAAAAGAAATTTGAACTTTGACAGAAGAAATGTTTGGTGTTTGTACAATGTTTTTTTTTTAGGCTGTTTTTTTTTTTTTTTTTTGCTGCTATAATCCAACAACCTCAAGATAACCTCAAGATAAAATCAGTTATTAGAGTGATTACGTATCTTGTTTATTGTGTATGTATGTGTGTGTGTGTGTGTGTGTGTGTGTTTACCTCTGCCAAACAATCCCAGATCACCACCATTCTTTGCTGAGCTGCAGTCACTGAACTGAGAAGCCAAGGATTCAAACTTCTCATCTCCAGATTTGATCTTCTCTATGTACTCTGCAAAGAGTGGAGAAATAATCAAATGAAAGCTGTTGATTACACCTGATCAAAGCCCTCCCAACCAATGCGTCACATACTCTGAATGAGATCCAGTGCTTCGTCTTTAGTCCTTGTGATATTCTGTTCCCTCCAAGAGGAGGGACGGCGTGATTCATTGTGCTTCACCAGAAGGTGAGAACAGCGAACCTGAAAAGGTGAAAAACACAAATTGATTAGAATCTCCAATTTAAGGATTAGTACCACCTTTCTTTGAATGAGTGGTCTACAGGAACTGTTGGTCTTGTGCATTCAAGGCTTTTTTTCTATGCCATAAAAAGAGAAGCACAGTGGCAGGAAATGAAACTCAGTTTTAAATTTCACTGAGCTTGTACAGTCCTGGTGTTACAATTGCGGATTACACTTCTTCACAAGGGAGCAAGTGTTGCATGTTCACAGAGAAGGCACTGGGAGACGTTTCTTGTGGTGGCTTTCTTAGCTCTACATGCCATATGGAGTGTGCTTGTCTTTGTGTGTGTGTGTGTGTGTGTGTGATCGCGTTGAGGCAGAACTTCGCAGTAAGTGAGGGAGAGGAGAAATGTGAATGTGACTAAGTACAGACAAATGACATCCTTTCATATGAATTAGATTAATAAATTAAGGATATTAACATGGCACTTTATGGAAAATAGTATTAACTTGACTTTCCCTTATGATAGGGAAAACATTGAAGTAGATCAAGAAGCCATAGATCATGAACAAATAAATGCCAGGCACGCACAGAAGGTCACACTTACTAACTTTTCTGAAATTATTTCTGTATTCTATGATAGCAATGTGTTCAGATGACAGCACAGGGAAAGGAGAAAACATTACAACAGTCTTAGTGTCAGTGAAGCATGATGGTGTGCTTTTGTCTCAGCCCTGAAGTCCTGTCTTTCTTTATCGACCACTAAGTGTCACTGTTGACCCTTTAAATCTGCCTAGGTGTGAACTCCCACAGTTTCACAAGAGCCTCTTTATGTCTTTAACATGAACACCACTAACATAGATATAGGTTTCTGTTAAACATATTTTATTTTCTAAATCATTTGTCATTATTGCAGAAACATACTTTGTCTGGCTCTCCACGACCATCTCCCACTGGGCGTTCCCATTGACTGGCATTAGTAATGTGGTTGAAGTAGTACACTTTGCCTGAAAGAGAGAGAAGAGATAAAAGTCATTAAAACTGTATTTGTTGTTTGTTTTTTTGATGTTATTTTTTTTCATTAAGTTGAGGCAGGGGTGGCAAGCTATAAGCACAACATTGATATAGTATCAACTTCTGAACTTGTTCTGGGGACTGTGCATTGGAATGCACTATCGAATAAACCTTGATCACTATTTCTGGGATAAATATTCAGAGAGTCTCAGAGCCAGGGGTTTTGTTTTGTCTCTAGATTGTTGTAAACCATCATTAAAATGAATGAATGATTAACACGTTTGTCTCATTTTAGTGCCACAATAATCCATTTACTCATACCCCTTCACACACACACAAACAAAAACCATATTAAGTGCGGCAATGATTGTTTTATGGATGTCATTTTGGAAAGTAGGGCACTTGGTTTGTTTGGATCGGTGCATCCTACAATGTGAAGTACGATTGTTTAAACACCCTCCTACGAAACAGTTAAAGCAAAAGCAACATTAGTAATAACATAACCACTTTCTGAATGCAGAAGCTGAGAACACAGTCAAACAAACAGGGATGGCTGAGAAAAACAAAACAACTGGCCAAACTGCATTAAGCATCACCAACCTCTAATTGTCTTTGAACTCCACCACCCTCAAAAACATGTCTTGTACAAACTTATCCACAGTATACCAGCACAGCACACTACTATGGCTATGTAACTTTGTAAATGTATGGTTTGTAAATATGGATGAGTAGAGACCCTGCTGAGGCTCGTGCACTCTGCAGGTGAGGAACTAGAGTCGAATGACGTCATACAGGGCCCTGCTGCAGCAGCCAGGTTGAATGGATCACTTCTGGCGCGAACATTCTGAGGGAAACACACCTCATACTGGCCACGCAAAATGTTCAACAAAACAACATTACATCAGGGAGCCACTCATCATCAGTTCCTACAAATAAGCATTAATTAAAAAGCTTTTTGTCCTCGTTTTAGGGATAAACCACGATGCAGAGGCTGCTAGCTCGTAAGCTAAGTTAATACACATTGCATTTTAGCTTGGTTGTTATCATATTTAGCCCCTTACACACTTCGATTTATTACCTGAACTACGACTCATTCTTTTCTCCCAACCAGAAGGTAGATTCTCTTCGTCTGCCATTGTTTTGCTCTGCAGCAGCTTGTGGAAATTAAATTTTCAATGTAGTTACCGTGTGACAGCTTCGGCTGCAGCTAGACAACTCACGACAGCTAGGAACATGTTTACGGCACAGGTTGTTTTCAGCATAAGGTCCGCCTCGGGTGAGTTATCCTCACCTTCCACTGGCTTTTTTGAGCTGTCAGTCATCGTAGCTGGCGAATGATTGGATGAGAGGCTGAAACACAAAATACACTTTACGGCAAGCAGAGCAGCGAGTGTTCCAGATAAAATAAGCTTAAACTGAAACAAAAGCAATCCTCCCTAAATTTCAAGGTAAGAACGATCAATTTTACACTTAGCTTTTATTAATAAAACGCTAAATTCGGCATCTTTGAATAATGATGAGTTTAGCGTGTGGGCGTTGTAATACTACGCACGTTGGTTTCTGCAGTACAGTTTACAGAACAGATTACCGTCACTGGTAAATTGGTTTAATAGCTTAAATTTTGGTCATTGTAAATAAACCACGATAGCCAGGGATTACAAAAGCATGTATGAGTGTTTCTATTGTAAATGGAAAATGGTGTAACTCAACTCAACTCTCACAGATGTTTTACTAATTTCCCTGATTGTCATCTTCCAATCTGACTCAAGATGATCGAGGTGGTTTGCAACGATCGCTTGGGCAAGAAAGTCCGTGTCAAATGCAAGTATCCTTTAAAGAAACTGGAATTAACGCTTACAAACGTGTCCAAACTAAACCTACATCACGTTAACATGAGTGAACTTCAACCGCACCGAAGACATGAACACTTTCAGAGTATGTCATCAGGCTACGTATCCTCTTCCTTAACCCTCGTGTTTCAGCGCAGACGATACCATTGGCGATCTGAAAAAGCTCATTGCTGCCCAGACAGGAACAAGGAGTGATAAGATTGTATTAAAGAAATGGTAAGATGCACGTGTTTGATACCCCCCTGTTAACCAAAACAAGGGATTCTGTTTCTGTCTTCTTTTTAGTAATTGTCCCCCTCTGTTTCCATAGGTATACCATATTTAAGGATCACGTAACCCTGGGTGACTGTATCCTTTACATCATATGTTCTGCTGCTGTCACTTGCCAGTTTTTGTATTTTCACAGAGGGTCCATTTGATATTGTTGTAATTCTAGTGACCAGTCTGATATTGTGACTGGGGTTGGTTGACATATATCTGAACATATCTAAATATATATACATAAACATATACATAGATCCACCCACACAACACATATTCACACACATATACAAACATACACATAACCGTGTGCAGATCTATGTACTTGGTAGTGCCAACCGAAAGGGTATAGGCTGAAGTTGAAACTTATAATTGCCTGACCCCCATAGTATTCCCACAGAAACGATTAAAGATGGCACATGCAATAAACTGTCCTTAAATCTTCAGATTTAGACACTGCTGAAACACAGCATTATAAAGTAAATTGTAACAGCAATGATAAGGTGATTAAAACAGTAATAATGAAGTGACAACATATCTATATGATTCCATTTATTTATTTATTTATCTATTTATTTTTGCTTGGTCTCCATTAGCAGGCTAATTAACTCTAACCGAGTGCTCTATAATTTTCAATAACTCTTGATTTGAAGCTTGTCTTCTGTAATGCTCCGTTGTGCGCTTAACTACAACCTCTACAGATGAAATCCACGATGGGATGAACCTGGAGCTGTACTACCAGTAAGGCAGGACCACAAATCAAGGCTTCACAAGAAAAGCATCATTGTTATTGTAATGAGAGATGGAGTCAATGGAATCTGTCGCAGGAAACCAACAGAGAGGGAGTTGTGTCTCCAGAGCAGAAAACACAGACATTGCATTACCCTAAGTTTTAGCTTTTAAGTTTACTGCCCAGAAATTGTTATGTGAAAGATTTGTTGTTCAATTTTCTTTTGATATTTTGAGATTAAAGCTGATATTTACCTACAGAAAAGTCTACATGCTAGTCATTACTGTTAGATGGATGCAACCTCTTGTGTCTATAACACAAACTCTGTTTTTGAAAATTGTAGACTGTTATTGCTTTGTCTTAAGGGGAGAAGGCACGGAGGGCTGATGGCACTACTATCGCTGGAATAGTATGCATCATTTCCAGTTCAATCACTTCCAGCTTTGGAGAGGATTGCCAGTCTGCAAGAACCTTAATTCACAGGACAACACCTTGATTCATATCCACGCACACATCAATTTTCTTCTGCTAATCAAAGGACAAGCACTGTTGAGAGCAGACCAAGCAAGTCAACACAGAAACATCTCCAACTCATCTGGATCTCCTCAAAAGTGGTACTCAGGAGGCATCCTATTCTGATGCCTGATCCACACATTCAGGCGCCTTTCAATGGAAAGGCGTAAAAAATCCACTCCAAGCTCCCTTACCATCCCTGAACTCCTGACTCTATCCTTATGATGGCATCACCTGTAAGGATGAAACTAATTTCTGGGATGTGTAACTGCAATCTCAATGTTTGTAGAGAAGAGTAATTAATGTTGATCAACTGGTTAATCAAAAGATTTGCCTTCAAGCTCAGCTCCCTGGTCATCATTATAGTCTGACAAAATACTAGTTTAACTGCTATAGCAGTTTTAAAAAGCAGGAAAATAAACATTGTAATTTTTACTCACAGGCCCTGTATAATAAGAAAGTAAAATAAGTAAATAAGTTGTTTAAAAAAAAAAAAAAAAAAAAGCTCAACTTTCACAGTGCAAATTAGACATGGCTGTTCCATTCTAGAAGATGAATTACTAAAAAAGACAAAAAATAAATAAATATATATTATTCAGGTCAGATGAAGAAGAGCTTTATTCACATCACTAAATAGTCATTAGGTCACAAAATTCCTGTCTCTCTCTCACACACACACACACACACACACACACACACTAACACACACACACACTCACTCTGGAACACACTCGTGCATATGCATTAATGCAGTTGATGGGACCAGGCTCCACACAGACCCCTGAAGTGAGAGTCCACACATCTCTAGTTTCATGTCAGCAGTAGTCAGAGTAATCCTCCTCTACGTAGTTGGCTGGAAACAAGCCCACCTGGAAACACAGGAAGAGTAACTGTAAGACAAGATGCATCGCATCGGAACCTGTGAAAATGTTTCGGTGACCAGGTGCTTCCAGTTCCTTACCCGGCCGTACACCTCTCCTTTCCACCAGCCGCTGTGACCTTTCTTGGAGAGGATCTTGATGGTGTCTCCTTCCCGTAGTGACAGCTCTGTGCGGTCTCTGGCTGAGAAGTCGTACCTGGCCCTCGCTACGCCAAAACTCTTCATGCTGCCTCCTGTTAAATGATCAAAGGAGAAACATGAATTTAATTGCTGACATCAAGAATTTTTATTCAGTATCTGAAACACAATATATGAAGAGATAATACCAATCACATAGTGTTTCTTTTGTAAAATATTATAAGCCAATATAAGCCAAGTCAAGAGTGGGTTACTTCCACACAACTGTACCTGCTAACAAGCTTACTGAGGTACAGAACATGATGCAATAAAACCTGTTACACATGCCTGTCAAAAGTAAGACAAAGATGATGGATACATACATGCACAGACATTTGCATGCTACCTCAGTATTTAGCTCAAAGCTAGGCTGTACCTAACTAAGCTTCAATACAGTGCTAACAATGTGTTTTACCTGGTGTGATATTTGGCGTGTTGTTGGGTGAGTTACTCTGCTCTGGTTGTTTGTAAGGTGTGCACAGTGTGGTGTCCACTTCCTTAAAGTACTCCTTCAAAGAGTTCTTCTGGTAAAACTGAATCAACTCCTGACACAGAGAGAAGAGGAGAGCTTCATTAGCTTTAGAAGAGGAAATTGAGTCAAGTCTGTAGTCTCCGAGGTGGGTGCCGGGGTCAGAGGATCTCTTCTGGTCATTGTCATTACATTCTAATTGGCTGAGGTTGAAGGACTTACGATTAAACCCTTGAACGCTTTCTTGTCATTGATGCGGTAGAGACCCTCCACGGAGGTGATTTTTATGTGTCGAATGTCCATGTTGAACCTGGAGGAGCAGAAAGGGGTCAAAAAATAATAGGGAGAGAAAAGTAGAAGTAAGTCCTGTGAGCTTTAGAAAAAGAAAATATAAAAAAAAGAAGAGAAAAGAATTGAACAAAGCTAATTGTTTGGAGAATGATAAATATTTTCCAAATGCTACAAAATAACTGCAAACAACTTGAGTTTAGGGCTCAATCTCACTAAATCGTTCATCTTGCTTGTAAATTTGCAAACGCTTACTTGATGCTGATGGCAAACTCTCCTGCGTCTTTTTGTCGTACGAGGAAGGTTCCATCAGACCGAGACATCAGCAGGTTTTTGGCTGCTGTTCTGTCCATGTTCCCTGCAAACCTTAAAGCACAGTGAGGGCCAGAATTTTATCCTCTGTCCAAATAATGAATGACAATAATATAATAGCATTAAATTAATAACTCTTCCCTAAAATAGTTTTTACATAAGCTTTATCTTACTGATGAAATGTTAAAGAATAATTGAACTTTGTTGATAAAGTTTGTATTCAACTACAAGTAACAAAATCTAGTGTAAGCAAGTAAGCTCCATACAAATAACTAAAACATAAATAAATAATTGATAAAGAAATGTTATTGGTCTGCAGTAAATTGAAAATGAAGGCTTATGTGTGTGGTTAATTTCAATTTTAAGTGGGCAGAAATTCATAAAATTGCAAGTTAATTTTGGTTGCAAGAATCACTCTTGGTAATAACTTTCATCCAGCACCAGTACAACTTGGCTTTGGAATTATATTAACACCACACACTGCCTCAATCTTGTACCTTAAGTTAAAGTTTTGAACTCACATCTCACCCATTTTTGCACATTGATACAACTTTTCAAAACACCCATTTTGCATACATTGTACGGTATATTTTGAAATAATACGTTCATCAAAGGGACCTTGACCATTGTAATCTTTCTACTTGGCACTTTTACCTTTTGCTCCACTTCTGTGTTAACCATCATTGCAACACACACCAGTACAAATTCTCGGCAAGTGTAAGCCTAGCTTCCTAACATCAGGTGGCGCCAAAGTAAATAAAAAGTCGAATCAAAGGGACAATGGCTTTAAACATACACTTTTTCAGATTCAGTTTTTTATGTTTTGTGCACATTGTTATTATCAGGAGCTCAGGGGGTGGAGAACACTCACTGAAAGGTGTAAATCTGTTATGTTAAATACTGAGCACAACAGTGCCAAAAAGGGTCATTTTCTATTGAAGCTGTGCCACACAGCTTTGCTCAGCTGCTTTCCAAGAGGCAAAAAATAAGGTCACAGGTGGTTAAAATGGTGATTGCACGAACATTCTCATGAACACTCACCACTGGAAGCCAGACAGGTCAGGGGTCGGCCTCTGAAAGAGGGTGAGATCAAACACAGGTGAGATGCCAAAGTTGCAACAGTCTGTGGTCATGGTGGTCAGTGTTCTTCTCTAACTAATACTGCCAGTGAAGGTATCAGCACTTTTCAGCTAACTTGTGAAAGCTGGCGCTAGCTGGTGGATTCAGAAGACGCTTTATGATATCTGAAGGCTTTGTCTGTTTCATGGATGCTTTGTGCTATTTGGTCATTTTTATGTTTTCAATCGTACTCACAGAGGCGTAGGGCTGAACTTTTTGGCAGGGGAACCACCCCATCGGTCCAACAGTCAAGTTCCTTCCCTGAGTGACACACACAACAACAAATCACATGACAGGACTGGGTGGACCCAGTATCGCTTCAACACATAACTGAATATCACATAGTGACCACTTTAATTCCCAACACAATCATAACAAAACACATCAGATATTGATACAACGGGGTTTAAGACCCAAAGTTTAGAGGATGTTTAGCAAAGATTGGAACAAAGTGATGATTTGTGAATAAAAGAATGAATCAAAGATGAGTAAACAGTTATAATACTCAGTGTGAAAAGACCAGTGAAGGAGCAAAACTTTCAAGGAATCATGAAGAGTTTTTAACTGATGCTGAATTGGAACACAGCTGTTAAAGTTTGTTTATGAAAAAAGGCAACAAGCTGGAGGGTTTAAGATTTTTTTTTTTTTAATATAATTTCTTTTTGTATACTGTTTGTACTCATGGCAGACACAACAGCAGGATTTGGCTTTAGATGTTCAAGTATTGTTATGAAGGGAAAATTCTACAAACACAGCTCTGCAATCTTTCTATCACTTGATCTTGCAGATAGAATGAGAATAATTCTATTTTACTTTGATAAAGAGGATACTATCCTCTTATATATTTATTTTTGGTTGCATTTTTGCAGAAAAAAAATGAAAGAGGAAAAAAGAAAAATGAATTAAATGAAAAACTACTTTCTGTAAACTAACGATCCTGTTTTCATTTTTCATATTTTCTTTACGTGAATATTACTTGATGACTACATCAGATCATGCTTGCATAAAAGGAAAAAAGGAAGCCTTGAAAGTATCACAGTACTAAATACCTTGACCTAAAGCAGCTATATTGAAACTAGGCGCTGCATGGTTTATTTTCCATTTCAAAACTTCAGACCTTCATCACACAGAAGCGGCAGGCATGTGCTGAGGTTAGAGGGAGGCCGTGGAATATGGAGAGCGATACATGGAAGGGAAACTAAAAAAAGAGGCTAAAGTGGCAAAAGCACCTTAAAGTCTTACATTAACCAAAGCCAATGAGGCCCCAACAAAAAAAAAACAAGTGTGACCCTCTTTCAGTTTTTAGAGCGATGCTGTTTAATTGCGAGGTTTTTAACTCTACCTCCCACCACGGCAGGTCTGCATCGGCTTGGGTCAGTTCAATGATGTCACCTTTAGACAGGTGAAGTGGCTGGCCGAAGCCCACAGGGGGTGGCGGCAAGCCATAATACTCCTGACACACCTCCATTTTAGGAAATCCTTAGACAGAATGGGTGAAAGGAGGTACAAGTTAGAAGATCTGACACATTTGCACTTCAGTTTAAAAATATATATATAGATGATTGTTAACGCTAAGGAGATGATTCTGCAGAATAATAGACTCTACCGTGAAGGGATTTAAAGCTTTTTTATGATACATTTTCAGAAAAGAAAAGCATGGTGTTTGATATCTACTTACCAACGCTGGAATTTACAGAAGGCCTCTGTCTCTCTCTCTGAGGGACAAAAGAATAAAAAAAATTGAGAAATTGTACCATCGTGTCTCTTTCTGTACATGTTGAGTCAAAGTCTGACTTCAACAGTTGACTAGATAACTCAAGTTTTTACTGCACGTCAAATTTAGAAACAATGCCTCTGCTGCATCTTTTCCCTCATTTATCTTTATCTTAGCTTCAAAAAGTAGGCCAGTGAAAGCAAAAAAAAAACTAAACAGAACTCAAAATGTATTGAAAGCTTTATGAAAGGAAAAGAAAAAAAGATTTAAAAAGTGTTTATTATCACCACAACCATTCTAAAAATGAACAGATCGGCATTACAAAAGATAATCATTGTCTTACCTTCTTGACTGTACCAGAATGATCTGTAGATTAAAGAGAACAGTTGGTGTCAGAAGTGTAGATTAGAAGACTAAAAGCATGAATGCATGAATTGCCATGTAAAAAAAAAAAAACATTGATACAGACCGGAGTTTCGTCCACAGGCAGGGACTCTGCCTAAACACTCTTTGTGTGCAGCCATTTTGCAGCGAGTGCAGAGATAGCCCTGGAAAAATATCCCTCTTCAGAGGACAAAGGGGACAGCTTGCCTCAGTGGATGAGTTTCTTTGAAGAGTTAAAGTCAGAGAGTAACTGATAGAAAGTACCTCAGCAGCATGGAGCAGGCCTTGCAGCAGGTGGTTTCCTCAAAGCAGTGCATCTGGAAGTCATGGTTGTTGGCCGTGGAGTTCTCTGGACACATATTAGACCTGACAGGCAGTAACAAGTATTGACAGAGCTGGTTTACAAAAAAATAAATAAATCTGGTAGTCTATTTGGTATTCAAAGATCGTAGAAATGAACAGTAGCAGCAAAACAAATGCAAAGACTCACAATTACATTTGAAACAAACAACTTCCAGAATTTAAATTAGATTGTAGGGATTGATCAGACGAGCAGGCTGCAGCGCACCAAACATAAATGAGGAACGAGAACCTTGTAAAGTAATACTTAAATGTAAATTTGAGAGCTAACACATTGATACTTTAAGCTCATCAGCTCCTCAGTGTGACAAATATCAGGATTCTGAATCGGCTATGCTACAAACCATCTTTTTAAAAAAACAAGCAGGCTAACAGGCACCTTGTGTTCACATCTGTAACCACTGTTTGCACCCAGCGATTAAATTCATCCTCGTAGTTTGATCCACATCCCTCATTCAAAGCTGGAGGCTGGCTGGTGTTTTGATATCCTTCTATATGTAATTTCAGCATTCATATGGATGAGCTGTAACCTTTAGTTCTTTCCTAGACTTCTTTCTCATAAAATTACGCCTTGCTTTTCTCATCATCAAAATAATTTTTCCTTGTAACATTATAACCTCATTCTTTAAACCTGTTTGTTGTTGTTGTTTTCTCTGCTCTGGCCATCATCCTCTACCCCTGCCTCCTTGAAAGAATTAACTGTTTATGTATTTGCTTTCATTTGTTCCCATGTGTTTGTACCCAAAGTGTGTGTATGTGTGCGCAATCACTCACAGAGCCATTTCAAACTGTTCCAGCCATTTCTTCTTTAACTCCCTGGTTTTGAAGTAAAAATCGTACCCACACCTTCCGTAGCAGTCGAGCAGGAGGAACAAATAGGACCACTAATAATAAAACACAAAAACACAGCTGGTTCAATGGAAGGTTCCCAGATGAGTGGTGTCACAGAGAAATGTAAAAAATAAAAGACCTTTTTTTTGTCCTTTTCTCCCGTTGTTTCATCTCGTATCTGGTAGTTCTGTAGCTCAATGATCTCCTTGAGCTCAAAAGTCTCTCCACTCTTTTTCTTGCACACAAACACAGCCTTATCAAAGAGGAATGCATACCTGATGAGCAGCAACAAGAGCAGAAACAGTCTAAGCTCAGGTGTACAGTATTCACACATGATACATACTCTTAAGCAAAGACAACACACACCTGTCCTGTTTGGACTTTTTCTCTGAGCTGCAAACCTTCAGCTCTCCATCGATTTTGGGGCGACCATACATAGCTAGGGACAGTGTCTGAAGAGCAGAGGAAATAATGTCATAAAAACACAAACAATAAAAACAAAGCTGAGACAAACAGATTTAATGTAAAATGTGACCTCACCAGGTTTTCTATGGACAGCTGGAAACTTGTGATCTGTCTCATGACCTCATTGTCTCGCTTCACCTCGTTCACACACTGTGCCAAGTCCTTAAAAAAACAACAACTGTGGATTCATGTTTACATATTTACACTGAGGTTAGTGTCGAACGATTAAACACAGCAGCTTACTCTCATGGCATCAAGAGCTGTCCGGAGGTTTTCTTTATCTGTGGGGTCCGTGGTGTGTTTTACAAGCTCCTGCGAGCACGACCAGAAAAAAATAAGACAAAAGGACAACAACTAAAGAACTCATAACAGATAAAAACAAATACATTAAAAAATAATCTGTATGTGAAAACACACCTGTAACAGCAGGTGATACTTCAGGACCCTCTGCAGTGGCACCATCAGAAGATCTCTGAGAGAAAAACGCCCACTATTTGCTCTCTTTGAACACTCCTGAGGAAGAAATGATAAAGGGAAGTGATCATTCACAGAAGAGCAAGGACGTGGGACGAGGATGTTGTGTGACTTGACTGGTCAACCAGCTTTTCCTCTTGTACCAACAAGAGGTATTGAAACAAAAGTTCTTCATATGACCCAGAAAATTATTGAAGTGTGTGAAAAAGGTTAACAGGATAACTGAGACAGCAAACAGATCAGATCATTTTATTTTCCTTTACATTTACCATCCCAATGCATAGTTAGAGTCTGGAGTTCAGTGTGTATGCTGGAGTCAACTACCTCTAAAAAGGGCAGTTTTAACCCTCTCACCCAAAAAATGCAACTTACATCACAATAACATTCAAAACCAGTATACCTATACAAAGTTGTATTATAGAATTAAAATTGCTTCAACTTTACAACCAAACCCTCTGGTCTTTCTAAACTTCACCTAATGTTTGGTTTTATATGTATTTTATCAATAGGGTCTCTTTACCTTACTTCACTTTCCCATCTTTCTGTACACCATCCATAAATTCTCAAATGTAATTTTCTTACAAAAAAAGCAAAAAAAAAAAAAAAAAAGGAAAACACATTATGATTCTTTGACTGACAAATTAGAGTAATCAACTGTTGTACATGAATAGAAATCTGTTTTAGTGGTTGTATGTTATTCTTGAAAAATTTCTGACTTCTCAGGGAGTTTGGGTTTTCTGGCTCAAATGTGGGGATAAAATCATGAATCACTTTGAGACTCCAAAGTGATGAAATAAAGGAAAATCTCTAAAAAATAAAAAGTCACAGTTAAAGCACTTCATGATGCTTTTCTCATTTCATTTTAGGCACTGTATGTTGAAGTGGCTTAATAGTGAAGCACAAAGAAAATGATGTCTCATGATTGTTATAATAATGACTTTGTTCAGTCTCTTCCTTTCTTCAATTCTTTGCACCTACGTGCATGGATGCAACTAATGAGACATGGCGTACCCTTAGTTTAAATCCATGTGAATATTCTGAACCAAGCTTCTAGCCTTGTAAACACTGGTGGCACTTTGTTAAAAATGAAGCAGTGGTTGTTCCGCTGTTCAGGCACAAAATAACATGAAGATTTTTTCTGTATATGAAACAGGCTAGAATTTAAAGTGATGCATCTTCATGATCTACAGCAGAAAACAAGTGCATTACTGTTCAGAAATTATTTCTTGACAGTTATTTCTTTATGAAGCTGCTGCTATGAGTTACAGGATGCTGTATGAGCAGCTTTTTCAGGCATTTCTCAAGGGAAAGATTCTTCACTGGTTAAAATCTTATGAGTAAATATAACTTTGCAATATGTTTGTTAGATAAAGTGCAACAAAAAATGGTTAGGGTTTAAGCTGAGATATCACTCTAAGATCTCTTACTTGACATTAGTTTCACACATTATGAATGACACATTACTAATTTGCATAATTATTCATGTGCATAGAAACGTGCGAAAGATGCATCATCATACCTGCTTTGTTCTTATATGTGTGTGTCCTTCTTACCTCCAGTTTCATTCTAATATCCTCCTTCGTATTGGAGAGCTTGTCCAAGTGTTTGGTGGCTGTTTCCACTTGACTGCAGTAATGGCCGTATAGCAAGAGCCTGTAGTGTGTAAGCATTTAAAAATACATTATAACCCATATGTAATTATACCCATTTTCAACTAAAACAATGTTTTGTTTGTTTCTGTACCTCTCCTTGTAGTTCACAAACACCTGGTACAGGTTCTTGGCTCCAAAATTAAAGATGGATGTCCTGACTTCCTCTAACAAACCACGGTGGGTGATTGCTAAATCCTTTACACACAGACACATGTGTTAAAAAAAACATGTAAACATAGCTTAAAAGTCATTGTACATGTTTGATTATGAGCAGGTGAGTAGATGATTACCTTTATGTTGATGAAGATCGTCTCAATGTCCGGGACTTTGAGAAACTTTTCAAGAGGTTTCATAAAGTGCTAGAAATAAGACGTGATTTTTTACTCTCTTTAATAGCGTGCAAGTAAATATGTATGTGTGTACGGGTGGCTTTTCCAGTAAGGGAAATTTCCATGCATTGATTGTCTATAGGGAGAACCAGAATGTGTACACACCTGCAATATAGATTCTAAAGTATCAGTGTATTTCTCCTCTGTCTGTCTGATCTCCTGTAAGCAGCACTCTCGCTTGTCCACCCCAGTCTTCTGCTGCTGCAAACACACACACACACACGCACACACACACATACGCACATACGCACACACACACATACGCACACACACGCACACCACACATCTGTCAAATAAAGCATTAAGACACCAGACAAGAGGACAGCTCCAGAAGATACATAAAAATACTTCTCATAGGATGAGTTGAATTTTGGTGTGTATTTCTAAAATGCTGATTCATTTTGTCCCACACAGTCACATTGGGAGTAGCAGTATGCATTAATATATAACAAGAAGTAATAAAACCAACACTTTACAATTCTACAGCAGAACCTATAAATGTGGATGGTTTTCAGTTTCAGTGGTGAATCCTGATTTTGGTCCCTTGAGGCCATTTTATTTTATGAGCCTGCCTGAAGCCTCATTTTCACCAGCTGTCTAATAGTCAGATTGAGTCTCTATGAATTATTTAGCTAGGTGACATTTACACATAATGGCTTTCCTGCTGTATGGTGCTTCTGTCTGAAGTCATCTCATAAAGCAGCCCCAGTCTGCAAATGGAGATTGATATCCACACTATTCTCTGTGGTTTTGGTTTTAATTCCCAAATTAGAGGTTGAAACGCGCAGAAGGGGCATGAAATATATCTGAGAGATTGGATATCTTTGTGCTGTTTTATATTTGAGTTCCCCTGAAAAAAAAATTCTGCTTACCCCCTGGAAGCTTCAGAAATATCACCAGATTCAAATTTACCTCAATCGAAATCTTGACTAGTTAATCCGCTGAGGAAGATGTGGAACTTGAGGAAACTGTAATTCTATGGCAAAACTAACAACACCTGATGATTTTATTTAACCGATAACAAGCAGTGTTTGGTAAACTGTTTTCTAGCACAGGCCATGAGTCCATCAGCGTCAATTTTACTATGTTGTGTGCACTCACAGTTTCAGGTTGATCTTCTGTCCTCATCAAGTCTTCATAGATTTCATCTCCTTCGTTCTCCTCATCCTCAACAAAGTCATACAAGTCGTCGTCGTCATCCACTGTATCACTGATACACACAAAGCCAAGAATTACGTTAATATCAAGTTCTAAGCTGAAAATCTTTTCCTGTAACTTTAGAGATTTTTCTTATTGGCAGGCATCTAAAAAAATTATATAAAATTATGTCGGGATCATAATTTATATCATCTAATGATTTTAGCCTCATGACTGGATTGTGAACTATCACAATCAGTATTTTAATAAACAAACTCTCTCCATCTCTCATATATCAGGTATTTTATTTTCACTTTTATTTATATATTTCTGATAATTAGCCCAAACTGTTTGCACACTATTTTCCCTGCATGTATGGACTTATATAATTAATACCTCCTTGTACAAGTGTTAAACACAAACCTAAGATGAGTCTTAAGCTAATGAGCTACATCTATATCACTCCAAGGACATGAAGTCAAACAAAAGTGACAGTAGACAAAAAAACACTCAAAATGATTTATCTGCAGTAAAAGACTCACTCTATCAGGTCAGACAAACCGCTGTAGATCTCTTCATCAGGAGTACATCCTTCCAAAGGAAAAGGCCTAGAGATGAGAGAAGAGTGTGAGTGTGAGATGAAGAAGAGAACAAACAAATTACTATCATCCATACATCTGTTATCTGAACTGCTTCATCAAAATCATTATCAAGTAGATAATATTTCATGGACAAATGAGACTGGAGGCAAATGCACACATTTTTCAACTACTGCAGTGAGTGGTGTTTCACTGAAACAGCAATTAACACTGTAATCAAATCAAGACTTATCTTTAAGGGAGAGTCATTCATTAATTCAATGATAATCATAATATAGAAAAACATTGTTCTAACATGGTCTAAAATTTGCCCACTGCACAGTGTGTGCCAATAAAGCAATAAGCTATTCACACCCAAACTGTTTTTTTGAACTAGGCTGTATAAGTCTGGTTTTGGCTTTGTGTGTGTGGTTTCCTGTCAATATGCAACCAGCCTCAAGCGGACCGTCAACGAACAGCAACTCTTAGTACTTCTGCCTAGGCTTCATTTTTTAACACTGGATGTTACCCCTTGGTTTTGTATGACTTCTCTCTACTCTATTTTTGCTACAGTTAGTATCTCAGCTCTACCTCCTGCACAGAATGAGGAAAAAATAGTTGAAATATAGTAGAATAAACATTTCTCCAAAGATATTGTCTTACTACACAATAAAACACACTTATAATGCAGTACAAATGCTTTAACAGAGTTGAGTGTTGAAATGTACTAAATGATGTGACAGAGAAAAATGATTACTCACTGGAGTCCTCTTTGTTGAGCAATCGATGTATGAGAGAGGATGGACAACGTGTCAATGACCTGTGACGCATTCAGACAGACACAAAGGGTTAAAGGGTTAGTATACAGTGAGTAATCTCTGTCTCTACAAGGAGACTAAGATACACAGTGAGAGCTATTTCACACCTTTAACACAGACACTAAACAATTCTCCAGTGAGCTTGTGTCACTTTGATCGAGCACTGTTCAACCTCAAAACCAAAGCGATGATGAAGATAATGTTGGTGAGTTAGCTCAAACTAATATCATGGCAGATGCGGTCAGAAACAGACTTGGTATATAACACACAGATCACAAATGAAGACGACGGCTCTTTTTTTGACCAAACGTCACAGTGAGCTGAAATAGATCTAAGTACACAGACTTCTTTGTTTCTAACTTCATTATAAACTGCAAAAACAATTCATTTCCAGTTTTTGTTTGTTTGTTTGTCTGTTTGTTTTTTTTTACTTCAAAATATTTTATTTCTCTTTACAATTCACTTTTGACACTTGTTAAAACTGAAACCTTACCCTGAGTTGAGTTCATAGATATTAATATTAAAAATTAGTTTTTGTTCTGTCAGACAGAGATATCAAAAATAAGTTTTCCTGTGCATTGAACAGTCCCAATATGGGAAAAAAAAGTCTTGAGGAAACTTCATATCAACTCCACCTTCACTCAAGACAAGAAGGAGGAAAGATGGAAGTGAAGATCTTTGCATAAAATGTCCACATGAACTTAAGTGAAAAAAATAAACATGAATAGGCTCTGCTCACATTTCCTAAAGTCTTTAATTTCTTAGGGAATATTTCATGCAGTACCTAGTAAATGTAATGACAACTCTGATCTTGGTCCTGAAGCTGGCCATCACAGTTCGAACAAAAAAAAAAATCTTCCTACTGTCGATAGACCCCCCAAGTCAATGTTCTTTCCAGTGTTTCTCAGTTGCTTTGGTTCATTTCTTGGATCAGAATTGAAATTCTCAAAACTACTTCATCAAAAAAGCAGTTTCTCATTTCTCTGAACAAGTTGCAAATGTTTTGCGACATCCATGCAAATGAGTCAGTACAATTCTCTACTGTTTCCGACATTATCAACTGCCTATGTCTGTTGAATAGGTCCCCCCCCCCCCCCCCAACATTTAGACATGAGTTAATCTCATAAGTCTTTAAATGCAAAAAGGCTGAACAAGTTACAATATGTCAAGCATCTTTCCACATATTTCCATTCGACTTATAAACCTGTCTGGGTTGGTAAATTGCTCCCTGTTTAGTCTTTACTTTCTCTAACAATGGAAATGTGTGAAGTATTACATCAACCAATGATCAACCAGTTTTCTGAAATAGCTCAAAGGTTTATCTCATGAACCATCAACTGTTAAGTATTTATGGGTACGATCCTCTGTACTGACAGTGGCAACAAATTTCCTAGGACAGTAAAGATCTGTCACACCTGTGGACCATGTTCTCAGTCATAAGCTTAAAATGGACCAGGTTGGTTGAAGGATGCAGCCAAATGTTGGAAGAACAACTGTGTCCTCAATCATTCAGACTTTTTGTCTACAGAGAAGATATTTGTTGTGATGTAGATGAGAATTTGTGGTCCAACATACAGCACCATAAGGAGGTGTAGGAAGACTGCACTGCTCTGTTATTCCCACAGCACTGCATGAACAGTTTTCCCCAAAGAGACAATTCTGTGTTCACAGTTCTACTTTTGCTTTTTGTTTTTTTTCTTTGTGCCATGCAGCACCTTCTTCTTATTTCTGTATTCCACTGATGGGGTCAATCAGCAAATACAGTAAAAACAGTAAAAGCATAGATATGAATTTTGTCCAGTCTCTTAAACCCCCACATAAACTAAGATGAAACTTTTTAGGCATCAGACATCAGCATGTCCTTCCAGAGAACACTGCAGTACTGATAACATGACTAAGCACTTTGACTGTCCTATCCATACACAATGACACGAGGACTCGTCATTCTGACGCACTGACACGTTCACTGACCAAGATATTTACTTTTGAGGGATAAACCAAAGAATTTTGAGAAAGAGACTGACTTTTGCAGGTAATCCATGGTGTTTTACTATTTGAAAGAACAGTTTTTAAAAAATGCACAAACTGTTTTGTAAATGGCAACGATGATTTGAGAAATGTACCAAAGCAACCTAGAAAAACTGTAAGAAGCTTTGCCATGGGATGTGTGAACAGAGCCTGTTTCTGCAGTGGGTGTTGTCTATGTTATCTGCCACAGCAGTGGTTTCAGGTCTTAATAATAACAAAACAGAAAGGGTCAGTCTTGCCCCTAAACGTTATTATTGCTTCCATAGGTCATTCAGAAGCATATGTATTGATTTTCATCTGTTTGTTAACCAGTAAATAACTTCCCACAGGAAAAGCATCAATCATGTTGTTTTGACCATTGAAAAACAGCACAGATAAAACCACACCTGTGTGTTTACTTCATTTTACTGAACTGGATGACTGACTGGGACTAGTAAAGTGAAACGAGAAGCTCAGTGAAAGTAAAACACTGCAAACTACCCAAAAAAGGGCAAACACACCAAAAAAGGTCCTCTATTTGTGGACTCATTAAATTTATACAGTAACTGCTTCCTCTTATACACCAATCAAGTATAAGCACATCACTAGTCTGCTGTGGTTCACACCAAAGTCTCGAGGCAGCGCTGCATCGAAAGTGAAAGAGAACTCTGTAGCACCCAAATTCTTTATTCACTGAGCGGCTTAAAAATCACCAGTTTGCTTCCTGTCAGGGGTATGTGGGTGTCTGCAAGCTGCAGTGGGGAGTCAGGACTACTCACACATTCTCTACCGTAATGACTAGAGTAGAAGTGCACGATCAAATGATAGCATGCAGACACATAGATAGATAGATAGATAGATAGATAGATAGATAGATAGATAGATAGATAGATAGATAGATAGATAGATAGATAGATAGATAGATAGATAGATAGATAGATAGATAGATAGATAGATAGATAGATAGATAGATAGATAGATATAGATGCATGTGTTGTGTTAGTACCTTTGCGAAGTCTCGGACATCAAACAGGTCAAAGGCTTCAAACAGTTCATTCTTCTTCAGACGAAACTTGTCCTGACAAACTACCAGAAACATCCGAATATTCTTCAGGCACAGGAACTACAAAAAGAAACACAAACATTAATTTACTGTTACCAAGAGTGCTTCTAATACTACAACAATTCTAACTTTATGAAAGGTTCACTTATGAATCAGAGCTCACAGCAAAGCTACAATTGCACCTAATTTACTTACTTCTCAAGCAAAATGTTAATACCAGCATGTTAAAATGAAGCACGTAAATCATTAATATTCATAATAATTGATAACAAAAGTTACTTTTTTTACTAGGGTGCTCGAGGAAACCAAGACAGTCACTAGGCATGAATTTGTGCAAAACTGGTGGTCAAAATTTATTAAAACTAGAAATACTTCACTGATATGTAAACATAAAAGAATACTAGACTAAAGTATCATTGAAAAAATGACTTCATGTAATGAAAGACAGTCATTAAGAAATGACAGCCTGAGTCTGGTTAAGATTTTAAGTGTGAGATGCAATTTAAGTGACCTTACTGACAAAGGCTCTATAACTGTACTGTAATCTAGACAAAACGTGCACAAGGACAAGGATATGAAACCCGAAAACAAAAGCTCCTTGGGGAGGTGGTAACTCTATGACAGAGTATGCAAATGCTGCTCCGCCACACAGACCACATTTATGAATATACGCAAGTGAACACATACACTCCATCTGATACTCTTATTAGCTCCATGAAGGGTCTATTCTACTGCTTCAATTTAACTACAAAGTAGACCACAGAGAGCACAGAGCGCAGAGCAACTGACATGGTGACCAGACATTTTTGTTTTACACAACTTCCTGAAGCAGCTGCTCTGCTCGCTCTTTCTGAGCGTCTGTCTGCTCAGCAGTGGGAAATGCGGAACTCTAAATCGAGAAAAAGGGGAAATGTTGACTGTAAACCGATACTGCTGCACCCAGCATATTGCTCTGTAAGGATTTTTTTGTGAACTAATTCCCTGTAACTCAACAGTAGTGGCATCGGGAAGATCCTCTCATACATGTGTGTGCACATCAGAGTGGATCTCTGAAGATTCATGCATCACAGGATGTTTCTTCACCACTCTTGACCTCATAGGATTTCCCAGAGTTTCATAAGCACGTGCCAAACCATATTACCTTATGCTCTCACACACAGAGACACACAAACACACACATTTTGACATTATGGTGAGTTTTTACAGACATAAGTCAAACTTCCTTCCAGACATTTGGTCAACCACGTGTCAGCCCATCTATCTTCCCTGGCTTACTCTCCTACTGTTGGTCTTCTACATGTTTTTACCTCAGGTAGAGGTTAAAGGTTATGACATCATGAGCTTTTTCTGAGAAAAAGGATGATATATCTGAAGGAATTCACCCATTCCTGAGCTAGATTTGGTTACATCAGCAAGCGTGCCTGAATGTTACACAATTACACCTAGTGATTGGCATATCAACTTTCTGACAACATTTTTCTTTCAATGAACGATTGTCAAACCCTAATATCAAAAGCTGAGATAGTCATGCCCCATAATACAAAAGAGGTGAATCTGTCTCCTCAGAGCCATGAACGCCGTGTTGTCTCTGTTTTCAGCCTTTGTGCTATCCACAAGTGTTATCAAAAGCGAGTACTGTGTATTTATCTATGTTTATGTGTTTTTTCAAGCTATTTACCATATTTAACAAGACGCAAGTGCTCTGTCATAAGGACACTGTTGCGATCCAGGTATTAGTTCTGATGGCAGCTTTACAGGGGATGTGTAAATAATTACAAATTTACTAATTCTTAATTGATAAGTAACTGTTAACACAATGAACAAATGCAGAAACTACTCTAAAACTCCTTGGTCAAAGAGAGAGTGACAGCAGCTAATGCTAGCAAGCAACAACTTCCCAGATTAAAACACTGTTAATGAATTCAACAGAAGCATCATTTCTATTAACTATAATGTTTGCTCTCTATAACCAATGAGGTGTTGGTTGAATGCTAAGTTTAATGCTGTGATCTTTTAGTACACAATGAGCCATATTTTAACAAGTAGAAATGGCTGGATGTCTTCACAGCCTTTCATGTCCATTGCCTTAACAAATTCTGATCACTCAAGAAGCTGAGGAGCCTTATTTTTATGTCCTTGAACACAACACTGTGTCATAAAATCTGCTCAGCTCTGAGAACTGATGGTAGAGAGAAATAGTGGCCTAGTAAGCACAGAAAAACTTTCACAAACACTCTGTTGATTTTAACGGTAAGAATACAGTCAAAACTTTATTACAGTTTATCAGGTTTTTTTGTTTTGTTTTGTTTTGTTTTGTTTTGGAAAAAAAAAAGAAAATACTTTCGCTTTGGAAGCAGATTGAAATGCACTTGAAACTATTTTTTAGACTCCGAAGCGCCATAAATTTTTTTAGTTTTGCTCTTCTCAGTTGTCACCCCCTCCTTACTCTCAGCACACATATCCCAGATGTTTAAAGATATAAATCACAGTATTTTCCTATCAGACTGAAGGCCCCAGTACTGTCACCCTACTGCTATGGAAATGCCTTATGGAAATGCAGCAGGAAAAGGTATGTGTGTGTGTGTGTATGTGTGTGTGTGTGTGTGTGTGTGTGTGTGTGTGTGTGTGTGTGTGTGTGTGTGTGTGTGTGTGTGTGTGTGTGTGTGTGTGTGTGTGTGTGTGTGTGTGTTACCTGGGACATCTGTGGGCGCAAGTTGATCTCTCTGAGGTTGACGGCCTGAGGAAGCAGGTTGTTGAGCAACTGGCAGAGCAGCACGCCGTCTCTCAGAGCCTGAGCCAGGTCACACACCTGGGACAGCACACACACAGAAATAGGCTCTCAAAATTAAACAGAGGAACCAAGACAGGGTGTGGGTTCATGTGTATGATTTGTGTGACAGGTGGTTCACCTGGGCACTATCCCATGTGACCCGGTGGTTGTCAGGAAGAACTCGACAGTCGATCAGCCACATCGCACACTGCCGCCACAACTCCATCTTTACTTTCTGATACACAGACAAATAATGAATAGATTAAACTTCAGACAAGGAGAATACATTCTTTATACAAGGCCCAATGTAACATTTCCATGGATGAGCCTGGCTCTGTAACATCCAACAGCATAACTAGTGTGGTGAAATTTACAACCAGAGATGAGTTTGCTTCATAAGAAGCCAGGAACAAAGACTGAGTTCACACTGATTTGATTCACAGAGAATCTATGATATTTGGCCTTGTTTTACACAGCAGTTGCACTGAAGCCCACTTTTCTACAGTTAAACTTCTCTTCCTCTTTGTAAAATATATTTTTGAGGTCCGGGAACAAATCAGAAAAATTTTCAGAAACAAATCAGTTGACCTTCAGCAAACCCTGAGCAATCACTTCCACCATGCCCTTACAATTAAATACTGAATCGGCATTCATACTGTAAAACATCAAAAACCTTTTCTGTACTTGTAAAGATAACTGTTTTCCAATGTAGTATCAAAGCAAATCAAGTTTTATATTAAGTTCTCACCTTCAGTTTGTCCTTATAGTTCTATGTCTTCTTTTTCAGTGTTCACCTCCCCGCCTTTCCTTTCATTTGTTCATTGTCAGACTTCAGCGCTCTCGTTCTGCTTTTCTTCCGTGGTGGGTGTTCTGCAGAGCTGCACTGAGTTGAAGGCTTTTAAGTTCGTCCCGCAACTTCCTTTTTCCTCTGACGCACCCTCACACAATTGCATTCACGTTCATTTGCACAAACACACACATGCATGCATACACACAAAGCTGCTGCTTCTGCTGTTGCTGCTGTGAGCGGTTTGAGTTGATGAAACCATAGTGTGATACTTAGGTGAAATGCCTTGTATTTCATGTGTTTGCCTAGATTTAGAGAGCAAATGTAGAGCACAAACACAAATTAACCAAGGGCGGCCCACAAATAAATGTCAGTTGAAAAAAAAAAAACATAAAAAAGACGAGATCAGCCTTAACATTTTAAAGGAAAATGCTTCATTATGAATCCCAATTTCATATCACTTTTAACGACTTGTTAAATTTCATTTTTCTTATTTTTTCAAGTGGGCTGAGAAACGTATTACCACCATGATGCAATTTAAGGAAAATCCTGCACTAGTGTACTGAATAATTGAGAAACATCTTAGATACTAAATGCATCCAGCAGTGTTTTTACCAGGCTATGGGCAAAAACATGAATCCATGCAATGGAAGCTTCTCCAACTTCCCCGAAAAATTATTTAAGCAGCTCTGGGTCAATTGGTGTCAAAAAGATGTAATCAGGAACACCAGAGCTGTCTTATATAACCATACATTTATTTAAAAACAACTATGAATAGAATTTTTGAGTACTTGTATGCTATTTTTTTTAACCCTCTGGTGCACAGTGGTCACTGCAGTGAACAGCTAATTGAAAGTCATGTTCTTCTAAATGCAGTGGTCTCTGTGGTGAAACTGCACATCAGTCTCTAAAGTGCTCTCTGCTGCACCACTCGTTGGGGTTCATTCAGTGGTCAGTTGATGTAACTACAAGTAAATTTTCTCTGGCTCAAAGATGACCACCTTACAGCGACACTTGCGGACCCCTGCTGGACTGTCCTGTCAATCCCTCTAGTCCAAAAGAACTCCCGAGGTTAAATACATTTTATGAAAAGAAAATTAATATAAAGAAAATAAGGAAGACACGAGCACGTTTTCATTTTTTTTTTAACAAAAAATGAAAACGTGCCCTTAGAAGAAAAAAAACACTTTAAGAAAATCTTGACATTGACTTTCATAATTAATGTATCAGAGGGTAAAAAAAATCAATACCCTGAAATATTACCTTTTAGATTCTATATGATCAATTTCAGGAAAAAAATGTGCATTGTCAGGGATTAGGTCTCCATTATTCCCTCAACTTGGAAATATTCGTCCTGTCCTCTAAAACCTGTTAAATGAAGTCTGCCACAAAATGTTTTTCAAAATCCTCTTGTCAATTAAAACCAACACTTAATCTTGACTCTCTAGGAAGTATCTGAAATAAATGGCTCCCAAAGTTCAAGTTGCCCTCCCCTGGGTAAAAAAGAACCTTTTGGGAGAAAAGAACAATAATGAAATTGCATATTTCACTTATTTCATTCATAAAAACATACAAAACAGTATTTGAACTTAACATATTGTAAAAAAAAACCCAAAACAAAACAAAAAACAAACAAACAAAAAAAAAACAATTTACAACCACTTTTCATAGAGATGAAAACAAAACATAAGATGAGTCCCTCAAGATTAACTGGCTTATACGACTGGCTTACATACACTTACTAAGTGGGTTCTGCTTTTGATAGAATCTCAAATATGTAAATGGATAGTATCAACTTCCCATTTTTCTCTAGAGATTAGAAGCATTTTGTTCATTTTATTGATTTTTTTTTCATTTGTTTCACAATAAACCCAGGGATACATGTAAAACATTTATATACAGAACAGTCAAAAGATGGTTGCACCAAATTTCTTAAGTGTCCAATTCCAACTTTCTGCTAGTTAATCCAGTAATATAAGGATCACGACTCATTAACCTAGAGATACACAAGCATAAAAGCCCAATTAGAATTGTTTGGAGCCTCTGGTTAGTATACAGTAGGACTAAAGTTTTGCTTGTGAACACAAAGGCATCACTGTTTGAGAAATGATGATTTCTCCTAATGGAAAAAAAAAAAAAATCGATACTGCTACAATGCCCCTTTAATTTTAACAGTTTCACTCTACTTCAACACTAGATGTCAGCCTTGTATGTATCACCATATCCCTGCAGCCAATGTAGCTCCTGACTGAACACCTGAACAGACAGTTTGCCCTACACACCACTGTGCATGCCTGTTTCTGACTTGACATGTTGACAACTGCTTTAACAGCCTCACATTTTCATATCCCCCTTCCTGTTTTTCTTAGCTCTATCTGTCTGTCTGACATGCCTCAGCCTGTGCTCTGCACTTCTTGAGAGCTTATGCTAATTCCTGTGCTCTGATTTGCTGCTGGCTGAAGGGTGCTGTGGGCCCACTGCAGGATCTGATTGGCTTTTGGAGCGACCCTGCAGGTTTGAGGGGGAGCGGGCTCAAAATGTGACCACAAAGAGAATGTGAGAGACAAGAATAAAGACAGGTTGAGACTAAGATAGTAGCAACTGCAAAAAAAGAGGGAAAACAGAGAAGAAGGAGGCACAATGAAGTAGAAATATTTTAAAGAGAGAGGGAGAAGTGATTTCCTACTGTGCTCTGGTGGATTCTGTAAGCAGGTAGGTGTTACATTCAGGAGCTCCTGCAAGACAAACAACCCAAGAGCCTCTGTTTGAGTGTTTTCTAACTGACTCCTCAAACTAATCCGCTGCATCACTTTTTTGTACTCCTTTCTGTAACTTATGCAGAAAAAGCATGTTAAAGCGTGTGTGTTTGTATAAATATGTAGGTATGTAACCACTATCTCCTTCTGCCTTTGTTGTCAAGACATGAATAATCGCTCCATCGCCTGGTGGCTGAGACAGATCGGCCTACCCCAGTACACCAAGATACTAGAGAGTGAATATTATGGACTGGAGGTACTTGCCAGAAATGCTTCTTAATGTGCTCGATGACATCTGCCATTTCTTTCGTTCACTGCTTCCGACTCTAAGAAATCCTTAACTTCTCTTTTATTGCATTATAACTCTTGTTGTCCTCTCTTTCTATCTCCAGGGTTTGTTGTACGTAACAGATGGAGAGCTGAAGGATGCAGGGATCGAGGATGCAACACACAGAGAAAACATTCTCAGTCAGCTTTCAAGACACAGAGAGAGACTGGACCCACACTCTGGTGACACTCCACCCCACACACACACACACACACACACACACACACACACACACACACACACACACACACACACACACACACACACACACACACACACACACACACACACACACACACATCAAAGAACTCAACAACAGGCACAAAACCTAAACTAGAAAGCACTTTTATGGTTATTAAAAAGCAGACACTATTCATTAACACTTTTCTAAGTGTTAAAACTAGAAATAATTACTTTCACACAGGGGAAACATTTTTTTGTAATTACAGTTGAAATATTCAGATATATAGTAGGGGTTTATATCACTTTTTCAGGGCTGATACTCGTAATAATTTATTAGAGAGATAACTGACTGAAACTGAGTGAAATGAAAGATTTGAAATCAATACGTTGAAAATGTACTGGTTACATTATCACTATTTACAGTAACTGAATCGAAAAAACAGCAAATTAAAGTAAATAAATAAATAAAAACATGTTTTTTTTTTCTGAAAACTGTTCACATTTTACAGTTCAAGTATGTATCAACCAGTTATACAAGTGCTCAGTTTTTTTACCTTTAAGTCAAAGTAGCAGTATTTTTTGGTGGGATGTTAAGTGAGCCCTAGTGGTGAGTAAAGAGATAGACATACTAGCAGCAGAGCCAAACTAGCCAACTTTAAAAAAAGAGTAGATACAGATAACCAGCTAAGTGACGAATATCAGCCCAGAATAATCAGTCAAGCCCTAATATAGCAATAGTCTGGTGGAAATGTAATACTTTGTTACAATTTACAGTAAGCCTGATAGACAGTTGCTGACATATTTAAAATAAGTCTTAATCTATTAAGATGACAATTCAATTAGAACTGTATTCAGAACTTTGAGTCCAATAGTTGTATTGAACTTGATCAAGTCATCTGCACATAAATGGTTCATCAAATCCTTATCAATTATGCACCCAGTTTCACAGAATTTCAATTGCAGAGACTCCAAAAGTGACGAAACGCTATATCCCCATTTGCCCATCTGATAGACACACCAGTAGGCTAGAACTCAGTCAGTGAGTCTTTGCACCTCTCATCATAAACTTTTAAAACAGCTTTCTCTTGTAAACTTGTTTGAGGGCTTTGGGAGCACCATCCTTTCACCATCTTGAATGGGGAGTGGAGCCTATCCCAGTTGTCACTGGGGGCAAAGCAAACAGCCATTCACTCACATGGTAGCATCAGTGCTTCCAAATAATAAAAACTAACATTGTTTGAAACAAAAAATAAGTGCGGTGTTTCAGCTAAGATCTAATACCACAAACAGGTTTTAGATCAACACAGAGATTTATGCTTAAACAGCTCTAGCAGATACAAAATTGAATCTGTTTTTGATACATTTTTATATAAATATCATATTATATATAATATATTATATATTATGTTTATATGTGTGCTTATTGTGGATTTAGACTCATTAAAGATGCTATATTAAATGTGTTTATTTTCATGAAACATGAAAATACATCCTTAGATGTAGTCAATATGCGGGATAATTTAAAAGCTTGTTTCTTTTACTTTTGATTTATTTAGTTTGCTTATTAGCTTGTTTATGCTTTTTGTAAATAGAGTAAGTGACACACAAGTCAAAGAAAGCTCAAAATTTTAAAACAGTAAAAACTTAATTCTTCAGGAACCTCTAAAGTTTTCTGAATGATGTTATCTTCTGTTTTTTTTTTCAGCTTTATGTTCCACAGATGGACAGGAAAGTGGTATGGACGTTCTTCTCTTTGACATGCTATTAAATATTTAATTACTACACAAAACTTCAATCAGCTCTTTCAAAATATTAACCCTGCTTTTGTAGGCATGCAGGTGAAGCGCAGGGTGAGCCGAAAGTACTCCCTGGGATCATCTATGGACCTGGTGAGACTTTTCAGTATCATAAACTTCGGATCACACAAAAGCTCCCCTCTCCTCCTCAGAAGAAAAACACAATCAGCAGCTCCAGGATACACAATATTTGAGTCTTTCACCTTTTCTCACAGGTGAAGCCAAAAAAGGATCTGTTTCGTCAGAGTGTTCTGCCCCGCCTCCAGCGTGCCGATAAGAAACATCGCCTTTCTGCTTCCTGCTCTCAGCTCCGCCCCCTGGACGAGGACAATACTACCAGTGAAACAGAGAGGTGTCAGGACAGCAAGCATAGGTGAGCTGACCCTCAATTCAGTGTGTTCTGCACAAAAAAAATCTAAATGCAGTTGTGTATGACAGACAGACAGATCCACTTTCTCCTTGTCGGGTTCTCCTGTGGTTAGTTATTAACTAGTGCCTCATTAAATGTATGTCATTGTCATGTCAGTGGGTGTGGGGAAAGGGGGTATACCCAGAAACCAGCTATCAATGAACAAAACTAGACGCAAAGAATAAAATTATGATCATACTTTTGTTTTTGACCAGGCTGACATTTCAACACAACATTTTGGTGGTTAGCACAATAAAAAACACACCTTTTGGACTTTGGCATTCAGGCTGCGTCTCTCTCCTGGTGACAGGTGAATGACTGTGCGACAAAGGGGAGTGTGTGTTTTTAAGTATTAAATCCTGGAGTCAAGAACTTATTAAGGAAATTGTTCAGTGCAGAGCTATTTCAAACATTAAATTACCAACTCACCTCAATTACAAAAGCATTCTCTTTTACATTATATCCAAAGTTTTATCAAACCATTAAAAATCATATTGAGCACACTTCCTCCTCTATATAGATCACAAATGGTGTGTAAATGTTGGTTTTTATTGTGGTGTTGAAGGCCCTGAAATTCACATTTTCAAACCTCACTGAAATCGGCCTTTCTAGAATCACAGCTCCAGTTCTATCGGCCTCTGTCACACCAACAATGCAAAAACCTCAAAGTACTTGCTCACCTACAGAGGATAAAGAATTTTATAATTGCATGTGGCCAAAAAAAAGAGTTGGCATTCATGCTAATACAATTGTGTTTGTGTTAAGTTATTTCTAGCACAGGAACATGATGCAGTTCTATTTTTTTCTATTTTGAATTCTGGAGTAGGCATGATACAGATAATATTCTACTGATACACTACTGATTCTGCTTTTAAATTCAATGTCTTATAGATTCCCCTATCAGTTCCTCTTGTGAATTTTCTAAAAGTAGGCTTTACAGGTTTTCTGTGTCAACAGTTTACTGAGTTTATAGGTAAATAAATGACATGACACTCTTGGTATTTAAAGCAGGGTTGTCTCATTTTACTTGAGAGCAAGGGATGGAGCATCTCTGACCTGTCAAACGGTAATTGAATCTGTATTAATTTTGACTATATAGGACAGTTGTGCAGTTTACCTCAGTATATAAAATGAGCTCTGGTTCAGAAAAGGTGGATTATGTTAATACAGAATTCTTCCTTTGCACAGTACAGTTTTTACCTGTGTTCAATGATATGATGTACCATAGCTGATGAACTGTCCACGTTATTTGCAATTTCAGACCAAGAAGCGATCTGAAATCGTTTAACTAGTTGCCCATAGTATCGCACAGGTCAGTGAACCTTTCCTCATGTTAACTTTTAAGAGACTTAACCCTTTAACATTCAGTCATGTTACAAACCTGTTGCAAATTTGTGCATTAAGTGTTTAAACATAAAGCAAGATGAGGTCTTCAGTATAGATAGGGGTGGATATGTGTTTCTTTTCTTACACAGCACAAATATGACATACAACTCAGTTTAAAAAAAAAGAAAAAGAAACAAACAAACAAACAGAAATGTGGTATAAGGTGGTATTATAGGATATTTTAAAACTGGGATTTAAAAAAACACCAATTTTGTATATGGCTAATTCTGAGAATTAACCTTTCATCATGCCGGAACAGTAACTAGAAGTAAGTGAGTGATGTGTATGAATGAAGGGCTTTCAAGTTCAGACACATTTCTCAGCCCCCGTCAAAACTAAACTCGAAAACTGCAATGAGCACTGTAATCTGAACCAGATTGAAAAAATAGATCACCCTTTGCTCTGATTGGATGATAGGTGTTAAAAGCTAATTGACACCTGTCAAAGGCCTGTCACCTAACTGCATGTAATCTAACCCACTAAACAGGTGCCCACCAGAGAAGTATGGACATTTTGACAAGTAGGCTTCATAATTATAGATTAACTTTAAGTGAATTGTTCACAGTTCTTGTTGCGTCGAGGGTGAAGCTCATCTGGTTTGTGCAAATCTCTACACTAGAGTCAACATTTCTTAATGGGGAATAGTTTGAAGAGTATGTGCTACTAAAGTCCGTCAGAGACAGTCTGGAGGCACTAGATCAATACCACATGAGGCGTTTACAATCGCATCCCACTCTGAAGCCCTCCATCTGCCTACCTTACCAAAGCTGGTGGACAGACTTTCGCCAGGTGATGCGTTAGCTCTGCTTCTATCGGTATCCGAGGAATGCCGGGACAGACAGCGGTGTTTCAGCACCGGGGCCCGGGGCGGGGAGGAGGAGAAGGAGGAGGTCTCGGGACTTGTGGGAACTCGTCCGAAACTGCGCAGAGAGGAGGGCAAGGCGAAGAAGGGGGGCTGGGAGGGACCGCAGTGAAGAGTTGAACTTTTCAGCTACACAGATGTTTAGTGGCGTTAGCTTGGACCACAAACCGTAAAACATGTCGGGGAGGCACGAGCTGTGAAAGGTACTGACAGGTAGGGAAGTTGACCGTTGGCACTGGGATAGTTTTGATTTTTGGGAACTTCGTAAATTAACGCGAGACTTTGTTTGCTTGTCGGCTGTTGATTTACTTCTTGATGTGCTAGATATTCGGAATATTGCTGTGTCTGAACTTTCTTAGTCGGAAAAGTTGTTGAAGTCTCATTTTTACCACAAACGTCGACAGTGCTTTCCGTGACAAAAGCTAATTGTAGCCGTGCTACTGCCAGCTAACCCTTTATCTACCTGTTGCACAATTTGTAACTGCCACTCTGAGGGCTTTTGTTTCTGATATTAACGAAAGCACTTAAGTTTGCCAAACAAATTTAGCGTATTATTAGTCTCAGCCCACACAAAGGAACACCAACAGATGGACAAATCTTTATAAAACAGCGTGTATAATATATATAGCTATATGTGGTGTCAAGTTGCGTTTCTCAATAGTAGCCCTGCAGCACATTGCACATTGCACAGGTGTTTCTGTTGTGCTGCATGAGCCAACGCCCCTCAAACAGGATGTTGCACCTTCTTTCCTTATAATAAATCACGACACTATGATTTTATCAATTGTGAAAATCCAACTGTTTCTTTAGGATGACTAACCCTTTCCAATAGCCGATCTTTATTGGGGCTCCTGTTGTAATGGCTCTTTATCTGTTTAAAAAATGTCTTGTCTACAGTTTACAGTGAACGTGTATGCTGTTAAAGTTTGCCAGATTATGAGGATTACTATTAGTATTTTCTGCCTTAATAATCCAAGGCATGTAAAACACTAATAAATAACCTGAAGTTATTCACTTGTTTTTGTTTTAAAAATGGTTGTCTGAAACATCATCTTTACAGCCTCAAATAAAGGATAGTATTTGCTTCAACAGCATAAGTAAAAAAAATATCAGTGTGTCTTATTATGCTTCAGTAAAATAAGTAATATTCAGGGTCAAAGCAGGGTAAAAAAGTAAACCTCTCCACTTTGTTTGTGCACATCCCTCCAGCAGTCCCTGAATGCATGACTTGCTCCACATTGTTTACGCGTGTCCACACTCAGAGAGAGGCAGGCATGGATGCAGATTTGCTTGAGTGGGTACTGTTGAGCCCTGTTGTGAATCCTCTGAGTTGTCCATCTGTGAGTCTTGTGTGTGTCTACATTGGCAGGAAGGTGGAAGCTTTGGGAGGAAGGAAGAAGGAAAAAGAGGCAGGCTATTAAAAGTTTGTGTTGTTACGTTAATGACAGACCCAGACCTTGGCCTTCTATCGTTGTGGTGTTCATGTTCAAAGGAAAAACATGGCACCGTCATGTGTGGCTCCCTGGGGTTCCAGTTTAGTAGCTTTAAATCACCTTTTCTCTCTTGTTGTTTCAGAAAGAGGAGGAGTGTCAGTGCATACTTCAGCCAGCTGAAGGTAAGAGGTTAAGCAAACCAACCTTTCGTGTCTCTCTTGCTCTTTTCAGCTGCCTCTTTTTTCCACATATTTTCCGTTCTCACCCATTAAAAACAGTGTACAGGAAACATGCAGAGTAACAATGATCTTTGACATGCTGTGTATGTGTGTGTGCATGCGTGTGTGTGTTCGTGTGTGTGTTGTAGGTGTTCGGTGGTCGGAAAGATATGGACTCATTAAAGAAGGAGCTAGAGGAGGAGTTGAAGCTCAGCACTGACGACCCGAGGAGCCATGCATGGTACCACGGACCGCTGAGCCGAGAGGTGCTCAATGGACCATACTGTTCTTTCTGCGTTTAGACTCGGAACACTTTTCATCATACGACTAAAAAAGATCGGTCTATTATCTACTTAAGAGAGTCATTTATTTTCTCTCTTAGCTAAGTAAGACAGCACTCTATGAGAATGTGTTGAGTTATGATAGTGTGCTAACCATCTAAAGTGGGGTAAATATTGGCCTGGCTCTGTACACAGGAAACACATTGTACCTTAAACAGCCCCTTAAGTTCACAAAAATACACTCATTTATCATATTTTTCACCTTAAGGTTGATAGACCAGCTTTCGTAGGAAACCTGGTTAGCTGTTGCCTCTTATATTGAGTATTTAAGCCGAGCTACACTAACCTGTTGGTGTCTGTGGTCTGACATACTCAGCTGCAAGACATAATGCAGTCTCACCAATTTCCAGTTGATACACATCTAGAGGGATTGACTTGATAACACAGTACACTTACACAACACCTTGACTTCAATGACTTGACTTTGATTTCAGCATGACTTATTGGAGTCTTGTTTTACTGGACTGTTGTATTAAAAACGGTTGAATATCACACATAAGAGTTCATCTAAATCTCAGAAAGACAGCTAAAAAGTACATTTCCCAAGATATTAAAATTTTAAACCTCTTTTCACTTTGCCTACTTACCTAACTGGGCTTCAGTATAATGGCAACACAAAGTAGACCTACATGCTCATTTAATCTCTCTTCTCATTCTCAGGCTACAGAGTCTCTGCTTGAGAGGGATGGGGACTTCCTGGTCCGAGACTCCAGCTCTGCTCCTGGGGACTACGTTCTAAGCTGCTTTTGGAAGAATGGGCCCATGCACTTTAAGATCATTCGAGTGACGCTTCGTCCCAAAAAGGTGTGTCTCTTTCATGTGTGTCCATATTATGCAAATTTGAGAAAGTATAATTCTTTAGAAATTATTAATTAAACAAAAAAAATGTCAAACAGTTTTCACTCCCTCAAAGAAGGAATTTTCTGTTTATTCATTATATAACACCACTAAATTAAAATTCTCTGGACTGTGGGATGTTATTATGCTGTATCCAGTTTTTACAGTTTCAGGATGAGGGCTATGATGTTTAATCTGATAAAATTGCTCATATAAACCTTGATAATATGTTTTTGAAGAAAGAGCAGACATGTCCTCAGCTGCTTGATGCTTTCTTGTACTCTTGGTTGCTATTGATCTGCTTTGAATCAGTGCTGACCTATGCTTAGCTGCGTGCCACGATACTCTCCTGCCTTTAAAGCCTTACTAGCCTGCTAGGGTTAAGTATCTGTTAAAAAAACAGAGTTTTGTTGGAATATCCCTTTACAGGCTCTGGTTGTTTTAGTGTGTGTTCCTCTGTCTGTGTGACAGGGCTACTCTCGGGAGCTGTTCCAGTTTGAGGAGGATCGCTTTGACAATGTTCCAGCTCTGATCCGGTTCTATGTGGGTGATCGAAGGCCCATCTCCCAGGCCTCAGGCGCAGTGATATTTCACCCAATCAACCGGACCCTTCCTCTCCGTGTCATCGCTGAGCGACATGCGGAGCACCAAAGCAGTGGCAGCAGTCGAAGTGCAGGGGCAGAAAAAAGGCGCAGCTTCAGCTCTACACATGCAGACTCTCTGCAGATCATCAATCCCTTGCTGAGGTGGAAGGAAGATGTGCACATAAACATGCATAGAGTATAAGTGTACTGCATGTAAACAAACAAGTTCATATGCTGATGAAATTTATGTTTTGTGTGGTAGGAGTGGAAGTCAGCCTGCAAACCTGGAAAATGTTGGGCGGAGGCCTTCACTCCAATCTGCACAATCAGACAGCAACTTGAGAACTGGTACATTACCATAAACATTTAACCTGTACTATGTGAATGAGTTGGTGACCAGCAGGATTCAGCTGTCCCACAGCTATCAGAGATCATCCTCTTTTATTCCAGGCAACGTGCTGCCACTCAGACAAACGATCTTGCTTGTTGCTTTCCCTCCCTTTTGCCGTGAAAAGAAATTGTAATCACGTGCTTCCCATGTGTTTCTGTCTTTGTCCATTCACTGTGCATACAGCAAGTTGAGCTCCGTGGAGTACACATGACACAGTGTGGAAATGGATGGTGGAGACAGTGTGCTGTTAGTAATGCGCTGCCACAGGGGATCTGTCAACATTAATTATAAATCATCTGTGACATTGTGTCAGTGTGCTTGTAAAGCTCAAACAGAAAAAGAAATAAGAACTACAGAATAGTGTAGATGTGGCTGCTGAGAACGAGTGTGCTTTGAGACATTTGTTTGCTGACATAATTTAATTAAGTGTGTAAATGAATGATTGAAGTGTGTGCATCCAGCGATTTCTGAGAGCTCCACTTGATCAGCCCTGATCAGAGTTTCACAATTGTTTTGTGGAAAAAAAATAAAGCAAACATTGAACAGAAATTAAAACATATCCCTAACAAAACTATATTTGCTTACTTCTAACTATCTATCTCCTTCCAGGCGTCCCACAGAACACTAAGTCAGAAGACACTGGACCCGCTCCCATCTCCCCTGTTTTCCGCACAGGCAGTGAACCCCTGCTGAGCCCTCGACCACGGCATGCGCGACCCTTGCCTCCAGGTAGCATGAACACACTGGATGATGAAGTTTTTTCTGCTATTATTTGTGTTTGGTTTAGAAAATACAGCACCTTTGTACTGATCAGAGATGTATGTGTGTGGCTGCTCTGTCACAAAAAACACAAATACACCAAAGGCACAGTGCCCGTTACAAGCATTTTGATCTGTAGCCTGTTTGTAGCTAAAGTTTAGGGTGATGAGGTCATGCCTCTGTTGTATATTCTTTGAAATTCTGAGAGAAATTTTTTATTGTGCAGTGAAAATCTACTTAATTTCAGAACCAATGTCTCTATTAAAATTTTATTTTTGGCGGTGAACAGCCATTGGACCTTTAGATGGGCTCTGTGAATAACTGTTGGTTTCTCTTATCTGGACTGGTACAAAAGTTACAGGTTCCTTGACAGCTATTTAAAGCCAAAACAGAAGTTTTCTACTAGTTTTAAGTTTCCCGTAGAATCTGTCTCAAAGAACCAAATTCAACTTAAAAGCAACAGAAAATAAAATGATTCGAATACTTAAAAGAAATAGCTGGAAGTCTAAAAGAAGCCCAGAGATATGGGTTAAAGATCATTCACCCATGAGTTTGTTCTTTTTAAGTTCCTAGATAAAGTTAGAGAGGATACGCTTCTGTCCAAGGCCAAACCAGTGTCAGGGTTCAAGTACAAGCATGTCAGTGACTGCTGTTGACACACTCTCAGCTCTATCCTCTGTCCCTGCAGGTGGTGGTGTAACTTTACGAGGGTCAGATGGACAGTTGCACCCCAGGGCTCCTCCTAAACCTCTCAGGGTCTCTGCTGTCTTCCCTAACACCGTCCCTCCCCCACCAACAGATGCAGAAAACGACCCCTCCTCCTTCTACGACGAGTTGGTTGTTCAGGTACAGAACTTGTCAAGTCCTTTCAAAACTAGTAAAACACTTTTTTTTTAGTCAGGTCTCTATTAAACCTAAGAAAAGTCTGTTTCCGAACCCTGTTTATCAAGTTTTTGTCCGCTTTGTGTGTCCAGGTACCAGAGTCCAGACGTAAAGGTCATGTTGACAGACTTCGTGCAGAGGAGAAGTGGCAGAGCCGTGCTCGTATCACTGAGACGTCCTTTGGTTTTCTTGAGGCTCAGATGACTGATGCATCGACACAGCTTCCGTTATTGCCGCAGAAGAAGAAGGCATTGGAGGAATGGCATTTTGAGAAGCCACATGTATGTGTATTAAATACTTTCCCCTCTGATAAAGAGGTTTTAACAGTCTTTCCAAAGTGACGAAAGGAGAAATCATTGTTTTTAGGCGAGTGTTGGCTAATTAATAGGAAACCATCTTTGCTAAATGTGTAGTCCAACATCATTCAAATGTATTGTGTTCTGTTAAATCGCAACAAATGAGACCCTGCGTCAAGACAAGTTAATGAGTCTTAACCCATCCTACACCACAACCTTGGCAAAGAACGACTTCACTTTAACAGGTAGGAACTATGAGCAGAACCAGACAACATCAACTTGCTTCTCTTGCCATCACAGGTGGAGTCTGAGTCCTGCTTCCAGCTGGATCAGTTTCAGTCACTGCTCTTACCAGAGAATAACAGGCCTCTGGAGCCCAACATCCTGCTGTCACTCAAAGAAATCTTCAATCGTTCAAATGCTAATACCACGGCTCTGCACATACTCAGTGTCGACTGTCAGGTAAGTCAACTAATTATGATATCATTTTTTTTTTCATATAAATGCAAATCTGAACCAAAGTTAAGCATCCTGTCAAGTGTTCAATTAGAATACAAATGGCATGAGAGGGGTGCAGCTGTAGACCTCCACTCTCAGCCGACCCTCTCAGAGGCTCCACTGTCAAAAGGAAGTGATGTAAGGATATGAAGTTAAACAAAAGTAAAAAAACAAACAAACAGCAATATATTGCACTAACAAAGAGTTCACAATTAAATCAATTTAAAATTGGTCAGTGGATCGAGATTTCGCTGTACAGAATTTAAAAAAAAAAGTTAAAAAGGTTGATGCTGGCATTGTTTTTATTGTTTTGTTTTTTAAATAACATTAAACATTTAAATTAATAATGTATAAAATAGTGCAGCTTTCAATGTAAATGTAACACGTCTGTCTTCTTTAAAAGTAAAAATTGAAGTTTTTATAACAAAAGAACAGCTAAAATTTAAATTCCAGGAGTGAAATAGGGGTTACTTTTATTGCATTTTTGATAAAATTAAAAGGAAACTGGTTTTGAGTTCTGCCATTTGTACTTATTGTTTTCTTTAAAAGGTAAATAGAGAAAAAATTGTCAGAAATTGTAAATCAAATTTTTGGTGAAAATATCTGAGACTTTATTCTTAGGCTATACTGACCTACTTGAGCTGTATTATAACATTGGAGCATTTTTTGTGTTTTTCTCGTCTTTTGTCTACAGTTGTTAGTGTTTACATTTTTACTTGCTGCTCTTTTTGCCTTCACGAGTAAAATGTATTTAATTGAATTTTCATGATTAATGAAAATCAGGGTGAGATTTATCACTGTATTACACTCCTGTCATCATTACAATCATTTTGTCAAAAGAAATCTGATCAGGTGTAAAAGTCAGAAATTTTCCCCTGCATATTTTTCCAAAATCTTTTTTTTTCTTTTGCGGTGATTACCTCTCTCTTTATCCTCTCTTCTGTGGTACTGTGTGTTTTGTAACTAGACATAACACCATGCATCCGTCATTGTTGTTGTTCTGCAGGTTGCACGCATCGTTGGTGTGACTGATAAACAGAAGAGGATTATGGGAGTTGGATCGGGGCTGGAACTCGTCACTCTGCCTCACGGACACCAATTACGACAGGATTTGTTAGAAAGGTAAATACAGCTGTGCGCTTACTCTGCAAAAGGGATGAAAGATCAAAGAGGTGTTTCACCCTAATAAGAAAGACATATTCTCTCTGGCTGCTACATTTATTTGGTGCAATTAGTGCTTTTTAAGTTGATGACTTACCAGCTTTTAGGTGCAGTGTGGAAAGCATTAGTGAATTAGTCTGACAGTGGTATTATTTTCAGACACAAAACTTATATTTGTGTGTTCCTTGGAGACACTGTCTGTGTTTGTTATGTGAATTTTGCATTTTATATCATTTTTAAGATGCATCAATCAGTATTGTGCACATCACAAGCTCCCATCCACCTATACTGCGTAAAGGCAGGCTTTGTGATGGTAGAAAACCCTCTCTAACAAACTCTTTATCAAATTTCCTGTCCACACACTCCTCTAATCCATTAATCTTTCATTTCGTAGGCATCATCTAATAGCTCTGGGAGTCGCAGTGGACATCCTGGGCTGCACAGGGACTGTAAGCCAGAGGGCGACTGTTTTACATAAACTAATCTTATTGGCTCAGGCCCTGAAAGAACACGCATGCGACCTCTACTCCTTCTCAGCTGTGATGAAAGCTCTGGAGATGCCTCAGGTGGTGTTATCATGACAGAGATAGGCTTACTTTATGCAAACTCAGGCGAAGTAGAATGAAGTTTTACAACACACTGAATATTCATGTGCCTGCATTTTTGCAGATAATGAGACTGGAGATGACGTGGCGGGCGCTGCGGCGGAACCACACAGAGACTGCGGTTTTATTTGAGAAGAAACTCAAACCTTTCATGAGCCTGCTGAACGAGGGAGATGGTGAGTGTGGGTTTTAAGAAGGAGACAGTAAATTAAATTACATTCATTTGGAAGATGCTTTTGAGCTGAAATGTCTTTATCCCAGCTGTCGGTGCAAAGTGGAAATAAGACCCTGCTAAATGAGAAACTACAAGTGAGCATCTGGTCAGAGTTCCCTGTCTGTTTGTTTGTAATCTAAAATTAAACCATTCAAGGAAACAGGGTCTCATCTAGTTAACAGCTTTGTACCGCTTAAATTCAGATATACATTTCTCCCATAACTGGGTCACCTCATCTAGCCAGCTGAAACAATCTGTCTCTAGAGGAGCTCATATTTTAACGCCAAACCAGGTAATTAACTTGTTTTTGTCAAAGATAGTTTGAATTTTGTTAAGTGGGTTTGCCTGAAGAATCAGTCTACTTCATGGAGTTCAGATAACAGTCAGTACAGCTCCCATTCTGACAGCTGGCAAGAGTTTGGGTTTGAACATGATGGACAACTATGTCTGAGCATGGCACCGAGCTTCATATTACATCAAAAGGAAGGCTGTCACTGTGTGAAGGTGTGCAAATAGGATCATTTAACCTCTGTGTCAGTGCATGAATGCACGCAAAAGCTTCAAAGACAAGTCCTCAAACTGTTGGTGTCAGGATAGCTATACCTTCTACCATATAATCAATGATTGATATTCTCAGGGGCTAAAAACGACCTTGATGTGCACCCAATGTGTAAAAGCGGGCACACTTCCTAGGCAACATAGGCAACAGATTCTTTCTGAAAAAAAAACAGTACATCAATCTTTGGTGGTGAATCTCTCATGGATGTATTTTGTGAGACTTATGCGTACATCTGTTCCCATGTTTTCCTCTAGACTCTGCAGTCCAGGGTCCCATAGCTGTACCACACCTGGTTCCCCTGCTCATGGCGATGGAGGGTGAGGATCCTGTGGAGGACAGCGAGCGAGGCTGTCTGCTTCTCTACAACGTCCTCCAATCAGCACGCAGCGCTGCGCTGCATGCACAAGATTATCAGCAGCACGCACACTCTCTGCTCACAGGTACACACATAAACAGCGTAGTCCATGCTTTTTTAAGATAGCGTGAGCGGCAGTAAGCCTCATCCAAGAGCTTAACTAAATTTGTTTCCCTAATTTCCCTTTCTAAGAGGTTTGGTCTTCCAGTAGTCTAGGTTGTGTTCATCAAACTGCTTTAACTCCGCTTTTAACTTGTAATTTATCAGTGCTCTGAACCTGAGAGATGTGTCCTTTTTCATAATTTATGACCCAGTAGGATGGAAGAGGAGGTATCAGTGTTGTCACCATCTGGAGCTCACACTTTTAGAGCCTGAGCGTGATAATACTGATGGGTTGGGTTGTTACTTGAAGTGTTCTGTCGGTTAAACTGTGATTGATGGCAAAGAAGAGGAGGTTGCTTTCACTCAAGGACATACCTTCATAAGGAGGTGCCCACCTGATAACCCCAGGGATGTATCAGCTCTTGCTGCTCATCTGTTTTTCTTTGGGGTTTTGAGAACTTGGGGAGTTATGAGTTGGCTTCTAAATTATCAGTTGAGGCAGTAATGGGGCGTGTTTCTTCACTGAGTGCTCATATTTTCTTAAAGTACAAGTGCCAAATGTTTCACTCAAACACATCTGATCTGATTCATCACACTGCTCTATCTGCAGGCTGGGAGCCCGTCCCTGAGCTGTTGGAGGCTGTCCGGACTGAGTTCGCCCTGCGGCTGCTCTGGGGTCAGTCTGGAGCCACAGCTGACAGAGAGGAGCGCTACGAGAAGTTTGACAAGATTCTTTGTGTCCTGTCTGATAAACTGGAACCCGTAGAGATCACTCCACTTCAGGCTGACCCTTAAATCTGAAGCTCAGGGGGAGTGAAAAAAGAAATCAAAACTGTCTTCACCAGAGGAAATATAAAGCTGGTACCTGAGGCAGAAATCTCACCCCTGAGATTGCAGAGACTTAAAGGAAGGTTATCTCTGAGGTGTGAAAAAATGTCGAGCAAAAAAAAAAACAAAACACGAAAAAAAGGATGAATTTCTTTTGGGAAATGTCTTCCCTGGGCAGTTCTTTACAGCAAAGGCTGCTTTGGATACATTCTTGGTTTTCAGGGAATCTGATTTTTTTTTTTTTTTTTTTTTTTTACCCAAAAGTGTGCTTCTGTTTACTACTTTATTTGTGATACTCTGACCCTTTCTTGTCAGTCAACCCCAGTTGTTTGATACTTGAGATTCAAAAGGACCAACGTGAGCCGTATTGAAACTGTACAGAAACTGCTGCAAAGAACCACACTGTAAATTATGTTTTTTAATTCAGTATTTCTGATGCAATTAAAGTTTTTTTTTTACATGTAATATTTCTCATAAAGAATATTTTAAAAAACAAATGGCAAGAATTGTTTCTTCTTTTTACTCTGACTCAAATGATACATGTCAGTACATATACAGTTTATTTAAAAATTGGTCACATAATGAAAACCCTTTAATGTTGAAAAAACTTCTGCAAGTGCAGGACATGAGTGGTGGAGAAAGAAATGAGTAAACACATCATGGCTTATCAAGAGGGAGATTCTCTTTGTAAATTTGTTCTAAGTTTGTGGACTGTGCAGAGTTGAACTGCAGGAGATGTAGTGTATCTGCTGAAAGAGAAAGGTTACTCTGTGCTCACCAGGAATCTGAGTTTTAGCTCATAACAAATCAAAATCTTCCCACACAAGTATTCTGTGGAAACAAAAATCAGAAGAAAAAAAGAAGTTGAATGAAAACAACATTGAAGAAAAAAAAAAAAAAAGAGTCCATTTGTTTGGATAATTCACAGAAAGGGAAGTACATTTTGAAGGTATAATCTCAACTTTTTGTGAGGGAGAAAACATATCAAACATAATCCTATCAAGAATGTATTTTATGTGTTAAAATGTGCACTTTTTTCTTTTCTTTTTTTTTTTTTACGTCTCAGCATCTTGGTCCCATTTTGACTCAAAATTTCTCCCTGTGGCACAACTGGTTTGATCAGTCCTTTGAAATTGACTAAACCTAAGACAAAAAAATGATGGATAACAAGGGTAATTTTCTTGTATTTCAACTATGCGTTGAACTCTGTTCATTGTGCTTTTTTTTTCAGGAATAGCTTCCTAAATTCACAAAACTGTGAAACAGTTTCTGTGCAAATTTTGCTTTGGCAGTAAAAATGTCACAGCATATAAATGTTAGTTTCACATTTTTAAATCTTCTCAAAATGGTCAACATGTTCCCTAAAGTGACATGGAAAAGGTTTGAACGTTACAGTGGTCTTCTTGCTTACATGAGTTTTTAGTATCCCCACAAAGCTTAAAATTGGGTGATTAGGTGGAAAATTCATGGTCAACTTTCTGAGTAAAGATATATTCCAAAGCATATCTGCTTGCTAATATTAACTGTGTCTCTTACATTAAGTGGAAGAGTTTTAGATTTACTTTGATAATATATTTGTATTCAGGCTTTAACTGGGGCTGTCAAGATAACAGATTTCAACTCATTACTGTGCCCAAAATTTCAAGGTAACAGTTGTTCTGCAATATTTTTAGAAAACTAAGGAAACAGCTATTTGTCACATCAAGGACAGGTATAAGTTTCAGGTATAAATGCAACTGGCCCACAGATCATCATAGCAACATCATCCCTCAGTCTTATGGTGGGTGTCAACCAACATAAAGAACCATTACTGCTGCATTATTTGAACAACCAGTTATAGTATTTCTGTATTGTTATACAAATACAATACTAATCATTTTCTAAGGTAGTTATTGGTCAATACAGGTTTGTTGTGACAGCCCTTGTTAAGATCAAAAAGAACAGTGTGAAACATTAAGCTGGCATGGAAGTGTGAAGAAACAGTTTTTCCTCAAAAAGCTCCTTGAGTCTCCTCAGGTGTGCCCCCACGTTAAAATAGCTCCACAGTGGGAGTACAGAGCTATGTAAATATTTAAACATTTAAAAATGTTTTATTTTGATACCTCTGGTGTTCATTAAGAGTGTTAAAAAGTGAGAAAAAGTCTAGATTTAAGTCGTGTCAAATGTAGATTTTTACCTTCAAAGGGACTTGAACTGAGGACTTGAAAAAATGTGAACCTATCATTTACAGCGACAGTTTATCAGAGGATCCTCTACATGTTACAAACCCTGTATATTAGTGGCTTCTATCCAGTTATATGTTATAAAACAAACCCTCTTTATCATGAAACAAACTCACATTATCATGTCAAGAAAAAAAGTTTTAGCAGAAGGTTGGTGTTACAAACAGAAAATATTCAGCAGGTTACTACAAGTGGCAACGGCAAAGTCAAGTGAAAGGATATATGGATGTAGGAATGTAGCGTTGAGCTACAGTGTAGCTGAAAAAGATACACGCGTCATCACTTAATGCTGTGTCAAGAAGTTCAGATATACATTCAAGAGTTTGTCTTTAGAGGAGCAGGAGAAGTAAGATCAGAGGGGATTTACATCCTGCATTTAGAGGCCGCCTCTGCTGCTGCGGCAAGCAGAAACAGGAGTGTAGGATAATTGCAATCAGTCCTGATAACAAGCCTCATAATCACTCACTTTCATCTCACCAACACGTCACTGGCCAAGATAAAAGATGTAGAGAAAAGCTCCAATTATCACGGATGACTTTGTATTCGCCCCTGGCTCTTAACTTTCCAACACAAACTCAGTGTGTGTGTGTGTGTGTGTGTGTGTGTGTGTGTGTGTGTTTGTGTGTGTGTCTGTGTCTGTGTGTGTGTCTGTGTCTGTGTGTGTCTGTGTGGGTTATGGTGCAAGTTTGACATAGGATGAAGGTATATAGCCCTCTTCGCCATTGGCTCTGAGGACTCTCATCCATCCATCTCCTTTATCCTCCTCCATTATACTCAACAGCTCTCCCTCTGTAATGGAAATCGTGCCCTCGCTGTTGCCTGCATGCAAACACACACAAAAGACTCATATAAAGGACTATAATGAGATCTATTTATGACAGAGTTGGGAATGAATGTCATAATATACCTTCAAAAGTGTAAAGAGCAGAGCACTGGCCAATTGGAGTTTCTACATCATCAAACTCGTCCTCGAACTCTGTGTAGATGTTCTGTGTGGTGTCGCCTGCAACAACACTGCAAATGCACACAAAAAGACACAGTTACCCTTTAAAATCAAGATGTGCTTTCTTCTTCGTATTATACCATATTATACACACTGTTCATAACTAAGGACATTAATCCACTCATTACCAAAAGTTAGATCAGGAGATTGATACCACTTTTAAAATATGTTTGGAGTTCAAAAAATAAAAGAAAAAAAAGTGTCTAAATAATTTACTTATTAAAAACTTAAAGCTTCAGTTAGGAACTCTAACCTGTGTTGATTTTGCCAATGACAAACTCTGCCGAGAAAAATGTAAACAAAGTTATCTAAAGCGTTCAACCATTCCCCCCTCCACAGTAGTTCCAGATAGTTTAAATAAACATATCAGCACTTTCAGTCTCCCTTTGGTGGTCTTATTTGATTCTGTAGCTCAACGGAAGACCATAAAATTTATTTTGGTCTGTTTCATAACTGATTAAAAACTCCTCATAGGAGCTTTGAGCCCAAGTGTGATATAAAATTTTAGTTCATGGAGTATAACACAAGGGTGTTTTTTTCTCGCTCACAGAATAGGAAAGTTACCCTACGACACTTTGGGCTTCCACTAGACAAAGATGCTAAATGGCTACCACACTCTAATGAGATTTGTACACATTGTTTCATCATTTTTCTCAAGAAATTCTGGCTGAATTAACTGAGTTAGACACAGGCTATAGCCAAGGGCACCTGGGTTTCAGTCCCATATGGAACAAACTCATTCTTGCTGTAGACACAAAGATTTTCCAAGTACTGTTTGTGACTCATGTACTGTAACCTAACCACTGAAGTTTCACAATGTTTCTGGCATGTGACTAAACATGGGGAAATGGTTACAGTTAGCCAAAGTTGAAAGGTTTGGGTAAAGTCAGCAGTTCTGGTTCCTCTGAGAGGGAACAGCCAAAGTTTGCACACAAGCAGGACTTACAGCACATTTTGGTCACCTTAACCTACCAGGTTGTAGATGTGCTTAAAGACTCTCCCTCCCTTTAGTCTTTACTGCGACTCAATAAATACCCAATAATATGTGTTCTTAGAAGCTTAAAATAAAAAGGTTAATGAGCATACTTCCCTAAAATTAAACTGCTCCTTAAAAAAATCTTACCTATGTTGAGTGTTATTATTGAAGGTGTTGGAAGTTTCCTCTCCTCCCACTGCTTCTGACAGCCATGTCTGTAACCAGACATCATTTTATGTTTAAACTTGAACAAACACATAAATAAGTTCATCAAACATTTTGATTCAGCATGTGTGATGACCTCATATTTGGTGAGCTCCCCCCTCAGGCGGCCAATGTTCTGAGCTGTTTCTGTGATCTGAGGCTCCAGACTGGAGGGGTCTCCCATCTGTGGATTCTGCTCGTATACACCTTTCATCTTCTCCAGAGCTTCACTGAGGTCAACGACAGGTAAAAAGGTGTTATTGTTTTCAAAAAGGGAGCACTGATTAAGGAAGTTTGCAGTCAGGTTCTTCCTCAGCAATGGGTGTAAAGTATTTCTTTTGCAGGCCTTGCATTGTGCACAAGAGTATTGTCACATACAAACAGGAAAAAGGTCTTCACCGAACTATTACCGCCAAATTAGGAACAGACTATTGTTCACTAATTGAAACTGGGAGCCCAAGCCCAAACCATTAAAGCATCTCAAGTCCACAAGGACACAAACAGAAGTATGAGGACAATAGTGGCCACGTAGTGTGTCTGCTGGTTGAATAAATATGTTGTCTTGTAAGGCACGCCTTCACACGTCATAGCAAAAAATGAGTCTAGACTGGAGTTTGATTATTCTTTCAAATAGGGTGACTAACCTTTTTTTTTTTATCAGTGCCATTTTATTACATGAATTAAAGTTTTTGATGTTTTCTTGTAATGTCATATTATAGCCAATTAAAATCTGATGAAACCAAGCATGCACACTCAATTCATAATATTCAAGAGTTTTTTATTTGTCTCAAACTTTGGCTACTGCTTCTTCAGAATGGACACTCAAACCTACAGAGAACTCTTTCTAGTGTTTAAGAGTGTTTCTGTTTCCAAAAGGCTAAAGTTATGTTTTTCTTCTGAAATATAAGGCTAAGCATCTTAGTGAAGGAGTGTTGCTGCAAAAATGATTTTTACAGCCCAAACAAACTTCATGAATTCAACAATGAAATTAAAACCATCCTTCCTTCTTTTCATATCACAAAATGCTTCCCAGTCAGTGCCTTGTGGAAACTGTTAATGCTGTCGGTGATGTTTTAATGTTTTCACCTTTGGTCCTGTGCCTTCTGCAGATCTTTGGTGATGTCATCGATCTTCGCCTGCAGCCTCTTCTTCCGCTGCTCTGGAGGAAGGTGAGAGAAATCTTCTGCTGCAGGTGGCTAGACACAGGCACACACATACACACAAAGAGCACACATAATGAGCATCCTAAGCGTCATGTATACACCAACCTTATCAGTAAGCACCACCAGATGTCACTCCTCCTTCCTTCTGTCTATCTCTGTCCCTCTGATAATAGGATGTCTACAGAGAGCTTGTTAGTCAGAGCAGGCAAACAATGGAGAGCCAATTATTCCGTGTCAAGGTAGCTATCCCTCCGTTTTAAGAAATGACAGTTATGAGGGGAAACAAACAAATAACAGAGAGAGAGAGAGAAAAAGAGGAGTATGACTTACTTCCCTTGGCAATACCACTGAGTTTTCTCTGTGCCCGTATGGATTGGCACACACCATTTTACCCCAGACATGAATAACAACTTCTTTAGCTTGTGATACCACACCAATGCACATTCAGGCAAGCTTAGAAATCAAACAAATTCATAAATTAACGAATAGCTGAGAAAAAAAAAACTGTATAAATGTGATGATGTTTGAGACCTTTTTTTTCACTAAGAGAGCCAAATAATTACAGAGATTTGTAGAAGAGACTTCTTCTCAATTTAGCAAACACATTTTCTATTTTTCTACTTGTAAGTTCTGAATAGAAAAATCAGGCATGAGTGTTTCATAACAGCATAATTTCAGAACGGGGCTTGACATTTGAAGAAAAAAACAACTTATTTTCTCCATGAAGTTTGTTTGGAATTTGAAAACAAGCAGCAATACTCTTTCTGAAAGACATTTTTCTGTTGATTTTGTAAAAATCATCTTCATTCCTTTAGAAGTATTAAATAGAAATTGTGAAACTGTTAGCATATCAAGATGTGATTAGAGCTTAAAAAACATCCCTGGGTGCAGTGTGGGTGGAAATGACACTTGAATAAGATGGTCACTTAAATTAAATACTGTGTTTTGCTTTAGTAAAAATCTGAGCTTTTGTCGTTTCTTTTCATGGAGAATCAATTGCATTTCATCAGTATGGCATCACAGGCTAAAGACTTGTCTCATTTATGTGAAACTTGGAAAGAAATGTCCCTTTACTGTTAGAAAAAACACATATGATTCGAAAATTCAAAAACCAATGAACAGGGCTGATTGATTTGCTTGCACAGCAGATGGTAAGGGCCACATTCACGTTCAACAATTCCAGACAACACCTAGCTGTTGTTACAGGTCATGTAGAGCCTGAACACAAGGGCATTTAAATGGCAAATTCTGCAGTAAAACAAAGCAGCCACATTTTCAGACTCACTCACTACAAAATAGATCTGAGTATGTACATTATTTTTTTCCCATTCAGTAACTCTCAGCTGACTGAAATACACAGTTTTATTCACATGAATATTTGAAGTCTGATAAAGCAATAGCTCTAAGCTTGGCAGAATGTGCATGTCACTGAGGTCTCACCTCTACAAACATGTCATTCTCATAATTTGACAGATTTAGGAGGCGTTCCAATTAGATTAATATTCTCTTTGAACAATTTTTCCAGGATCAGAAACTAACTGTTTGCTTCTCCATCTATAATCACTTCCATGTGACAGCCTGGTGTTAGTTACTTTCTTTAAAGCCTACACCATCCAATTTTGCAGACAATTTCCTTCAGCTTTCTATGTTGATGAACAGTCACAGCAGCTGAATGGATTTTCTCGATTAAACCTGCATCAAAACATCTGTCTTCCTTTGTTTATTTATCATTAGGTTGTCTGGATTGTGAAGATAGCTCAAACTAATGTCATTCTGTTTAACTGATTATAGGACCCTGAGAGGAAAAGGATGACCTCCTCAGCAGTGCCTCCTGCAAAATGAGCAGCCTCTCACACCTCAACACGTTATGTTGAACGTCAAGGTTAGGTGTCTCTTCTTAAAATTACCAGCCATTTTTACCCACTTAGGTCAGTGCAGCGTGGTCCTGATTATAATTGTTCACTGAGCTGCATTTGCCCCTTGAGAAGTAACCATCACCACAGATCAATCCCTGAAATATCTTTGATTCTACCTTCTATGTAATGTGAGTGAGTGTTACCATGTGTTTTACAGCTTGCGTTATCTGGACAGAGACAAAATGGACACTCAGTGTGAGACAAATACACAACAAACACACAGCACAGTGAAGAATCTTATACAACAGCAAGAATGGATTATATAAAAAGAGAAAAAAAACCCCACTCAGGATGTGAAGCTATACGCTGTGATCAAAAAGGCATTGAACGCTCTAATGGCTTTAACCCAGCATCAAATAAGATGGGACATAGACAATCTGACAATTTATCTCAAGCTTTGCCTCCTGACAGTGTACTTGTCTGGCATAAAATCACATGACAATACAGGAGTCTTGAATTCATCCTGTTAGGCAGAATTATGTTAGCAAGCAGGAGGTTGGATGCTAGAGTTTGCTAACATCAACATTGAACTGCTGATGCAGGAATTAGCCAAAATATGCTAAGAGCCTAAGCCAGCTTATACAGTTGTAATCAAACATAGGAATAATGTTCAGTTGAATACAAATTTCTGTCATTGAATTAACTTCTTCCTTTGGCCATGTAACACGTTCAAAAAGTGAGGTTAGCCAAAACGGCTCAGTGCTAGCTTTAGCTGTTGCACTGCATTGCTGCATGTTTCTGTATTGCAGTATAACCGTTTCATTTTGTAAGATTAAAACTTAGAAATATTTGTCAAAATCCCTTTGTTCACTGGTTTCAAAGACTGGATACAACAATACAGAAAATCATTATCACTGGTTTTGAGCTTTCCACCCTGAGTGTTAGGTCCCAGCAAAAATGTTGTGATGCAAGCAGTGAAAATAGTAAATGAGGCTTTATAAAGAACAGGCTAATGATCTGTCCACCATGAATGATTTAAAACTGTTTTCACAATGTCTTATGGCCAAAGTATTTACAAAACATGACATCATGGGAGGACATAGCTTGGACCTCAGCAGATGCCATCACTCACCCGGTGGTGTTTGTGCAATAACTTTAAGGTGGAAATCCTGGGTTTTACAGAACGATTAAACTCTCTCAGACAGAGGGAGAGGGGGGAGTGCTGCAGCTTGGAGAGGGGGAGGGAGAGGGGGAGGGAGAGGGGATGGCTTCCTGGTGGGAATGGGGATGGGGGAGAGAAAGCCGGACGGGAAAACTGAAGAAGGGCGGAAAAAGACAAGGTGAAAAAAACAGAGGGAAGAGAGTGAAGAGCAAAGAAGGAAAAAAAGAGAGGGGAGTAAAACAGATGCACAGGTTTTAGTTGTAAACAGGACGAAGAGTTAAAGAGAGAGCAAAGGGTGTTTTAAGGCAAGTCTGTGCAGCAGACTGGAATTAGAATAGGCCCCTAGGGTAACAGGGCGGTGGGGTAAGACATGTCTGGAATGTGTGCTCAGTTTTGCGTGTATATGTGTGTGTATGTGTGTGTGTTTATTCTAAACCATTGTTATGACACCATGTGATTGTCACTTTTGCACAACTTAATAAAGAGAACATGCATGAGTTTAAAATTGCTGGTTTTGCACTTTGGGCAGACTTGACTCACTAAGACGTGAAAGGTGTCTCTCAGGAGTTCTGTGCAACAAGCTGTTCAACAGGCAAAGGTTCAGGTTTGACCAGCTGTAACTGTGACACCTTTTCTTTTTTTAGAAGTGTATTAAGAGCTGGTTTTGTAATCATTTCAGACTCAACATGTCAGGTATTAATGGATGAGTCTGGTTACGATTTTCTCACTCTGAATACAAATCCCACTTAAAGACCAAACCAACAATAAACTGATCCTCCTCTCAAAGCTTGCTTGTTTCGGCCTCAGATCTCCATTGTTGGATTAGAAAAAAAAATAAAGACACGAAATGAGTCACATTATAGGACTAGATGACAGGCTTCTTTTGAATAAATTAAAACACTGAATGACTCACATAGCAACATGTTACTGAACTGGTTCCTTGAAAAAAATGACAAACCTTTCAGTTGGCCTTAACCTTTGGCTGAAGTGCTGTATTAACTCCTGTTTGAGTTCAATTCACTGTACTTGATGACTATTGAGTTTTAAGTATTACCTTCACATAATTCAGAAATGAATAGGGAAAAAAAAATTCAAATGTCATGAATCATAAATAAAAACATTCTAAATTTGTTTGTGTGCCATTTACAAAAAGAAACCAACTAAACTATTGACATCTATAAGACTGATAATTATGTGCAAAGCTTGGTGTCAGAGTGATGAAAAAGAATGCCTGGAGACAAAGTACTTACAAGAAGATTTACCTCCTTATAAGTTAAAATTATTGTAGTTTTGTCTTTTATTAATCAAGCATCACACAAACATAATAAAAATATTTGCATTTAAAATATTACTAGTTCATGAATTGAGTGACTCAAATTTGCTTTTCTGAGATTTCTGTGTTAAACAGTCAGAACTCAATATTAAAGGTGCTTTTTTTCTCACCAGATGTTGCTGTTGTTTAAAACAGAGGCATGCTGTGTGTTCGGTCTAACTGCATGACTCAGCTCTATTAATGGAGTTAGATGTACTAGAAATGGCAAGATCTTTTTTGGCACGACAGTGACTTAGTGACCCCATTAGTTTAACCACATGAGAAGAACAGGACAGATAGTTTGTTAGAGACAGAAGAGAGTGAGACGAGGCGAGAAGCAGAGAATATCTTGTCCTTGAGATGCTGTCCTTTTTATACAAACTCAAAAGGAAACAAATTAAAAGTAGGAATAGTGTAGAAAATCACCTTGTGCTTCTTGCTGAAAGGCCAGAGTTTGGCGCGCACTTTTGGTGGGTTTAGACTCGAGTCAGAGGTCGCTGGTTTGATCCCTTGGCTGTAGTCTTCAAATTCAACATCCCCCGGTCGTTCAAAACCAGACTTGTGTTGCTCTATGAACAGTATTGAATCCTGCAGACAGACAAAATGGCAAAGAGAGTTCTTGCTCTTTGTGTGTGCTGGGCAACTCTAACACTAATGAATAAAATCAACATTCATGACAAAAAGGAATGGAGATGCAACAAAAAGTTTTCTGTTATACTCTTAAGAAAGTAACATTTTTTTCTGCTGAGAAATTTAGGTACAAAAAATAATTCAACCTCTTTTGATAACACAAACAAATACGTGGTAGTCCATTCTGGCTAGCCTCATTAAAAACCAAGGGATACTTAGCCTACTTACTTGGAAAAAGAAATGTCAAATGTTTACACTTAATGAGGAAATTGAAGATTAAAATTATGGGATACAAAGTCAGGCATTCATAATGTTGAACAAAATTAAAAACAACATGAAAAACGTGATTTCATACACAAACCACTAAACTAGGTTTGACATTCACAAAAACTGAATATTAATTTGAAGTTCCGTAAAGTATTAAGAATTAAGTATCTGTATTGAAAAAAAGGTTAATCATGTTGGGACAGTAAGAGGTTTCAGTAAACATGTTAAGAAGCTTCTAGCTGGTGGGTTGGTTGTTACCTGGAGTGTAATGTTGATCCCACTGTCTGAATCACATTTTCAAACCCAGAAAAAACAAGGCCCCAGATATACTTTCTTTTTTTTTCTTCTCAAAATATGTGAGAAACAAAACACTGAACATGTGTACAGAGTCAACCTCTCATGTTTACCTGTTTCTCATTAATTTTGGCCCCTGCTGCAGTGATTCCTTCTAAACACTTGGAGATGATGGGCAGCACCTTTTTCTCAATGTCTGAAAACTGGCTGTAGCCCTCTGCCATACGCCGAATCCGCCGCTCGTCCATGTCCTGTAATTTCTGTTCAACACACACATACACAGCTGATTTCTTTGTGGGGTCTTATCTTTTTCACCATTGATCATTGTCTGATCTTTATGAGCTGCAACAGCAGTTGCAGAGGATTTCGTTTTAGAAAAGGCACAGAAGGGTGTGGTTTGTATTATGTCACTGTAGCAGACGTGTAGTACAGTGTTTTACAGCTCAACCGCGTGTGAATGAGTGTGGGTTCTTTCTCACATTGAAGATTTGTGGTATCTCTGTGTAGTAGAAGAAGTTTTGTTCCTTGTTGTATTTCTGGAGCTGAGCTGCGTAGTCGTTCCTGCACTCCTCTGCCGTGTGTGTGCGGGAGTGGGCATGCTGCTTGGCCTTCAGAGACAGGTGCAAGGATGGAGAAAAAAGGGAGGGGAGGATGAGAAGATGCAGGAAGAGGGGGAAATGACGAGATGCAAAACAAAATGCAAAGTGGGATCAATGTGGGGACAGATGCAGGGAGGGAGACGGAGGAGGGAGGGGAGGCAAAGGAGGTGAAATCCACCATGGAGGGAGACAGACAAGGACAGTTCAAGGATAATTTTCACAAAAACTATCTGAAACCTGTGGGTGAAACAAATCAGCACTCAGTTAATGTTTTCAGTCTGTGTTGGTGTGTACATGTGTGTGTTTACCTTTTCAACATCCAGTTTGGTCGCATTCAGGTCGCTCTCAGTTTTCTCTGCTTGCTGTGTGGCTTTGTCAGCTTCTGCCCACTCTTTTGCAAAACGCTTCTTAGTCTGCAGACATGTACAAACAGAAACAATTTATTTTTACATGAATAATGCATAGAGCTTTACAGAGTATCAAAAATGCAAAAGGCATGGAACTCTTTCACACAGAAGATTTAAAAAGAGAGGAAGTGGACTGTCCACCAAATACTGTAGTTCATACTTCTGTCTCTGAAGCAGGAATTACAAACAGTAGGGATATTTCTGTGACTCTACAGGGATTTAATTTGTTGCCTCACCTCCCTCTCATTAGAGTATGATAATTTTGTGGTGCTCAAAGTGTGGAAAAAATTGAAAATACTCTTTTATGAATTTCATGGGTTAATTAACCTCTTACAAAGGATCCATTTTTCATATTAAATGACTTCATTTCTGGCTAAAGTAACTTCAACTCCATGATTCATACACCCTGACTCAGCAGATTGCTATGAAGAATAAAGTATTCAGAGATGAATCCAAAAACCTCAGTGTATAAATAATTTTTAAATACGTAATATGTTCAAAGGACTCTGAAGAAAAAATTGTGCCAGTGCAAAATGAGAAAAAATGTACAGGAAACCAAACACACTGTGTATCAAATTATGTTTCTGATAAATATTTTCTTGAGTTTACTTTTAAAAAGTCCAGTCAAATTCTGTTTTGTCATAACAAAAGAAACTTAACCATCTCCTACTAAGGTTTAACATCTTTGGCAACATTTACCTATTAAAATGCAATTTAAGGGAGCTTTAGAAAATGTTTATAACTCAGAACAGACAGCAGGTGTGAACTATGATACCATAATATCAAAGAACCATCCACATGAAAAGATACTACAAGAGGCTTGTCCTTTAGGAAACAAAAACTTGACTCACACTTTCTAGGTGTTTAAAGCTGCTCTCTAGATTCTGCTGGGCCTTCTTGGCATCAGACAGGTACTGTGGAGGGAAGAGGTTAAAGATGATGACGCAGTTTGTACAATTTCCCCGTTTTCCCCCCCTCTGCTGAGCCTTCTTCCTTCCTCTTACTGTTTTGCGCTCCTGTTTGAGATCCTGGAGGTATTTGGTGAGTTCCACACAAATGCCGGTCATCATGTTTTCAGCAATGAGCTCCCGCTGGCCGGCGTAATCGTTCAGTTCGTTTAGGATCTCCTGTAACGATGCGTGATTGCTGAACCTGCAGCACAGAGGACAGTCAGATAGGGAATTCCTTACAGGTAGAAGAACCAGCAATTGACTCTGCGTCCAATTCAAGTTATCTTTATGAGCTCCCAAATGATGACAGGTGGCTTAGGAAATGTGATAAGACACATCAGGCCTGTGGGAACTGTCCAATCTGCACAGTCAATGTAATGTGCATCTGCTTCAATAGAGACCATATTTTGTGGTAAAACAGAGGAAGGCCTGAAACACTTGATGCCACTTTCACTGACACAAAGACAAAGCAGCTGCATTCACTGCCACTTTAAGGCCAAGTGAAAGTGAAATGGTGGAAAGTGAAGTGAAAGGTGAAATCAGGCTTGCGCGCGGGCGTCAAGACTCAACCTAACTGTTACCAACTGCTACAATCTAACTAGAAAGGTATGGCTGATAAAATCTTAGTAAAGGCATCTAGTAAAAGGTGAGGCTCAATTTGCCACCATTCTTGTCCGTACAGACAGCTTGTGTGTAAAGGGAGCTTTACACATGCACAAAATCAGGAACCAAAACAAAAACTGTGATTTCTGTATGCAAAGCAAAAGTGGTGAAGGTAACAGAAAGTAAAAGTGTAAGTTGAGTTCTCTCACTTGCATTCTTGTTCTTCTTTGCTTCCTCTTTTGGCATATTTTTTTGTTAGACTCCTGTTGGAAAGCAAAGAGATGCAGATATTGTACACATGCATAAAATTTGCTGTCAATCCAAAGTCATTGATTAAAGCTGACCATGGCGCACCTGAGTTGTTTGGCGTAGCTCTGTTCTATCTCTGTTCGTTCCTTCACAAACTTTATGTATCGCTCCACCAGGTCCAGGCCAGACTGTGTGTGCTTGTCAATGTGATCATACTGGTCCTGTTACAAAAGACAGAAGATACATTTTCATATTTTAAACCTGTGTGCAGTCAAACTGCAATCCTGGTTAAAGCTAAATGTTTTTATCAGTGACAAGGTTATATGCAGAGCCAATCTCAGACAATTCAGTACAGTATTTTCCCAAAACATACACACAATGACAGGGAAAAGCTTTTTAAAGTCAAACATAAATAAGTCTTTGATCCACTAAGAGTGAAAGCAAAACCAGAGACACAGAGTCACAAGAAAAGAGGAAGTGAAGCCTGCAGCGGGAGTATCACAGGGAAATTGTCTGCTGATTTAAGAGGATCAGACACTTCACTTAGCAGCTCCAAAGCTTTCCTAATGAAGACATTTACCAGCTGACTGAAAGTTAATCCGCAGCTCTTAAAATTAATCAACATTTTCTATTTTTTCTACATCTGCTCCCAAAACCTGTTAGCTGCTTTCAGATTTTTTAAAGAACTTGTCAAATATTTTGGGAAATGGCCTTTCTGCCCACTCAAAGTGCTTTTACACTACTGGTCACCTGCTACCATCCAAACCAGACTGACACACTGACAGCAGAGGCTGCTACAGTGAGGGACCATCAGCATTAGCTAATCTAGCCGGTCCAAAACACTGCAGAACAAGTACTGAAAGCACATCTCTCTTTTAAAAGCCTCCTTACGCTGGCTCACCATAAAATCCAGAGTACAAGTTAAAAATATCTTTTTATGGTCAGGCACCGTTGTATCTTAAAGAGCCTGTGGTATCCTATTGCTTCTCTAATACATGATGCTTCCAGCATTCAGCACTGCCTGCCATAGCCAAGGTTATAATAGTTAACTGAAACAAAACTAAAAACTAACCAAAATTATAGACAAAATGTCCCTAGTTATTGTTTCTGACAACATTAATAGCCTTTAGGATTGAAATAATCCAATTTACTTTCTCATCCAATTTTACAACAGTTTTATTCAGTTGTCAGTGCCATACGGCACCATCATGGTGACGTACTGGGATGTGCTTGTTTACTGCACTGACTGGCTGTGCGCTGTGCGCTGTGCGCTGTGCTGCGACGAAACAAAGTGGAGCAATGAATCAGAGCATCTGTAATAGTTTAATTGCATGTGAGTCTGACTTTATTGTTACAGAGTCCACGTTTCTAATTATTGAAGCTCACATTATATTGTTTTATATAATTTATGTTTATATTTTTTTATATAAATTATGTTTATATTTTTTATATTGAGTTTATATTATTTTCTTGAGTTTAAGGCAGCAGCCAACATTTCGGTATCAGCATTGGCTGAGCAGTGAGCACTATGTTGGACTTGAAAATAAACAGTATTACAAAACATTTACTCTGACCTATTTGAATCTTGCACCTGGTTAAAAGGTATGAAAAACTAAAACTAAACTGAAACTTAACTTAAACTTAACTAAAACTAAGCCGTGTTGCAAAAATCAAAACTTAATAAAAACTAGAGAGCCGGCTCTAAAACGCATCAAAACCAAAATGTAACCGGAATAAAATGTCAAAACTAACTACTACTAAACTATAATGACAAATCCAAAACTATTATAACCTTGGTCATAGCTACAGTAGTATGGGAGATAGAGCCTTCAGTTGTCAGGCTCCTCACTTTTGGAGTCACATACCAGTCAGGGTCACAGAGGTAAAGTCTCTCCACTTTTAAGAGTGGAGCTTAAAGTCAGGCCTGGCTCAGCCTTAGACCAGCTCTTATCTGTAATGCTAAAGGCTAAAACTTATGGGGACGACTGGCACATTGTACTCCTTTCTTTCCCTTTCTTTCCCTTTCTCTTCCCTGTCCCATTAAAGTCACTGACCACGGAGCCCCTAAGTGTCCTTATCTCACAAGTTCCCCTGGATCCTTGTTCCAGACAGTGGTGGTGGGAGAAAAAATGGAAAATCAATATATCCAGATCTTTTGTTTGACAATATCAAAATAGGGAGTATTTGTCAAAAGAAAAAGTTTGTTTTTTTCAATTTTAATTCTTCATTTTAGTCTTTCTTTATAAACTGGATTGAAAGAAAAGGTACCACTTTTTTCCAGCAGAGGGCTAAATGTTTCCCTCTGACTCACGTGATGTGCATTTTATGGGAAATGGCTCCTGATATAGTCTGTAGACTTAAAAAGCAAACTTAAAATTGCAAAAATCGTAGAGAATTGCAATTTAAATTGAATCAGGACCCCAAGAATCGTAATCGAATCGAGAGAATAGCATATCGTCCCAGCCCTAGCAGATGGCCTGCTGCTTTAGGTCTGCTGTACTCCAGTAGCAACTTCCAGTACCAGTCTCACCTTTATCGTTACTGTTATAATAACAATGAGTTGTGTACCTGGTATCAGGAGGTTTATAGTGAAATTTAAATTGCTGTCTCAAACTTACAGTCATGAAATCAAACACCATCACCTCCTTCTTAACCAACGTAAACCATGTTTGCCGGTGGATGCTCCTGCTAGTTTGCAATTTGCTCTTAGAGCCTTTAAAGAACCAGTTTATCTTTCCATGAGTAAGACAACTCGTTAAGTCACTATAACACGACGGACCGTGACAGTTTGTTCATCTCTCTTTTTCTTTTTTTTTCTTTACTGCAAGGAAACAGTACCTGGCATCATGGTTCCTAACTCCTCACATCAGTCCTTACGGGCTAACTTTTTAAGCATTAATTGAATAATGATCAGATAAATATGAGGCTAGGTGGGTGTTGCTGTGTTGGTGGTTTAAGCGCATCCCTTGTGCAAGGCAGCAGTGGCATTAGTAAAGTAAAGGCAAAGACCTGAAATCAGTCAGCCTTAACAAACTGCCTTAATGGTAGGCAGGCTTGTAAGAGGATTATGAAAATGATGCATGGCAGATATGAAATCAGTGCAGCCTGAACTTGCTCACATGTCATTTCATTTGTGTTGTTTACAACCTCAACCCTGAAGTTAAAGACATTGGAAAATTACTCTTCCTCACAGACAAAACACCAAAATCCAAAGCCATTGACAAGTAAGAAAAAAATCAAGTCCACATTTGTGTCAGATTGTTGAACAGCATTGATCCTTGAAAACATTTCAATCTATTTAAAGTGGCTGAATGACGAATAGATCAACTTAACGCTTTGTCAGCTCTGATTGGATTACGCTCTGTGTGCATCACATTTCATCAGGATGTGACTCTGCACCAGATCGAAACAGGAGGGTTTGAATGCATACACACACACACACACACACACACACACACACACACACACACACACACACACACACACACACACACACACACACACACACACACACACACACACACATACACACACACACACACATACACACTGTCTTCCCTCCTTTTAATATCCCACATGCACTAAGGCACAAAGGTGTAGTAGAGATTAAAGCAAACTCTCCTTTCAGCATTCCACTTGTTAAACATATCTCTTCAAAACACACTCCCACACACACTCAAACCTGTTGGACAGGTAACACACTGGTTTAAATCTCCATGGCATACAGCAGAGGCCTCACCGAAGACGAATGTAACCACAAAACATACGAGAAACAGAACACACAAAGCAACAGGGAGGGTCTGCTGTTGTGTCTCTTGTGAAATATAAAGAACAACTCCACCTTTTACAGCTTTGTGTGTGTGTGTGTGTGTGTGTGTGTGTGTGTGTGTGTGTGTGTGTGTGTGTGTGTGTGTGCGTGTGCGTGTGCGTGTGCGTGTGCGTGTGTGTGTGTGCGAGTGTGTGTGTGAGCATTCCTGTGTGTGTCGAGGTCATTTCGAGCCAGAGACACAGATATTGCGTCCTCAGAGAGGCTAGATGGGAAGCTAAATGGAGATCATAGAGTAACACAGATAGAAATGTCCTGGATATGAGCGGGCCAGGAGGAAAAAACTGGATTAGAAAACACCAGGGGAAAGAGGAGTTAAATAGACGCTTTCCCGGGAAATCTGAAAATCAGATTAACAAGAACAAACTACAGATGAAAAGATTGAGTAGCTAACAGAGAATCTTTGCCATGATTTCCTGCATGTTCTGACCACTTCTGCTGCTACGCCCCATTACTCCTGCATGTTTGTGGGAGAGGAGGAAAAACTGATAGTGAGACAGAGAGGGTTCAGGAATGAGATAATCATTAGCTCAGTGTGAACCTCCGCCCTGTGAGTGACGGTCCCAAGGGCCTCTCTAACGCTGGAACCAGTCAGACTAGTCCCACCCTCTCTGTGACGCAGCAGTGTTTCCTGATCCAGACTGATCTGAGGTCAGTTTCTGGCTTACCTTAGTCATAATGAAAGCTACAAAACAGCACAACTTGTTACACAAGCCTGAAATCATCGTGAGCCTTTTTCAGGAAATTAGCTCCTTTAATGATTGAGATTTCTTTCATTTAAGATTTAATACAAATGAGTCAAGTAAACTGATGTCACACAACATCACTTGTGGCCATAGCCACTTTACATTGCCTTTCCCCAGAGAGGCCTGTTGGATACAAAGGACCCCTAATGGGTGAACCTCACAGGCCACAGTGTCATACACAACAGTTACAGCTCATCTTACTGATAACAAGTGGGGATTACACTCCTGTTACGTGATGGTTGCATGATGCATGACATCTCCATCCATCCATTTTCTATACTGCTTATCTTATCCCAGCTGTCTTAGAGAAAGAGGCGGGGTACACCCTGGACTGGTCACTAGTCAATCCCAGGGCGTAAGCCTTACTGATGGTAATTTTAAGGCCACAGAGGAATAATCCAACCCCCCCCCAAGAATTAAGTTTTTTTAATTATTTCAATTCCTACAAAAATCTTGATTATAACAATCATATGAAGAATAAAGAGGTCTTATAATATGTTCTATGGACAAACACTAAGCAGAATTTTCCATATGTAAAAGAGTGTTCAGATGTGTCTAATGTTGCATACACATTAAGTAAAATGTCATTTTTTTCACCCCATGGCAGATCTTCAAATGATTCAGTATCACTGACTCTGTGCTGTGTCATCACTCTGGAGCTAGATTTGCGATACCAAGTTATAGCAAATCTGGTGGATACAGTCCTTAAGCTATGTTTTCTCTCACTGTTTTTTCTCCACCATGCTAATCCAGTCTAGGATGCTGTGAGAGTCACATTTGTTAACAGAGCTGTCAATCAATCTTTCAAAATCAAATAACTAAATTTAAACTAGTTTCCAAAATAAACATATTGACATAAATCAGCATAAAAATTAACAATAATGAAAAAAAAAACATCTCTGTGAAATTGTATGTTGTGTATTTCACTGTAATTCTTCCTGCTAACAGAGGTGGGTTCTATGACCTATACTGCAGCCAATCAGCAGAGGGAGCATCAAATCTTTTGGCTTCATGGTGTATGACAGGGATGTCAAACTCGTCCCATGGAGGACCAAGAGGCTGCAGGTTTTCTTTCCAACCAAAAACTCCATCAGCTGATTCCACTGATTACCTCACCGTCAAGCAGAGAGCAGGGACTAATCAGTGAAACCAGCTGGTGAAGTTTTTGGTTGGAAAGAAAACCTGCAGCCTCTTGGCCCTCCATGGCACGAGTTTGACATCCCTGGTGTATGAAGACTTGTATATTTTAATAGAGTACCACCTTCATATTTCATCATTTATTTATTTATTTGTTTTGCATTTTAGACATTTACTGATCTCCTAATTTAATGTCAAAAGGCTTTCTGAAATTTGACATGATAATTATCTTAAAAAGCTTGTGGTTTAATCTAATTCCGTGCTTAGTTGTGCTTTATACATACGTTGTTATTTTCTGCACTTCCTGTAAAGTAGGAGATGTGGAAATAGATTGTCTCTGCCTGGCAGTGACGATTTATGGGTCATACTTTAACTTATCTGTGCTAAAACAATCTGGAGACATTTGTCACAAGGAAAGAAGACTGAATAAGACCAGACTTTACTTATTATTATTGGAGTGAAAACACATCTAAAAGTCACAGGTAGAGTCATACAGTTAATGATATCAAGCTTAACCTGAAATAGTTTACTTTAAGTTACCCAGCAATCTGCATCCCAAACAAACTCACGAGACAAAACAGAAATTCAGTTTTTACTCAGTAAAATAGACCATCCTTTTTCCTGAGATTCAGCATATACAGAGGCTTAAATTATTTAAAGTCATCCAAACTTTAAAGGGAAACTTCTAACACAGTCCCAAAGCAGTTTCAGAAATTAATCTCAAGATTTGCTAATATAACTCAATAAAATGTGTTATCCTCAGAGACAACATGTGAAGTGGTAACGAGAGAGTCATGGTCGTCATCGAGAGGCTAACGACTGTATTATACACACAGATGAACAGTGACTTCTAGTTTCACAAGAGAAATGATCCCTGAACAGCCTCCTCAATGGAAGTTTAAAAACCACAGGGTTAGATTCAAGCAAAGGTCATGGTTTGGGCAAACAATAAACTTTTAACTTTTCCAGCTAAATGTCCTAAAGTAAAGTAATTTTAAAACAGAGTAAAATCTTTGTTTAATACAGTGTGGAGATGTTTTGTTTGTTCTCACAATGTACACATAAAGCTCAAAAGGCTTAAAGATAAAATCAAATCACAGCTTACTAAAGCTCAATAAGATGTTTTGAAACTGTTTGTTGTTGAAGCGGGAAGTTTGAGGTGGATCTACAGTCTGACATTTAAAGTTGAAAAACTGAAGAAAAAACTGTTGTTGTTCTTCATATCCAACAGTTAACATTTGTGAACATTTTCTGTTTTTCAAAGATGTTACGATAAGCCTGACATCCATAATATAGTAAAACATCTCTGGAATCTCTTCGACCTCATAGTTTGTGTATTATCAGAGAGTAAATCCCAGGGTTAGGCTACAGCGCTGGCTGCAGGGAAATATTTTGACATGATAATTAACTGACAAATGGTTTCACCCCCACCATTGATTAACCATTGATTAGATCCCATCAGACACATCACAAACAGAACAACTTTAACTTCAACAACCCACAACACCTCATCCAGTCTGTTTACCTGCAGTATAATCTGAGAGGTACTAACACTGTGACCACAATCCCAGCAGGATTCAGTGACAGAAGTTGCAACTGTTTGGTATCACAGGCATTTTCACCAACCATCAAGAACAGTAAAAGTCTTATTTATATATATACTGAAAACACATGCACCTTACAAAACATCGCAATTTCACTGCCTAGCTGACTTGAAATTAAAATCAAAATGTACTATTTTAGCAATAAGTCCCTCTTCAGCAAACTAAGGCACATGATGAGCTTTTGTCTTGTGCTGATTTTGGTGTCACCTTTGGACAAAAACTGTGGCGTTTTGAGAAGATGAAGACACCCACTCCCCGAGAACACCGTTAAAGGTGGGACAAAGATTGAGGTGATGAATGTTTCTGTTTAACATCACTGTCTGCATGATGCAGAGTGATATGGTCATGAATTTATCTGTGGCAATGCAAAGTAAAAACAGCAAAAACTTTTAAACTCTGATTTATTAGCACAGGTCAGCTCACAAAGGTTGACCTAAATCAATTTAGCATCCTTTGGCTATCCCAATAAATGTCTGGACCATGTAAATATACGCACGATTTAACTCTCTAAGAGTACTTGACATACACACACTGGTGTAAAGATTAAACCCTGGTCATTATTGCATATTCACCCTGCAAAACCTTGCTTGTTGAGTTGTTTGTAACCAACATTTAGTAGGAGTGCAGGTTTGGCTATGTGGTTAAGTCACACACCCCATGTACACCGAAGCGACAGTCCTCTGCACATACGTTAAATTCCAACCTGTAGCCCCTTCCCTAATTTAAGATTATCTCATTTTGCTCTTAAGGAAAAAGCATCAGTAAAAGAGTGACACTATTTCAGATCCAGTTAAAACCTCCTCACAGTCAAAAACTTCTAGGATTGCATCATAATACTGGCACAGAACGCAAACACACAGGCATCATGTTATGTATGCTGAGAGTTTGCAGAAAAATAATAATTTTGTTCAAACTTATTCAAGTATCATGTGTTACTTTCTTTTTAGGGTGTATTTGGTAAACTGGTCATTTGTTAACAAGTAAAATTCCTCAAATTCTCTTGTTTCCACTTTCAAATGTGAGGATTTCCTGCCTTTCTGTGTCGTATGAGGTAGTCAACAGGATGTCTGGACCTTTACATGGACAAGACAAGCTAGCAAATGGCATTATCCAACGTTTTCTGTATTTCTTTAACTGATGTCTTACAGTATATCATCCTAATAATTGACTGAGGAAGCTAAGAGGTAACAATGAGTCCTTCTGAGCTGATGATGGTCACAGATGATAGATACTCACTACAATCAGCCACAAACGAGCTTTCAACATCCAGACACTTCAACACTTCCTGAGTGGTGTCATCAGTCAAACAACCTCAGGTGAAAGCGTGCAAAACTTGAGACTGAAAGGGGTGTTGGGGCACACCTTCAGCCAACAGTGTGAAGATAAGGTGGCCAGAGAGGGTCATAAAGCTCCCCTCTTTCCCCTCTGCTTATGATAAGGTATGCAGCAGAAGTTGCGAAATCTTCCTCTGGCAGCAGCTTTTACAGACACACTCCTGCTGTTGCCTGAAGATTACTTAACCCAGGCCTGCCGTGGAAAAAACAGCAGCCTGGTGTACACACTGTGCACACGACAACAATGGCAGGACGAGCTACTCTGACGGGATGTTGGAGACTTTCTTTATGTCATGACTTCTCCTCTGTGTCAGCTGTCAAACTCACCCAAAGATCTGTTCCCCAGTCCATGTCTGCAGAAGTTCCGCCGGAGAAATCCTCCTTCTCTGTTCTACTAAAGCAAAGAAAAATAAACCAGCCAGGTGGAGCTAGGGGAGTAAAGAGTAGTAAAACTACTCTCCTTGTTCTTTAAAAGATTCAACAAAAACTGAAGAGACTCGAAAGCGGAGATGGCGGAGGAAATGTTTGGAGGAAGTCTACGCCTTCTCCTTGGCACGGAGGCGGCTGTCCTGTTTCTTCCAGCCTGCGAGAAAAAAAAGATATGTTCAGGCGCTTTTTCCTGAAACAAGTTTGGGTCCCAGGGAGAGAGATACAGAGACAGAGAGAGTGAGTAAAGGGGGAGGGAGGAGGGAGGAGGGGGAGGAGGAGGATGGCGGTGGGAAACCTACCAGAGGAGTCCCTGTTTGTTTTATCTTAAAGAAGCAGCTGGAGGTTATTTTCAACATAAACGCTCCTACTAACCGGAAGTTTTAAATATGGACACACACTGTCTGCTACTGTAACTCAGATCCACTTCAGCCATGATACACCTGGGAAATTTCACACGCAGCTCCTTTTTATTCCTGAAAATCAAGTAACTCCACTTTACATTACTACACTTTATTAGCTATTTAGCCTGCTGTATAATTTGGCATTTGGCATGTGTAGTCAAAGCCTAGGATCGCTTAAACTGCATGTGGTGCTATAGCTTTTTCAGGAATGTTTAAAGTATATGAAAAGTGAAGCAATACCAAATCTGTCCAAAAAATTTGACAACAGCGAGAAAAAAAACGATTACTTTTAATTTCTACTTTTTTATTCAATGAGAGTTTTGACTGATCACACCTGATCACAAAAAAGAAATCAACTTACATAAAAGTCAATTTACTTTTGATTTTCAAGTACAACTTTTTTAAAACAGAATCTTTTTTTTTTTAATTGGGGATTTAACTTATTACTTTACAATGAAAAGATATTTTTAAAAAGAACACAATATTCAGTAATATCTAGGTCAGTCTCATACACCCTTTTCATGCTGCACCAGCTCCACCCTCTGTTTGGGTCTTTTTTTCATCTGGGATGACATCAGCTTACCTGTGGAGACCACACCCCTCTGTCTCATGAAGTCAACTCAAGGGCGACCCCTTGCTTTTTTTCACAACTGTGCACCTGAGAAATTCTCATGAAACAATTTTTAATTAGTTTCAAAGCCAAAGTTTTTTCAATACATTTGATCCCTGGACCATTACCTGTTTGTAAGAAAATATGTTGAGAAAGGATAGAGTTAGATCTTATGATAAAGATCTCTTTTGATGTACTTAGTATTTTCCAGATTGCATTGTTTGAAACTTTAGAGTAGGTTTGTGACATCTTTGATCAAAAAGAAAAAAGAAAAAGAAAAAGAAAAAAAAAAGAAAATCAGGGATTACCTAATTCCCAGCAGAGAGTGGGTTCAGGCTGGATTACTGGAGAAAAATGTTATAAAACCTGGAAGTGGGTCGGACAAAGCAGCAGTTTTTACAATACTGTTAATATCTCTGACATTTTAAGATATTTTTTTCTGAATTGCTAAATTGACAAAGCAAAAAACACAGTTGTGGGAAATCTTAATGTTAAGGTTGAAATAGCTGCTTACACCAAATGTGATTGAAATTAGCCATCAAAGCATTTCCAATTTGTGTTGGTTTTTGTTCCCCCTCCCCAGTAGACAAGAGGACAGTGAAAACCACTCAGAGATCATGTCACACTGAATAATCTGTCTGGATAGTGTTAATTTTAAGACAAGCGTTAATGGTTAGGTTGGGACAAATTAAGATAATTAGATCACTTGATCCTTGGGAGTAATAAAGTGGCAATCCAAAGCAGGGTCACTCTCATCCAGCAGCAGAGAGTACCATTCAAACTACGGATGAATTAGCATGAGGATAAAAGTAAGATGGTTCATGATAGCTTCTGCAGATTTTAGAGTACCAGGGTCTGCGGTCATAGTAATTTGATGCTTAACAGTTATCACTGCTGAGAAGTTATTTTAGGACACATATAGGCAGATTTATTTTGCTCTGATCTGCTGACAAAAGAAGGAGTCTGTGTCTGACTTTAACAACACGGTTATTGATGGCTTATCCTGGACTAAGAGAGGAAATCAAACCCACGACTTTTTGAATGATGAACCAGGAGAGGGCCAATGATGGTCAATCTTTCTACTGTTCTCATATATTCCTCCGTCTCTTCCTCTATCTGTCTCCTCTGCTTTTATCTTAATCTCTGTGTCAAGGCTGCTGATGTGGAGAGAGAAAGAGAGAAAGAAATAAGGGGGGGTTCTGCCAGGTTTGGTTCCTGTCGACATCTAATCCATGTTAATAAATGACTCTTGAGGTCATCATGATGTAGCCTGAGGCAAAGTAGGAGAGATAGAGAGGCAGGCAGAAATAGGTTTCTCTCTAAGTGTGTGTGTGTGTGTGTGTGTGTGTGTGTGTGTGTGTGTGTGTGTGTGTGTGTGTGTGTGTGTGTGTGTGTGTGTGTGTGTGTGTGTCTGTCTGTGTGTGTGTGTGTGTGTGTGTGTGTGTGTGTGTGTTTGTGCTCGCTGACAGTTGCAGTTGCTAAAAGGGACATACAGACATCATAATCTAATCTTCAAAAAAACAAGGCTAAGCTAGAACCTGAAAATAGATAATGAAACCTTCACTGTCATTTCTGAACCTTTTTAATTCAATAAAAACCTCTGTTATATTGGTCATGCACTCTTCATCCCACAATCTATTGTGCAATCACAATAAAACCAAGGCCTGCAACAAATTTATCAAGGCTGTTTTAGAGAGTGATGCATGTGTCTGCATCAAAACTGACACAGCAAAAATATTGACTGTTCAGTGCCCATGGTGACCTGATATACTGTTGTTATAAATGAAGCCAGCAGATGCAAAACAGCATCTTCATACATCAAGTCAGAATGCAGTATTCAGCCTCTTTTCTGTGTTATGTTTAATCTCTAACAACTTTGAAGGAGTCAATACGAGTCAAATCAGCAGCTTGTCGGTAAATGATCCATGAGCTATTGTGTTTTAAGCAGGGAGATTACTGTTGGATTATAAAAGGATATTGCACCCAAGCAGAAACCTGCTGCAAGACTTTTCTAAAACAAGCACAGTTAATGTCATGAACCTGACACACAGACAAGCAGGTGAAAACTCCAGTTTCCTGTTCTCAAACTGTCAAAGATGGTGAGAGGTTGGCTCACTGATGAGTGGGCCTAGGTGAGAGCAGACCTGCGGGGAGGCTTGACTGTGGGAATCTTACGAATATGAGCAGGCCAGGCGAGGGATCTTGCAGACAGAAGTACAGGTGTTGCAGTGCAAGTAAAGTAGTCAGAAATGTTGCACATAGACAAACTGTGACTGGCAAAAGCTGTGACAGGTGGGATTAGATTTGATAATGAGCAACAAGCAGAGACAACAACAAGAAAAAAAGAAAAAAAACCCACAGGTTTAAAGAGTAAACTGCTTTGCTATCCCTCAATTGAACATCTGAGAGGTTATTTGGAGGTATTAGCTCAACAGCACCCTCCTCCTGTTGGAAGAGATATACTTGACTGGCAGTGTTAACTTTTATTCATAAATCACAACAAAAGTTACAAAGTGCTCCCAAAAATTAAACAAAATAAACAAAGTATAGAAAGTTTATCAAATCTCATGTAAGCAAAGGCCCTCCCTTTGCACATTATTGTTATAAACAGACCAGCTTGCAGCTTAAGAAGACAGGACAGCTAAGAAAGGAAGATCAGCTGCACTTGCATTTAGATATCTGTTTATGGATGTACTCTATGTACCAGGCGAGCCTAAGGCAAGCTCCACCTTGGTTGGCAGTATATTTATTCTATTTAATTCAATATTCATTAAAGATAAGTTGCTGCTAGATAAATGCTGCTCTATAATATGACTGAGCTATGGCCGGATCTTCAGCTGCCGCTTCAGACCAGAACCTGAAACTTAAATCCTTTCACCTGACTACAAATTTTGTATGAGTGATCAAGAGAATGATTTTATCTTCACAAGCCTGAAATAGCAAAACAAACTATATCAGAAGTCTTTATAGGCCCCATGTTATGCAAAAATCACTTTACTAAGTCTTTTAGTGAAATTTGGGGGTCTTTGGCTTTCCTCCCAGCCCATTTAATGACAAGACCTGTACTTAGTAGTGCTCGTGAATGTGTAATCCTGACCTAAAACGAGTTGTTTGGATCTAGGGGATTTGCCCACATCAGCGATTCCCTTTTTTGACCAATCAGGAGCAAGTCTGACCTGATTGGTCCACAAGAGCTATAGCTCTGATACCCCAAACCCCCTCCCCGCTGCTGGAGAGAGGAATGTGGCTGTTTTTGGCCGTAAACGGCCACATAGTTCCATGCACAAGCTTCCAATCTCAGAAGAAGAAAAGACTGAGTGGCTAGGGTTCATTTATCAAAGAATTGTGCTAGCTACACTCAGTAAAACTGTGCATGTGTGTGCTAGTCACTTCACGGCCGATTGCTTTTCCAACTTTGGACAGTACAACAGAGGGCTAGAGAATAGACTGGTCCTGAATCCAGACGCATTACCAACCATCCGCCAACAAACCACGGACCCTGGAAATGTGAGTATTTCAAATGCTGTGGAGCAGATGTAAGAGCTTTTCCTCAGTGTCCCCCCCTGTCTCTGTGTTAGCTTCAGGATGCTAACTTTAGCTGCGGTTAGCCTGTTGTTTTAGCCTGTAATGTTACAGTAAATGAGCTTCCCTGTTTTCTTAACATTGTGCACTCGGAGCTCGTGGCGTCGCTCCCAGTGACGTGGAAGAGCGGGGTGGTATCAGCGGTGGCTCATTTACATATGAAGGTCACGCCCACTAAATCAGACTGTCCTGAACAGAGGGGCTATGTGAGCCAGGAAACAACGCTGCTGTGCTTGATTTATTGGCTTTTTGGACCAAAACATGTTACTACCATTCAACGAAGACATCAATGATCCATATTAAACTGCAGAAAAATAGCATAATATGGGACCTTTAAAGCTTTATTTCATTGAAACAAGCTCCATGCAGCCTTAAAAGCCCTATGAGGACCTTTTAGGTGATCTTGAAAAAGTCTCACTTCTAGTTATGTGTCTAATTGTTATCCACAGCTTTAAACGAGATTATCAGCGCCAAAGTAGGTTAGATCTAAATGCTATTTCTCAGCATATTGGTCAGGTCGGACTGGATTGATTGACATCATGAAGTCCCTGTGACAACACCATATCACTCAACACTTTTAGCAGTGAAGAGACCCGTGCTTTACTCTGCTGAAATAATTTCTTGGATTAATTTTGTAGTAATGGTGGACACTGAAGCTGAACTGTTAAAAAGAAAAAGGAAAGCAGAAGAAAGCTAAACAAGAGAGTGATAGAGCACAGGCTAAAGGCTAAAATGTGCTAAATGCTAAAACATGGAGTGAAGGCCAAAACACAAGCTAAAGGCTAAAAGTGGTGCTAAGCTGTTTGTGATAACATGTATTCCATCCCACATGCAGCAGTTATTCTGCAGTGTTCTGTTCAAACTTGAGAGTCGATCAATTAAATGAAGAGTGAGGTTACATTAGCTCTGCTTGGTGAGGTTGGATTTGGTAGATGAGCACTGGTAAGACATAACCAGGATTCACGGCTACTTAAAGATGCTCTGAGGAGGATCTGTTTTAATCGGACCCCCTTGTCACCTTCTGCACCAGAGTCCCACACACACGTAGTAATTTACTTTTAGGGAGGCGTGTGTTTGTTTTGGAGTTAAATGGAGATCGGATCCAACATTTTTTTTTGTACAAGACAACTTTTTACTGGATACAACGTGGTATAAGGTATTTATCAGTACAGTTACATAGTGTTACAGTTTGAAATGTGACATCAAGCAAATTTTGTGGTAGCCGGCTATATGTTAGCAACATCAACAGCCTGGTGCTCTGAGGTATCTGTATGCTAATGTGACAACAAGCAAACACTGTCAGTTTATATGTAGTTTAGAAGCATCTATATTTAGTGCAGCTGGCAACATGATGCTTTAAGACATTTCTGTAACGTGTAACGCTAGTGAATCCTGGTAAGCTTTGTCCTGCCAGTCATCTACCAAGCAGAGCTAACACGTCACACTTCATTTTATTGATAGGCTCTGAAGTTTGAACAGACCACTGCAGAATAACTGCTGCATGTGGGTTGGAATGAACATTTTCACTAATAGTTTAGTCCCTGTGTTAGCCTTTAGCTCGGGCTGTACCTCCCGTTCAGCTTTCTTCTGCTCTTTTGTCCTTTTTCTGTCTGACACTTAGGCTCAGACAAGACCTCGGTGTGCTGCAAATCAATCCAGCCCTGGTCGGCTATAAGCTAAGAAGTAGCAATTTAAAATAACCTATAACCAGCAAAATCGCTGATAATCTCATTTTAAAGTGTGGATTGCGATCAGGTATATACCAAGAAGGGAGGCTTTTTCAGGATCACTTTCAAACCCCTCACAGCCTCTTTAACTACAATAAAAACTGAACACAAATTGTTACAAAATTTGTTTGTTGTTCAATTTTTAATACATCATAGGTCACAGGTGTTTTAATTTGTATTAGGTTATCCCCTCACACTCTCGTACTTGGAATGGTCAAGGTCAGAGCATGTCACAGTTTGAGCTCCGCTTCTTCTGAGCCAAAGATACTGTGGCTGATAGGTGTCGGCCAGTTTGCAAAAGCAACAGCACAAATACAAACGCAAATGCAAACACCACAGCATGAATGCAAAAGCCAAAACCAATGGAAGTACAGCCACAACGAAAGTTAGGGGACAGTTTTCCTAATAGACACAGAAAAGATGTGAAAGTAAGTTAATGGCTGTTTGTTTTTCTAACTTAAGCTACGATAAAGATAGCTCTAATGCAATGTAGTGTCCCTTCAAAGCTATATTTATCATAGATGAAGTTAATCATTTACTTTTACAACTTTTTCTTTGTCTGTTTGGATATGTAACCTCTTTTAATTTTCATTGTGTGTTTTCATGTTTGCATCTGTGTTGTCTCTTTTGCATTCATGTTTTTTGCCCTTGCATTCGTTTTGTAGCTTTTGCACTTGTCTTGTAGCTTTTGCAAATCATCTAACACCCACCAGCCACCGTACAAAGATGTATGAAGAGGAGGGGAGAACACATTCTGCTCATAGTTCATACAGATGTTAATGAGCAGCTTCATATCTACCTCACAGACTGGCACAGGGGAGCACGCACTGAGAAATATTATTATCAATGAATTAGTGAGACAAACCATCAGCACTGCCGCATTTCTCCTCACCACTGGATGGCACTGCACCTCCTCTCTAACCTCCCCTCTGTCCTCCCTTCACCACTGCCCCCTCTCTCCCTCCCTTCTTCAGATGCACGCCTTTTCTCTCTCTCTCGCCCTTTGCCTGCGTCTCCTCATCTCGTGTAGGAGGAAGATTAGAATCGCCAGAGAGCACAACGAGGATTACCAGATCGATATCGGAGACAATCTCTTTCTCCCATCTCTTTTTACATGGTCTCTCCCTCCATTTCCTTCTCCTCCTCCTCTGCCTCTGCTGCTTGCTCTGCTCTCCTCTATGTGCCTAATTTGTGTTTTCACCCTCTGCCCTTCAAGTCACTCCACGCTTCTGGGTGTATGAGGAGAAAAAGAGGGAGACAGAGGATGGGTTTTAGAGGGGGTTAGATAAATAGACAGATGTGCATAAATGATGGAGAGAAAAGGACAGATAGAGCTGTGAGAGGGAGACAAAGACGGTATTGATTCACCCTGACACAAATTCACAAATTGTCACAATATGCTCCGCTGTTAATTTATTACACAATGAAGCCATACAGAATAACCCACTTGTTCTTCTTCAGACACAGATTCAGAGCTGAGTGCAGATGATAAAAACACCACAAGGTATTTTTCTGTTCGCTCAAACACACAAACCAAGGCCTGACGAGAGGAGAGGAGAGGAGAGGAGAGGAGAGGAGAGGAGAGGAGAGGAGAGGAGAGGAGAGGAGAGGAGAGGAGAGGAGAGGAGAGGAGAGGAGAGGAGAGGAGAGGAGAGGAGAGGAGAGGAGAGGCTGAAAAATGAGGAGAAAGCCAAGCTGAGAGTAGAGAAGACGATAAAGGAAGCGACAAAGAGAGCGACAGAGAGACTGGTAAAGAAAGTCAAGGAAAGCAAAAAGGAGCAAAAGGAGAGCAAAGAGGACGAGAAGGTTAAAGATAGGGAGCCAGAGGGGAGGGAAGTAAGCAGAGAAGAAAAGACAAGAAGAAAAGGGGAAAAGAAAGAAGGGATCAGGAAAGGAGGGGGAAAGAGAACACAGGTGGGGAAAGAAAAAAACAGAAGGGATAAAAATTAAGCTTAAATGTCATATAGAAAAGAGGGAAATGAAAAAAGTATGGGAAGAAGGAAAGAAGGGATGGGGGAATAGGGAGGAAAGAATCAAAGGAGAAGAAATGCAAGGAAAGGAAAAGAATGGAGGAAGGTGTAAACGGGGGTGAGTACAATGAAAGACAAGGAATCATGGGAGAAAGGATGAGAGTGGGGTAAATGAGGGAAAATGAAAGGAAAGGAGTGAAAGGAATGATGGAAATGAATAATTACAAAAGACATACACACACACACACACACACACACACACACACACACACACACACACACACACACACACACACACACACACACACACACAGATACACACACACATACAAAAACACACACACACAAAGGTGCTTGGATCTATACTGGTTTAATATTACAACAAGTGGGATTGTTTGTTCAGATCCTGAGCACACAGAGGGATGGTAAATGGAATCCTACAGAAAGAAGATTAGTCAATAAACTCAGGTAAACACTTATAGATAACCGAGTGTGTGAATGTGTGTGTGTGGGGAGAAAGCGAGAGAGAGAGGGAGAGAGAACTCATGTTTTATGTATGAGTGTTTGTTTAGCTGCACTTGCAGCTGTGTCGAGGTTACTTCCCATCTCAGTCACACACAGCTGACTGATAAACCCTCTCAACACATTTAAACATAGCACTCGGTACAGAAATTAGAACTGTCTGAATGTTACTACATTTATTAGATACCATGCAGGACAAAAAAAACATGTAATGATGGTTTAAGGGGTTTGAACAGTATTTAAAAGTGAGAACATTACATACAGTTTGAAGTGATGTGCTAAGGAAACCCCATGAAGACTAACATCTGAACATCTTATTTATTGTGTTCCCTGCTATAACATGTAATTTTAGCTGTTTACTTGATGTCCTGACCTGACTCCACTTCATCACAATTTGTATCCCAGAACTGCACATGCAGAGAACAGTCAGCTTCAGGCTTAACTTACCTCAGTTTCTGCTGTTTGACAGAGGACAGATTGTGCTTCTCACTGATAAACTTTGCTGGCCGCCGTAGGTTCAACAAACAGACTTTTGGTCCAAAGCAATATGAGGCAGCAGTAGCTCGGTCCATAGGGACTTGGCTTTGTAACCGGAGGGTCGCTGGTTTAAGTCCCAGTATGGACCAAGATTGGAAATTGGGCTGGTAGCTGGAAAGGTGTTAGCATAGTTTCTTGAGCATTGTCGAGGTGCCCCTGAGCAAGGCACTATATGCCCCAACTGCTTAGGTTGTATGCCGCTTGTGTACGTTTTCTACTTCGTAAAATTAAAAATTGTAAGAGCAAGTTTAAAGTTTAAGTAACCTTTCTTCATCAACTAATATTATGAGATCAGTTAGCTTCCTTATCAAACCCCAAAATGTGTTTTCTGGGACTTTCTGCATTGGAGTAGTAGCAGTGACACCCCACTTGTAGCAGGTAGATATATGAGGTCATGCTTCAAATAGAAAAAGATTAGGGATACATGCAGCCATGATTTGTTTCTAAAGCAAAGATGTAAGGCCTGCGGCCTGTAGTTGCTATGTTGGATATGCAAGCATAACCTTAATTTGGGGAAGGTTGAGGCTGGCTTTGAGACCCCATCCCAAAAACTATGGCGTACCTCATGTCAGTCAAGTCAGCTTTGCCTCTTATTATAAGGCCTCATAGTCCTAGAGTGTACTCACATCTATGGCTTGTCTGCTTTGTTCCAATTCATGGGAAAAGATGTTACAGTTGTTGCAGTTGTCACTTGTTTTTTTGGCAAATTTGACATGCTTATTTTGTCCCACTCAGGTCTGAATACCTCATTTCTCTGTCCACATAGACTGTTTTTATTTATTTATTTTTATTATTATTATTATTTTGTTTTTGTTTTTTAAATAAAAATGGTTGTGTTGTAAGTTTTTGTCCACTATGGGCATCCATACTTTCAGCTAAAATAGGACACCATTTGTCTGCTTGCACTCAGGCTTTAGTGAATGTACACAACAAGTAGAAGTGTGTCTTTATATGTGACTCTGTGTGTGTGTGTGTGTGTGTGTGTGTGTGTGTGTGTGTGTGTGTGTGTGTGTGTGTGTGTGTGTGTGTGTGTGTGTGTGTGGCCACCGCCGCCTCCTGGAACAGAGTTCTTCCTGGGACACGGTGCCTCGCAATCACCTGTTCCCCACCGAACACCTTCTTCCTGTGTCCAACTGTGATACAAGCTGGTTTCACTCTCTCTGTGTTTCTCTCTGTCTCTCAGTCTCTGTCTTTCCAGCTCTCTCACACACGCACACGCACACATATAGCACACACTCTTGTATAATCAGTAGAGTAAAGTCTGCCAAAACTCATGGCTGTATGATAAAATCCAAATACAAGTAGAGATTGATGTGAGTTATACAGGCTCCCTTTCACACACACACACACACACACACACTCACACACACACACACACACATACACACACACACACACACACACACACACACACACACACACACACACACACACACACACACACACACACACACACACATATTCACTCAAATCAAACCTGACTTTGCAGATGTGTGGGAATCTCATTGATATGCGTGAGTGCAGGCGTGTTATTGGTTCCTACGGGCTCGTTTGGGGCTAATTAGAGAGAGTAATGAGATAAGAGGAGAGGGAGAGGGAGGCAATGCTCTGATGGATGTGAGGAAGGGGACGGCATCTCAATGAAGACACTCTTAGGGAGGGAGAGGGATCAAATTAGAGGATGAAAGGGAACAAGAGCGAAGGTAGCGAGGACGAAGTAATGTACAGAATCGATAATGTGGGAACCTCTGAGTCCAGGAGTAAACGCTCTAGACAAAAGATATCATCTAGACTGGACTGCAGACATGTTTCTGCTCACTCTTACTTCAGTCATGCGCATAATCACAATCAATTATTTATTTTTATGACTGTCCAAAGCGCTTAACACTGAGAGCTACTGAGGAGGCTCCTCTGAGTCTGTTTCCTTCAGCAGAACACCATCACAAAACTTACAGGAAGGAAAGATCCACTTCACAGGAACATACATCACTGACATCTGCTGGCATAAACAACATCACTAAAAGCTAAACTGATTTATCATGCAGACAGAGAAATTAAGGTGTAAAATATTGAGTGAGCTTCAACTTACTGGAAGGTGGATTCTTAACCGCTGTACAGAACCGGGCTCTCTGTTTCCAGCCTTCAGATGGAGCAGTCTCTGTTCATTTGCCAGAAACCTGCAGACCAGTGTGTGAGTGGTTTACATACCACCAGTGTACTGCTTATAAGCCCTTTAGGAGGCTTAAACTAGATCATAGAAACCATTGCATGGAAAGCAAACGATCTAGAGCACCATCCACTCAATTGTAAGCCCTAATCTCTTTGCTCGTTCTGATGTCTGCAAAGATTTCAATTGCGTACTTAAGATTCCAGTAATTCACATTTACAGTTTTGAAGTCTCTATTAGCAATTTAAAGCAAATCATGCCAGAGTGTCCCTTAGTCCTGACTTTTCCACAGTGTTGTGAGGTAGCAGAGGTTGAGACAAAGCTTTGTGCCTTTATATTTGACATAAAGTGGTATCACTCATCTTATCAGACTCTCAGCCAAAAAGCAAAGAAGCACAGTTCCTTAAATGTCAAGGTCTTACTTTGAGACATCAAATACCTGAAGGTCTTTAGATGAATGTATTCTTCCCTGCTGCTGAGATCTTAGAGAGCAAGAAATTGAGTCCTCTTTTTTTTAGCTCCTGTACAGCACTGAACTATTACACACAGTAGCATACATGTAATGAAAAAAGCTCAGCGGGGCTTTAATTACTTTTCCACTATTAATGTTTCCATAAATACACTGGTGCAAGTATGTATGTTTTCTATTCTGAGCTCATACAGGGTGAAATACTTATACACAAGACACCTGCATAAACCATCTTCATCGTCCTCTGTAAGCAGAATACTGCTGCGTACATTAAGTTAATGTTTCCCCAGTGACTCTGCAGAGCAGTCTGTGTCTCCTTTCTTTAATGCATGCTTACTGTTTACAGCATCATTTAAGGTTTCGCTGCTTTTAAAGTTCAATGTGCTGATGCATCAGCTTATGTGTGATATATCTCACAGCTAATTACCACGCACCAAATGCTGCGCCACACATTTAAGGCGTAATGCTTTCATGGAGGATTATACTTCATGTAACCCAGACAGCTTGTACATTAGTATGAGCTTAATTGTATTTCTAGCAGAGATCTGTGAGAGCATGATGGAAGTTCATTTTGATAGGACCTTGGAATTGATCTGGATGCACACAGAGGCCTAAAGGTTTATCTATGTCAGATTTGAATTAAAAAGGGTTTTCAGGTTACGGTCCTGATACTGAACCTCTAACCTACCAGGGGGGAAACAGGTCTGCCGGTGTTCACTGGAGTAAAACTCAGGTGAATAGTCAACTGAACTGAGGATTATATGCCTCATCAGATTACAGATATCAATATATTTTATTTGATGATCATTATAAAATGAAAAAAAAAAAACACATTTAACATGGAGAGGAATTCACCCTCCCCTTTCTCTTTGGTAATGGTCTCTTCCTAAAGTTGCAGTTCCACATGCATGCACACTGCAGCATATCAATTTCCAGGTGATGTATGGGTTACTTATCAGCCGCATGTAGCTGAAGCGTAAAGCAGGGCATGAAATCTTTTTTTAACTGTGTGAGAATTAAAAACCACACACATTGGAGAACTAGAGGTATGTTTGTGAGGCTGTCAGCTAACACACACTGATGTCATTAGCCATCTTGACGTTTGACCCTCAGGCTTGTTAAGCGGGACCAGTGACAGCGTATCGTTCACATTTAACACAGATGAGTAGTGTGTGCATGCACCTCAGTGTTTGTTTGTGTGTGCGTTATGACAGAGAGCTGTTTTTATCACAGGTTGTGACGGTGGTGTCGTCAGTCAGGAGGTTGGTGGTGAATGAGTGGGGTTGGCTGTAGCTCAGGTTGAGTCTGTAATGAAGTCGGCACAGTCTCATCTGAATGATTTGTAATTTTACTTTGATGATACCAAGGACACTGTCTTGTTTTATTCAAGATCTGTTTTAAAATTTCAGACCTTTTTTGCGCCCTCACTGGTTTGTACGTCTTCAATAAACCGACACAGTAAAGTCTAGTATTTGATTGTTCGTTAGGTCAGAGTCATGAAAGCTTTAGAAGCACACTCTTAACTAAAAATGCTGCCTTTGACATTTACAGAGATGTGGCGAACTAATGCCCATGTCAGGCAGGAGGCTTTTTAATCACAATTCTCGGATGGAAGATGTCTCAGTGGTTGATGACTGTCAGCCCCGGGCGATGGATGATGACCCAACCTTACCAACAGTGGCTAGCATGAATAACCTGAATAAATTAGGAGTGAAAGATAACAAACGTTCCCCTGCAGGCTTCAGGAGCTCACTGAAGTGAACAGAAGTGAGTCATATGCTTCAGCTTTGTTCATGTTACATGGTTTAGACAGAAAATGCATGGAGAGAACAATCCATGTCATCCTCTGAGAATTAACAACTCAAGTGTGGACACAGCCAGGTTAAAGCCTTCAATGTTTCCATTAACATGAATGACTCCAGAGATTTAACTGAGGTTGTGCGTGCAGTGCTATGAGGTACTGCAGCCTAGAATGGGTTTTGTTTCACTTTTATTCATTTTTCTATGAGACATAACATCAATTAATGCTGATAAACTTATGTCTGTAATTCCTCTATGGAACTCCAGGGAAACATTAGTTTGGCGAAGCCTGGCTCACACGACAGGATTTTAAAATTCTTGAAAGATTCTGAAATCAGGTTGTGTGGCACAAATAAGGAGAATTTTCACTGTTTATCTTCTCTTAAATCTTGAACGCACATACACACTGCAAAATTTGAAAATAATGACCAGGACGTACAATAGGACTTTATCAAGATCATCAGACCTGAGAGAGCGACTCACCACATGATGCTACATGCTATTGCTACCTACTTTCTCTCTCAATGTTAACAAAAACAAAAGCAAAAAAAGGAGACTAGTGAGGTGCTGCTGGCAATTTCTCTTCTGTCTTTTTCAGAGCGGTTTTAATTATCCTTGCAGGACATTAATGGGCTGTTTTCCAAACCACCTACTACATACTACATGTTGATGTAGAATGTAGTAGCTACATCCTACTGCAAACTGCCTACTGCTTTTGCATGTAGTATGTGTTATGACTGTTACTTCTACTGTTATTGCTACTTTTGCCTTTATTATAAATGTACAAAACAAACTATGGGTAGATCTTGATATTTTAGTTATTTTGTCAATGATACTACAGAAGAATAATTTTATCATTGCACCAAAAAGTTATTTCGTTAATTGATAAAATAAATCTGGAAGGGACTGACTTTTTACTTTTTCAGATGATGGAAAAACCACTTCTATACATGCATTGGTTTCAAAAAGTGAATAATATGGGCTTCAATGAATTTGTAGAAGTAAACACCTTTTACGTCTAGAAGTGGTGTTTCTTTCACGTCACTACACTTCTGTCTCTCTGATTGTCTAACATTAGTGTTGTTATATTGTAGATATAATGCAGACCCAGCCGTGATGGCAATTCACCAATACCTACCACCCACATAGACAAACAGGGGTAGCGCTGTGCATTGTGGGGAATCAGTAAACCAGATAGACTGGTCTGTTGCATACTGAGAAATTGTCTTGAATCAGAAGGGCATCTGTAAGTTTTTGGCATACTGATTTTGCAGTTTTTGTATCCCATTTACTGAATACTGAATTATAGCCAAATCAGTTGGCACTGCTAGTGTAGAAGGTGGTGTGGAAAATAGCCATGGTCTTGCCACAGGTCAACGAGAGTGTCCTGCATCTCAGCTGTCCAATACACACCTGTACCCTCTGCCTCTTTATGGTCACAATTTTTGTTTCTGATAACTTCGGATCATTTCCAGTCTCACATAAGCAGCTCTCTCTGACCGGCTATTGTCACCCTCAGCGAAAACAAGTGCCGTAATCATCCCGATGAATATCAAACACATTTGAAAATTATTGGGTCGTGGAGCTTAAGACTGATCCTTCAACCGCCAACACTAGAAGATAATCCAGGCCCAGACAAGATTTGTTCCCCATTGTCAAGAAGGCCGAATCGGGGTCAAATCAGCCGGAGACTGCTGTAGTGTGAGCCAGGCTTCAGCATAAAGCCAGGGCTCCAGGTGTGTGATGGAGATAACAGTTTCGGACTTTTCCATAAGCAAGGTGTTTCTCTCAGTTTGTTTTGATGTCATGTTGTATTTTAGTTCCAGAGAGTTGGCATCCCCTCACATGTGGGAAATTATTGACTTGATTGTGATATTTAAATAATCAGCATACCCAAATTGACTGTAAGCACTGAATATAGAATAGAATAGAACTTTGTTGTCATTGTAACAAGTACAACGAAATTGAAGTCACAGCAGCAATCAAGAAAAACAAAAGTAAGAAAGTGTACAGAAAGTGCAAAAAGGTCAATAAAAAAATAGATGCTGACAGTTTGTCCATCATTCTCCAGTTCAGCCAGCCTCCACCTCCACAGGGTCCAGGACTGAGCTTCTTCAGTCTGTTCAGTCTTTGTCTCCTAGATCCTGTCTGCTCACAGCAGGTGAAGCTCTTCTAACATGCCGTTGGTGTCTGTTGTTTGCTCTGTTAGCCATGTCTGTGAATAGCATGATGCTACTCTGCCCTCTGGTATTCCCTCTGTTGCTGGGTTAGCACAGCTAGCTCATCCATCTTATTGTAGATTGATCTTACGCTCCCAATAACGATGGATGGAAGGACAGGTCCATGTCGTCACTTCTTAGCTCACACCTTAGAACCAGCATGGCGTCCTCAAAAACCTCCTTCCCCTCACCTTGTGGGAAGACATCAGGCCTTACACCAGTTAGCATTGACATGCTACAGGCTGCTAACAGCTGAGTTCACAGGTAAACAATGCAGCCATGGTTACATGTAGGATCTCCAGACAAACACAGGAGAAATAGTAGTAAAAATATCATTGAAGCCACAAAAAGTTTGGTGTCCATGACCAACAAATGAGCCAGACAACGAAATGATCCACTCCAAATACAAAGATTACGAAAAAGAGATGAAAAAAATACAAGAAATGGACAAAAAAGAGAGAGCTGCTGCAAAAGGCAGCCATAGCCAACAGGGCAGCGCCCAACAACCGTATGGTGCGTCCGTTCAAGCTGAACATGCAACTAAAATAGCCGCTTAAGTCACACTACAATTATTTATTTTTTACACTTTGTTTAAAATATATCCTCACAGGTAAGGCCATAGTTCAGGCCAAAATACTTTTGAATGAGCAAAGAATAGTAACAGCAAGGATGTAACTGGTGCAATGCTCTTTCTTTACACACCGGGAACTCATCAACCCAAAGGTCCTCAAGCTCAAACGCAATGGTTTCAGCTTTCTTAGACAGCATCTCTGCACACAATTCATCCAAAGTGGTAATGAGTGGTTTGGTAATTAGCGGTCGGCAGGTCAGATAACACTCACAGATTCAAGCTAAGCTCCTGCAGAGATGAACCAGGTGATGATAAGTGATGAACCGAAGTGTGACATCTCTGCGAGGGCCTGTAAGTGTGACTGAGCGATGGGTTTACTAGTCATGGAGCAGCTTGATTTTAATTGGCTGGTTTCCCCTCCCCAATGTGCTTCTTCTTCTATTAATAGAACAGCAGCAGACAAGCCGGCCTGGAACCTGATGCTGTTCTTTCTCTTTTTTCAGCCTCTAAATCCTCCCTGATTTTTTTTTCTTCTTCTTCTTTTTTTAAGCTGATTTTAAACAGAAAGAGGAAACAATCTGCCAGCTCCTTGACCTCCTCCTCCTCCTCCTCCTCTCCCCACCCGCCCTTTTCCCCCTCCCAGGCTAGTCTTTCAACCTATGTCCTTGTTTAATCGGCTGATCCTTCCATCATTAATTAAACATGATCACAGACCACATGTCTCTTTCTGTGCTCTGCTCTGCAAGGATATGAGTTTTCCCTCTCAAATATCAGTTTTATCTCCAAACTTAAGATCGCTTTCTGTTATTTTTTCTCGATATTCTCTTTCCTATCCCTATTCTCTTTCTTTCATTCCTCATTTTTTTTTCTTATTCTTCCCTCAGGTGGTCTCTTTTAACAGCAATAAATTATTCAAATGGCTGATATCCACCCAGGGGACAAAAGCCGATGGATAGATGGACAGATAGAGATGAATAAATAAAAAGCTAAAAATGATATATCCGGCGTCTAGTTCTCTGCAGGAAGCATTTTGTTCAGGGTTTCTGTGTGTGTGTGTGTGTGTGTGTGTGTGTGTGTGTGTGTGTGTGTGTGTGTGTGTGTGTGTGTGTGCATGACTGAGTATCCCTTCCGGAGAAGCTCTTCCACGATGCAGAAAATCCGAGCCAATGATGGTGATAGATGGAGAGATGGGAACCTTGCAGCAGAGACTGTGCCAAGCTGACTGGGGGCCGCGCCAAAGACAGCAGGGAGGAAGGTAAATAAAGAAAAGAGAGAGATAAAAAAAATAGAAGAAAAAAAATAAATAAATAATACAAAAAGAAAACAACTCAAAGAGATGGAGGGAAATCAATCTCTGTGAGTCTATAGAGTCTGTCGATGCAAATTGATTCCAACAATATGCTCACTTGTGTCTCAAAGCAGAGTTAAATGTGTGCCAACTTGTTATGTAACGTGTCTGCAAGAATAACATCACAAGCTGCAATGTGAGACGTGGACGTGTGCTTTAACTTTGTGCAATAGACTGCAATGAGAGAACAGTAAAAGATGCATGTGTCCTAAAATATATTCATATTTTTATAAATAACGGATATGTACTGTGTGAGAGGTTTGAGTGCACTGTGTCTTCTTGTTGTTGAACTTTTAGATAACACTCTATTATGGGTTGATAATGCTCTAATAATTTGCTGCAAGGTTTCCAAGAAATAGATTTGTGATGGTGAGGTAATGAGAAGGGGAGATGGAGATAGTGCTTGAATCCAGCACTTACTTATTAATCCTGAGAGTATTTTAGTCAGTGCATGGCAGGGTCAGCTGAGGATAGAAAGCAGAAAGGGGGAAAAGGAAAGGGAAAACAGAACTCAAATTATATAAAAGTTGCATAAAAGACAGAAAATACTTAAATGCGCTCATTCAAAACAGACAGAATGCCTCTATAATGGCATTGCCGTGTAGGTTTCAAAAAAGGACCTTGGATGAGTTCATACTCACCTTGTTCCAAAACCAACAACTTAATCAGTTTTTAAGAAAAATAATTGGGCAATACCCCATCACAGTGGGCATTAACTCTCATTAGCCAAAGCAAACCATCTTTCTAAAGCTCCCTTTCAACCAGGCAGTCTGGGTTGGTATGGGATGGCTCAGTTAAGCTAGGTCCTGTTTGTGTTTCGATAGCCAACCATGCCTCTTCGTGGTAGGCAGCGTGTAGGCCAGATGCCAATAGCTTCATCAGTTAAATAATAGTGTGACGCCATTGCATCGCAACACACTTACCCCGCTAATAAATCCAACGAAGAAGATAAACGGGACACAGTGAAAAAAGAGCAACTGTAGAAGACACCCAGCAGTTCACCTTCTTTATGATTTCCACAAGGATCTTTGTTACCAAATGTAGTTAAAGAGAAATACAGCCTCTGTCGCACTGTAAGTGACGAATCTTTCGACTTGTAATTAACAGTCTGCAGTGCTGTACCTCCACCTTCTGGGATTGGATCAGTTTAGTCTGGCCCCCCTGCAGAAGGGTCCCAAAAAGTGAGACGGCTCGTTATTTGGGGTCCATTTAAGCCTGCAAGTAGTTGCTGATAGTAAGCTTCAGCCAGACAAAATCACAGACATGTATTTTAATTCAACAGTCAGATCATGTAAATCCAAAATTAAACATCAAAGATTCACATCCTGCATTTTATCAGTGAAACAGTCACCACACTAGGACACAAACACACACAGATGGGTATCAAAAAGAAAAAAAAGCACCTGAGGTCCTCTTGTCTCCTTGCTGTGAAGGGTCACCACAAATCAATACAAACTTGTTGTGATTGATCACCTTTCCCGGGGTGAAACATCTCCATCCTGATAAGAGCAGCCTGCAGCGAGTGTGTTTAAAATTTAGATTTCATTCTGGAGCTGGGGCTTCATCATCTTTCTCATAATATGACCACAAAACGAACCTCAGGGCAACTTCCAGCATTATTCTCATGCACTATTCAGACTGTAATTTTTAATCCTTTAATATGGGCTGTGCATTCATTCAATTTATAGGCTCAGGTGGAGCTGTTACTTCATTAAACATAAGGTAAATTTGACCTTCAGCTGCCTGGAACAGAATGCTGAAGTTGATTAAGTTACCAACTTCTATAAAAATTCTGGATTATGACCTTAAGGCAGGAAACCTTTTTAAAGGTCTTATTACCACTCTGGGTGTTTCTTTACTGTCATTATTTATTAACTCATTCATTATGTTGAAGGAAACAAAATATACCACTTGCAGCACATCTGTTCAGGGTTGCGTCCACACATTTCAGAACAGGACAGCCCAGGTATTGACTTTTGAACGGTTGGCATGAAGTATGTGCTAGCATATGTGTGCAAGAAAACAAATCTAATTTCTGTCTCCACCAAACATCCACTTGAACTACTAACACAAAGGTCTTATAGGATGTATTCACATATGCACTTAGCTCCTGAAACAATCACAACATTTTTAGGGTGAGGTGGATTTTTGGGTGCAAACGGCACAATTTTCAAAGGGACTGGTAAACTGCGGTTTATCTGCAGAGGGGGAAACTGGAAAGAGTGGCTACAGGAGCAGTGTCGGGCTAACTGACACAGGTGTCACCTCTTGACTTGACCACCCCCCTCTGGACAAGCCTGGAGGAGAAGTGTATTTATGTTGATAACTCTGAGCAAGAAATCTAAGTGTTACGGACACCTTGAGGACAGTCTCATGTTACATTCACTGCAGCAAGTGGACAGCTTTCTCGAAAGAAAATGAGCAGATGTGTAAAAACAACAGCGGGTGAAGGTCTGGTAAATTCACTGTCAGTATTCACTGATAAATGGTACTTATGTTAATGACACGTAACCAACACTACTGACCAATCAACTTACAAATCTTTAGAGTAGTCTGTCCCAAAATTTTTAGGAGTGGATGTGAGAAAGGATATAAATTGACTCTGTTCATGTGCACATTTCATTTTCTGAACTCACAATGTATTTAGCTGTGAAAAATGCATGAAAAGAGCTGCTAAGACACTGTTCTGCAAATGATCCCATTTGATAAAAAATAAATATTTACAGGAGAATTGTGTTGCATTAAATTCCACAAAATCTACCAGCGGCCTGTTGCAGTATAACCATGAAAATGAGTTTAATAACTGTCCTATATTTATTGAGCCACTCAGCTCATCTTGAGCTACATTCATACATGCATGTGGCTCTTTAAACCTGTGAAATTTTTAGAGTCTTTTGCATCTGTGAAGTTATACGGACCATTTTTTTGTTGTTGTTTGTTTGTTTTTTTTACCTCAGTGCAACCCTGACTTTTTTCTGGGTGCCTTTGCTTGTGAGATTTCCTCATGATGTCAGAGCCCAGAAGAAAATGTTCAAGAGAAGTCTCTCCAAGTGGCCAGGGTGGGGGTGATGACGCATGCAGTGGGACATACTGTACCATGGTGAATGAAAATGTTCAAGGTCAAGAGGATGAAGAAAAAAGTGAAGAAACCTGTGCATCTGTCAGTTTGCATTTTGCATCACTGTAACTGCAAAATATTGGTTAAAGAGCTTAAAAAACGGGTATAAGAGCTTGTATTGAACTGGACTTCTGAGTGCGTATTTCAGTGCTCTGGACCCACACCTGAAATGTTCTTTCCCTCTCTGGCTGATTTCAGTAATTCAGAAAGATCACACTCGACAAAGATGTCAGTAACAGAGATTGAAGAGGGAATGAAATTAGTTTGAACTTGACTGGTAAAAGAAATCTCATGTATGTGAGTGGAGGAATCTTGATCACAAAGATATGTTCTTTATGTGTAATTTAAAGGGGCTGAGGAGTTTGAAAGTGATCTTAAAAGACTCCCTTATAGATATATGCCCAGCTGTAAAGCGCACTTTAAAATGAGATTATCAGCGCCAATGCAGGTTGTTTCGAAATGCTACTTCATAGCTTTTTCTTAGCTTCTCGATTGGGTCGAACAAGACTGGATTGATTTACAGCACTTCTAAGTTTCTATGACAACAACGTGCAGGCTGATTAAGTTAAGTTGTGAGGAGAGAGAGATCTGTGTTTTTCTCTTCTGAAAACAATTTATTGGATTAATTTTGTTGCGATGGTGGACACGGCAGCCTATGGCTGTCAGACAGAAAAAGGACGGAAAAGTAGAAGAAAGCTTAACGAGAGAGTGATACAACCTGAGCTAAAGGCTAAAACAAAGGCTAAACTGTTTGTGATGACAAACAGGACCGGGATTCATTAACATAACACCTTACTAATACGTCTCACAGCACCAGGCTGTCAGTGCTACATATGGATGGCTACTCAACTACTGTATGAACTGACAGTTTGCTTGTTGTCACATTAGCCTATGGATTCATCATAGCACCTGGCTGCTTGTAGTGCTGCATATAACCAGCCACTAATGTACAGTACAAACTTACAATGTCTGCTTGTTATCATGCTTCAAACCGTAGCACTAAGTAACTGTACTGATAAATACCTTACCTCGTCATATTGTATCTAGTAAAAAGTTGTTTTGAACAAAGAAAAGTCGTTCCAAAACAAACACACCCCTGGTTAAAAGTCTCATCTTTACAATTGTGTGTGAGACTCCGGGTCAGAAGGTGGCACTGTAGTCCAAACAGATCCTCCTCATAGCAACTTAAAATAAACTGTGATCAGTCTAGAATGACAAAATATAGATAGGTAAAATTATCAATCAATAATTTTGGAGTCATTTACTAATCTGTGATCTGTACTCGAGGGTTGGATGAATTATTTTCTCCATGACAAGAAAAAAGTCACTTATGTGGTTACATCTATCAGAGCTCTGTTTATTCCTGCTTCATAATGTTGCTTTAAATCAATGCAGTGTTATCCAAGAAGAGACAGCTGCTGTCAGATACACCTGCAATTTCTTTTCTTACCTCGCTGTGTGTGAACAGTGCAGTTTAGAGCGTGTGTGTGTGTGCACGTGCTTTAGTGTGTGTGTGTAAGTGCTAACCAACATCATTGACTGATCTGTGAGGACGTTCCCTTTTATTTCCAGCTCATAATAGCCACTTTAGGAATAATGAGCAGGTTAACCTTTGCAGAAACACTCGACCTGAACTCTCCTCTCACAATTACACAGAGAATATCACAATTAGCACCGTTACTGTGAATATAAGTGTCAGAAGATGAGGAGAGTTAACTCAAAGAAAGGTGGCTTATTCTGTCAAGCAGGAAATGTCTGTCAATTAGTGTGAAACCACTTTTTCTGGGAGGGTGGATGATTTGCGGACGGACAACCATCTTTATGAATAGCTCTATAAGTTATTTTATGTCCTTTTACCACTGATAGTGAACATTAACCATCCCAGACTAAAACACCCCATAAGATCTGAAGTTTTGAGGATGCTCTGATTATGTCATCCATCATGGTTCTGCCCTCATAAAAGCCTCTACTATTCCTTTTCCTTTCTCTTTTTCCAACACATCCAAACAAAATTCAGATTCTCTTGCTACATAATTCTTTGTCACTTCTTTGCTCCATGGGCTATAAAACTTTGAAGGTCCCATATTATGCAAAAATCACTTTAAGTCTTTTAGTGAAATTTGTGGGTCTTTGGCTTTCCTCCCATCCCACAAAATGTGATATTTAATGACAAAACCTGTACTTAGTAGTGCTCGTGAATGTTAAATCCTGACCTTAAATGAACTGTTTGGATTTGGAGGATTTGTCGACGTCAGCAATTCCCTTTTTGGGCCAATCAGGAGCGAGTCTGACCTGATTGGCCCACCGGAGCAGATACCACCGAACCCCTTCCCCGCCCACTCCCCTCCCCGCTGCTCTGCTTTGTTTTTGGCTGTAGACAGCCACATAGTTCCATGCACAAGCTTCCCATCTCGGAAGAAGACAAGACTAAGAGGCTAGAGTTCATTTATTAAGGAAATGTGCCAGCTACACTCAGTAAAACTGAGCATGTGTGTGCTAGTCACTTCACGGCCGACTGCTTTTCCAACTTTGGACAGTACAACAGAGGGCTAGAGAATAGACTGGTCCTGAATCCAGGCGCATTACCAAACATCCGCCAACAAACCTCAGACCCTGGAAATGTGAGTATTTTAAATGCTGTGTGCTGTGGAGCAGATGTAAGAGCTTTTCCTCAGTGTCCCCCCTGTCTCTGTGTTAGCTTCAGGATGCTAACTGTTGCTGCGGTTAGCCTGTTGTTTTAGCCTGTAATGTTACGGTAAACTAGTTTCGCTGTTTTCTAAACATTGTGCACTAGGAGCTCGTGGTGCCACTCTAAGTGACACGGAAGAGCGGGGCGGTATCAGCGGTGACTCATTTACATATGAAGGTCACGCCCACTAAATCAGACCGTTCTGAACAGAGGGGCTATGAGAGCCTGGAAACAATGCTGCTGTGCTTGATTTATTGGCTTTGTGGACCAAAACATGTTACTACCATTTCAGAAAGACATCAATGATCCATATTAACCTTCAGAAAAAGAGCATAATATGGGACCTTTAAAAGACACACCCCACCCACTGACAGTAACAAATGTAAATTCACCATAACTGTTATGTAATATCTATCACAACAGACATCATCATCTGTTATTGTGGGTAAATGTAAAGCTGCTTATTCCATCAGGTATTAAGTATCTACCAGGATAGCCTGCTACTTCTGTAGTGTTGTTGTAATGAGGGCAGCTCATTCTGTGGTGATGGAAACACCTTTGAGAAAGAACAAGCTCGAAATTTGCAGCTACATTGAGGTAGCTTGCTCTACAAGGTGGGGATGTCCCAAGTGTCAGGTGGAAATAAGCAGCTTTAGTGGCTGTTAAACTCACAAAAAAGACAGAGAAACCAGTGATGGTTTGTCTTTCCTGGGTATGACAGTGCAAAATATCTACTTGAAGGACCTGCTCTTGGCTTTGAAACATGTTTCTTTTTAAATTTTCACTGAAGCCATATTTCTAAAATATCATTTACTAAACAAGGATGACACCAGCCATCAAAAGGTTAAAGTCTAGCCACAACACTCCCCTGTATTCTTCATGTTCCACTGGTTTTATGATTGGCTGCAGCCTGGCTCTGCATGATTTGCACTGATTAGCATCTGGAGCTATTTTTAGGTCAGTATCTCCTAAATCCTTCTGACCAGAGAGCGAAATGTGGCATTTACCTGCCACCCTCTATACCTCTACACCTCTGTCCCAACAGCAAGCATGTGAATATCATTAAACGTAAACCTCAGCTTAGAACTGGGGAGGCCATCATGTCAATATACATTAAATATAAAGAGGCTTGTTTTAGAAACACTTTAAGAAACCGATGTCTTTCCTATGCTTCATATGGGAGAAGACAACACACCTGGCAAAGTTTGACAGAAATGTTTTATTGAATGAACAACCATGCTGACTTAAAACGTCCACGATCACATCACAAACCCAGAATCCTTTCATCAGGTCCGTCGTCATTGCTCAAGGATTTAGATGAGTTTTTTTTCCAGTTCTGAGCACTTTTTTTTACTAAACAATTCAACCTCAACTCCAAAAATCACTTTTTGAGACACAAGTGGAATGAAACATAACAGAATATGGGTAAACTCAAGCTTCATCAAATGTGTTTTGTGTCCAGTTATCAGCTCAATGAGCTTTTCAAGTCTAGAAGTCGTTCAAAATACATATACTGACAGTTTTTTCTTTCCCTGTTGATGTGAATAGACATTTTTGTGTAAGTTGAAGTCCATCTCTACTACAACTCCCTCTCTTATTTTTTATCTTCTCCTACGTGTCGATCTATCCATCGCTTCGGATGACGTGAAAAAGTGTGACGTTGTAAAGCACCTGGTGTCCGTTGTTCCAGGCGTACAGCGCTCGCTCTCGGGGGTTATAGTCCATCATGCTGATGTGAGAGTACTGGTTGTGAAAGGGGATGTCAGTGTACTCATATGTGGAGGAGTTGGTGTTATAGGCAAAGTGGACTTTGGCCCCAGCCAGGTGGGAGTTGGTGACGTACAGAGTGCCGCAGATCATGAAAGCCTCCCCTGCACTGCGCTTAGGAAACCCTGTGTCCCAGCTCTGCAGGACGTCGAGCGAGCGGGGATCAAGACGACTCACCTGCAGACAGAAAGGAATAGCAGTACAGGGTTTTAGAAACAGATTAGAAATCAGAGTCAGACGTCCTGTTTGTATAAACCTTTGATGGGGCAGAGTCTTATGGTGGGGCCCGTTATTTTTACCTCCAGTGATCCACAGTAAAAAAGAAGTCATCATCCACTCTAAGCGTTCCTATCAGACCATTTAAAAGCTGATACGGAAAATCATCTCTGTTTCCAACATGTCCCAAATAAGTCTGTAATAAACTCAGAGTGCAGTTTTTTACACCACTGCATTGGCACCAATTAATCTTAGACTAACCGATAATTATCTTCAGCCCCATCAGGCTGCATTTAAACTATGTGAAAGTATGTCTGTTATACCAAAGCTGTCCTCCAAGATAGAAAGAGCAGGCGTGCGATATATTCACTGAAAGTGTTCAAAATTATGAGATAAGGATAATTGCAAAGCTTTAAGTTCAGAGTTCATCGCTTTAGTTTAAAAAACACGCGTATTAAGACATTATTCTTATTTCTGGAAACTTGACAAACCAGTATTTGTTTTTAAATTTATATATATTTTTTACTTTTTTTATTATTCCATTGGCAGTTTTGTTTTAAGTTTTAATGTTTCGTTGTTTTAATTCAGGCTTCATTTTTCTCTTTTCAATATCTTGAATTTAGACATTTTCTGGACTTGTCATACGATTTTGGCTAATAATAAGTGTAAAAGACATTTTTTGCAAAAAAATCCAGCACAATCAGTTTTTGTAATCTATTCCTGTTTAAAGGGGCTGTGAGGAGTTTCTAAGGGATTTTTAAAAAGTCTCCCCTCTAATTATATGCCCGATTGTAATCCACATCTAGATATGAGATTATCAGCGCAAATAGGTTTTTCCTAAACTTCTTAGCTTCCTGGTTGGGTTGAGCAGGACCAGATTGATTTACAGCACGTCAAAGTCTCAATAGCTGTGTTTCCATTACACCTAGAATTGCGCAAAATGTAAAAATCGCAATGAAAAACGGTAATGGAAACACCACATTTTTGAAAAACCTCTCAAATTTCGATTAAAAGTTTTTACTCTCTCATGAGGTAGTTTTTCAGAAATTTCCATATTGAAGTTTCTTGCAAAAGTGCAATGGAAACACCTTTTTTTGCAAAAATGTCACGTTGTCATGACAACGCACCTCCCTCACTGACATATAGGTGTCCACTGCCACACAAACGGACTCTGGCAGGATGGTTGTAAGCGGACCAGAGAGCAGCAGGAAGGAGGGGTGGAGGTCTGTGAGCGTGAGTGACAGTATGTGAGCTGGAGATGATGATCTTCATTCAGCGTTTTGTTTTGTGCCTGTTTTGAGTTCGTTTCATGGCCGACAGTTTAAGCAGTGAATAAAAACACTAATGTTCAAGAATCTGCATCATCATGAGTGCAACATTATGTTTTATTTTACTCAAGTTGTGTGCAATTCTGGTTGTAATGGAAACACTGGCTAGGCGAAATTGTTATTTATCGAAACTTCAGAAATATCACTTTTATTTTACGAAAAAGTGTAATGGAAACGCAGCTTATGACAACACTTTGCCAATTGACGAAGTCTAGTGGTGAGAAGAGAGATCTGTTTTTCTCTCTGCTGAAAACGATTTCTTCAAACAACTGTGTAGTGATGGTGGACACAGGAGCCTAACAGTCAGACAGCAAAAGGACAGAAGAGAAGAAGAAAGATGAACGAGAGAGTGATACAGCCCGAGCTAAAGGCTAAAAACACTGGCTTAATTGTTTGTATTAAAGGGATAGTTCAGTTTTTTTGAAGTGGGGTTGTATGAGCTCTATGTGACCACTAAGGACATTAGATACAGTAGAAAGTTGTCTCCTCTCCCTCAGTAAGACACAGATTGTAATCGATGGTGACGAGGAAATAGAGCTAACAGGGACAGACGGTACCAAATTCAAAGGCTATTTTCTCTGCCTACAAGAGCTAAAATCAAAAAGTAATACCACAGTTTAAGAGTACGGTACATAAAATATTTTTTAAGTGCATTAAGTCTTCGGAAATATAAACATTTATTTGGACCTAACTAACTGGTCATGTGTCCTTATGCGCAGCGCTAGTGCGCTCCGTCCCCCCTCCTCCTTTCAGCTGTAGGGAAAGTAAACAAGCTGTGCTTCGAGCGCTGGTTTTAGCCTCGTGTAAGTTTGATCAAGTATCGTAATTCTTTCTTTGTACTCTAAAGGATTGTGAGGCAGCGTAGGAAATTCAAAATGAGTGACTATGACAGCGACGATGAAGTTACATTCACTTTGGAAACAAAAGGATACCTGTATGAACCGGAGTAGCTACACAGAAGAGGAGCTGTTACAGATGGAGACTGAAAGGAATACAGAGGAGACATCCACGGACACTGGACATCAAGACAGAGTCGGAAATACTCAGTTGTGTAAATGTCTGAGCTGTGACTCAATTCCCACGGATACTGAGTGTTACAGCTGTCACGAGTGGAACTCGGTTACAGACACTCTTCAGGATTTGTCTGAGGACACTGCTGGCTCGAGCCGTCTGTATAACTCATCACACAGATTTCCCTGCTCTTCTGAATTCTGGAGTGTCCTGTAACAGCAACAACAAAAACAACAGTCGTGGCAGCAGTAACACTCAGCACCTCGATGTCCAGTGTCCGTGGATGTCTCCTCTGTATTCCTTTCAGTCTCCATCTGTAACAGCTCTTCTTCTGTGTTGCTACTTCGGTTCATGCAGGTATCCTTTTGGTTTCAAAGTGAATGGAACTTCATTGTCATAGTCACTCATTTTGAATTTCCTATGCTGCCTCACAATCCTTAGAGTACAAACAAAAGAATTACAATACTTGATCAAACTTACACGAGGCTAAAACCAGCGCTCGAAGCACAGCTTGTTTACTTTCCCTACAGCTGAAAGGAGGAGGGAGGACGGAGCGCACTAGCGCTGCACGCAAGGACACATGACCAGTTAGTTAGGTCCAAATAAATGTTTATATTTCCGAAGACTTAATGCACTTAAAAAATATTTTATGTACCGTACTCTTAAACTGTGGTATTACTTTTTGATTTTAGTTCTTGTAGGCAGAGAAAATAGCCTTTGAATTTGGTACCGTCTGTCCCTGTTAGCGTCTATTTCCTCGTCACCATTGATTACAGTTTGTGTCTTACTGAGGGAGAGGAGACAACTTTCTACTGTATCTAATGTCCTTAGTGGTCACATAGAGCTCATACAGCCCCACTTAAAAAAAAACTGAACTATCCCTTTAATGTCTATCCCAACCCACATGCAGCAGTTATTCTGCAGCGTTCAATAAAAGAGAGTTTATTAATGAAATGAAGGATGAGGTTACATAAGCTCTGCCTGGTAGACAAGCACTGGCAGGACATAGCCAGGATTCACTTATGTTACACATTACAGACATGTCTTAGAGCACCAGGCTGCCAGCAGATGAAGATAGACAGCTACTGAACTACATAACGAATGCACAAAGTTTGCTTGTTGTCACGTTTCAAACGTAGCGCTACTACTGTTGATTAATACCTTACCTCCAGTAAAAAGTGGTTTTGAATAAAGAAAAGTAGAGCTAAAAAGAAGATAGGCTCTCCATTCATTTCCTAAACAAACACATTCCTTGTTAGAGTCACATCTTGACGACAGTGTGCGCACGACTCCGGGCTAAAAAGTTGCTGCAATCCAATTCAAACAGATCCTCCTCATGGTGCCTTTAAGATTTAACTACTTCAAATGTTGAAATCCCAACACAGTTTCATTGTTACACCATAAATGGGCTAGCTTGCTCACATAGACAACTTGAGCTATACTGATATCATTTTTAACACGCATCATCTAATCAGCTGTCAAATGTATCTTCGTGATGTTGTGCAACTCAATGCATCTGCCAGAGAAAACAAAATAAAGATATTCCCCAATTTCTTATTTAATAAAACTTTTCGATAACTACAGATGTATCTCTATTGGCATACAGGACAGAATAGAAATAACAAGCTCTTGCAGAAGAGAAATGCTCTTTCTGAAACAGAGCCATCATCAAACCGTTGTCTGCCAGCTCTCTGGTGCTGTGCCTCATTAAAGTTTCTCAGCTTTAAACATGTTTCCATCCATTTGTTTGTGTGCACAGTTTCAATTTGTGCTAAAAAAAAAAAAGGAGAACAAAAAAACCAAAGAGATGTGAGAAAAAGCCTGCACCATTATGTTTCCAGCGTTTGGGATGGAGGTGTAGACAGCCCACAGTCCCATCTCATCAGCCATGAGGTCGATGTCAGACGATCCTCCCCAGCTGTAGGGAAACGTGTTGTTGTACCCGGCTCCACTCAGACTGCGCTGCAGCAAAACGCTGCGAGAGCGAAAATGGTACTGAACCTAAAACAAGCACAGACATCCATCTGTCAATCTGTTCATCTGATTATCAGACTTCTCCTGTGCTTCTATACCACGCCGTCTCTTACCAGGATGTTGCTCTGGTGTTTGTTGTAGTACAGGGATCCGTTGTAAACCACATGACCGGTTCCTGCCCAGGGGTGAGGTAATAGATGCTGCACAAAGTTCTGCCCCTTTGTGAAATCTCCCATGGTTCTGTACTCCAGCACACGCCTGCCCTTGTAGTAGCCGTCCATGGACCACACCTGATGAAGAGAGATGGAGAAACAGTGTACTGAAATCAATCATCCAATAAGCAATCTGATACTTCTTCATAAGCTTTTTCTGTTTTTTTTTTAATTTTTTTTTTTTAATTTAATTATCTCTCTTCTTAAAACTGGCTCGCACTTTAGACTGGATACCACACTTAAAGAGGGGTAAGTACTCTTTTAAGGCTATATACTGTCCCTCTGGTACCACTGTAGTAGCTTCACAGCTCTAAAAATTCCTGTTTTTCTCACACTGGTGTTTTAGAAAACCCTTATTTCATCATCCATCTGTAACACTTTGTTTTTACTGCTGTCTCTTTAAAGATGCCGGCTCCTCAAATCCTGTTCCCTCAGTTTACAGACAGATTCAGGGGTTTCTGCAATAGATACATTTGTAGCAGTTTGCACATAATCTCCACACATTTAGCATGGGCAACCAGTAATGTTACTTTATATCAATGATTAAAATATGAAATTTCACAATACTCCCTCTTTAAGCTTCTTAAGGGTGAGTTGTGCTGGTCTGTTTTTTATTATTCAAGCAGAGGGACTTTTCACCAGAGCAGCAGTTGTCTCCACATATAGCCTAGCAACTGGAACAATGCACAACAGGCTTCTCAAGGTTAGATTCAAAAAACATACAGCACAGTCGATGTTCATGCAGTTCTGCTAAAAGAGATGTTTCACACCCAAGAGGTTTCGAGGAGTGGGATTTTTAAATTAAGCTTTTCTTGAGTCAGAAAAAGAAGTAAAGGTGTCCGTCTTGCATTAATGCAACAGTTGGCTCTGGAAGGCTGAATAAAACAGTGGAATAAATGTACATACACAGGTCTTGTGTATAAACCACGCAAAGCACTTCAACGCCACATGTAACATGTTCACCTCTCCACACACTCACACACTGATAGGTGAAGCTTTCTGTATTTAGAGTCCAACTGCTCATCATTACAAATCCCATCTATACATACATTGCTGTCGATGCTCTTACGCCAGCTTGGGATCCTGTGTCTTGTATACTAAACACACAGACATGCAGCTGAACATCAAGCCAATCATCGTCTGATGGCAAACAATCATAAACTATTATTTTCACTGAGGCACAGCCAGTGATTATGCAACCCTTTTAATGTAATGTCATGATACTACTCTCTCACAGATCAAATTTAAGCATTTTGAGCGATGAAGAACCTCTGAAGAAAGATGGGAAATGTGGGGAGCAGAGGTTGGAGGGAACAAATGCAACAAATGGCAACTGCACTGAGAACTTAACCTTCTGTATGTGGGGCCCAGACTTAAACCACAGGCCAACAGGGCCCCATTAGGTTGCTAAACGGACACTCAATGGTTATGTCAGGACATGAGTTCACACTTATAGCTGTCTCTATATTGGCTGCCCCTGAAAACTGGAGGCATTCCTTTACTTGGTTGTATGAAAAGTGACGATCATTGCTCACATATAGTTTTAGCTGCCAAAATTTGTTATTTTGTGTATTCAATTTGATTTAAGTTCTTTTTTGCTATTAACTGCATAAATATCTTTTATTAGATCTAAGTTAATGTACACCAGAAGAGGAACCAAGTGTGTGTTGTGTTTTTCTGTTCCAGCACATTTTTGGGAGCGCAATTTATAGGTAGGTTTTTTTCTTTTCTTTTCTTTTCTATTCTTTTCTTTGTTTTTTTGACTGGTGTCCTCATTCCTCAGGGGTTAATATGGTAGCCAAGGTATGTGCATTTTATGTTATTGTATTATATGTGACTTTTGCATTTATTTCTGTCGTCTCATTTTTGTTGTTGGTTTTATGGTTAAAAGTTGGTTGGAGTCTTAAGAATTTGGGGAAAAAGGCAAAGCTGTCAATAATAAAATCAGCCTCATTTCATTTCTGGAAGGAGCGAAAGATAGCGTCCCAGAGTCATGATTAAATTTGGATTTTGTTTCCTTTCTGGCATTATCTGTTTAACATTCTAGCACATCAAAGTCAATTTAAGATGAAAAAACTTCACATTAATGGTTAATTAACATTAATCAACCATTAACATTAATGGTTGCTAGGCACCGCCCTGTTGGCTATGGCTGCCTTTTGCAGCAATTCTCTCTTCTTTGTCCGTTTCTTGTAATTTTTTTCGTCTCTTTTTTTCGTAATCTTTGTATTTGCAGTGGATCATTACTTTGTATGGCTCATTTGTTGGTCATGGACACCAAACTTTTTGTGGCTTCAGAGATATTTTTACTACTTTTTCTCCTGTGTTTGTCTGGAGATCCTACATGTAACCATGGCTGCATTGTTTACATATGAACTCAGCTGTTAGCAGCCTGTAGCATGTCAATGCTAACTGGTGTAAGGCCTGATGTCTTCCCACAAGGTGAGGAGAAGGAGGTGAGGACGATGGGCTGGTTCTCAGGTGTGAGCTAAGAAGTGACGACATGGACCTGTCCTTCCATCCATCGTTATGTAGAACATAAGATCTATCTCCACTAAGATGGATGAGCTAGCTGTGGGAATACCAACGCCACGTTGGGAGAGTTTCACTTGCTGTGAGCAGACAGGATCTAGGAGACAGAGATGGAGCATGACTGAAGAAGCTCAGTCCTGGACCCTGTGGAGGTGGAGGCTGGCTGAACTGGAGAATGATGGACAAGCTGTCATCATCTATTTTCTTATGGACCTTTTTGCACTTTCTATACACTTTCTTACTTTTGTTTTCTTGATTGTTGCTGTGACTGCAATTTTGTTGTACTTGTTACAATGACAATAAAGCTCTATTCTATTCTATTCTATTCTATTTTATTAAGTCCCGAATGGTCACATTGTTTCAATATGGCATGCAGTTAAAGAGAGTGCATTGTGCTTTCCCATGTTTTAAAACATGGAATAAAGTAAAAAATGCTGGATGTTGAAACTGAAAGTGTGTAACAGGTGCTACATAACCATATGATGTAGAAATCCTTGAATCTGTCTGTATACTGTTCAAAACATCTTCACAAGACTTGCTGAAATAATGATGTCGTCACATAAGGATCTCCAAACTAGCAGTTATGTTGGGGGCTTCCCACTAAGGTTTTCCCCCCTAATAGGCCTCCAGAGGACAGGCCAATCAGATGCATAGGGGTTTTTGGATCGAGGAGCCTTCTTGAAGAGACGGCAGCTAAATCGAAGCGTATCAGAGAGAGGCTGACGTAGGGGTTTTCTAAAACAGTGTGAGAAAAATAGAGATATTTTTGAGCTATAAATCATATGAAGCTACCACTGGGGTTCCACAGGGACACGAGCCTTAAAAAAAGCACAACCCTCGTTCTTTAATAGAAAAATTGCTGTCTGGCAGTAAACATTACAGTTAGTAATATAGCTCTGTGCAATTTATGACATGTACCTGGAGGGTTTGTGTGACTTCGCCCTTCTTTAAGTTATGCTGTGATTTATCTCTGAAGTGCACCTGCTTTAGTGACGTATAACTCACAGCTTAGCTATAACTCATGTTGCAGAGTCCGAACCAAATTACATTTGGTCCAAAGAGCTTTAAGTCTAAAATGTATTTTGTGAAGTTTTTATATCAGGTACCAAGGCCTAACTTGTGACGTGATGGTGTTAGGGTTGACATTTTCAATAATCATCCTTGAAGGATTTGATCCATCAAAGACTGGTAAAGCTTGTAAACACGGGCATGGTTTCTCTTTGAGAAAGGATCCAAACATAACATGTATCCATACTACACCACTGTTTTTCTTCCCTCACAGTTCTTCAGTACCAGAGATAACTGTCTTTAAACTGCATCACAACAATGGTGCTGTCTTATTTCTACATCTTACAGATGAATCCTTGTGTGCCAGGATGCTGTAGCTCCTGCTGCTTCAGCCTCACTCATCATCAGGTTGTCATAAATGCATCCACCCACAGTGTATACAAACCATTAAACAGGCTTTAATACAACTCAGCCGGACATCTAGATTCAACCCACGCAGAGTTAGCATTAATTAGCGACTACATGCTAACCACAACTTGTAAAAACCTGCTCGATGGTGATGGGTATAAAAAGTCTGAAGACAGAATGAGGAGAAGAGAAAAAGAGCTGGAAAAAGAAAAGAGATGGGAGGAAAATTGAGCGTTGACAGCATGGAGGATTAATTACCCAAAGAGGGAGGAGAGGTGAAACAGATGAAAGAAAAGAGCAAAGGAGCACTGGCAAGAGCGATCACTGTTGGTGAAGAAGAACACAGTTATTCACTCCGCAAGAAGAAAGAGTACCGAGAGAAGAAAAAAGAAAGCAGATAAAAAAATATCTGGTTTTTTTTTGTGGGTCAAGGGAAAGGAAAATCTCTCCCGCAGTGGCAACAACATTTCTACAGTTTGAGTTTGTTTCTGCTCCTAATACCTGAAACCTCTGTTGAATTAGAGCCTCTGAGTCAAAGATAGCTGATTGAGTTGATTCTTAGAAATCAATGGCACCATGTTTGATTGCCACTCGGTTTGATGTTCACAAAGACAATAAAACCGACTGATTGCTCTCAGACATCAACACGCTCGCCTCTGTGCTTCAGCTCATCTGATGAAGCTTCCCCCGTCTTAATTCTCCTTAAAGCAGTTTATTTGTTTTCTGGCAACTATAATCTTCTCACATTCAACTGCTCTGTTTGCTTTTTGAAAACTAGCTCCAGACGCTGGTTACACAACAAACACAGCCTGCAAGAAATGGAGAAGGAAGATTTTAACAGTTGCTTGAACCCAGGCTTTCATTTTAGATGTTGTTGCACTGTTTTCTTATGCTCCATCCCAGGGTGCTGTTTTTTCACATTTCACTTCAGCACTAATTTTTGAATAATCCACTTCTTTCTGTGTGAAGATCTATTGATTTTCAGGTCACTATTTCTATATTTTGGGCAGTCTGTTTGCTACAGTGGTTGCAGCTTTCAGAAAAAGTTATATGGACTGAAAAGACACTAGGTCATGGGTGATTTCAGGTAAATGTCAACCTGCATAATTAGAGTAAAAACAGCCCCTCACACATGAACTCCTGACATTTTCTTAACTATTTCAGGAGATTCAGGGCCCGAAAGAGAGAGCAGATACAGCAGTTAGGTTCAGATCAGGGACAGTTACTGGGTATGAAGAATTCTTCAATGTTGAGTGTTTCTGCCTCTTTATTTGTTTGTTTGCAGTGCTTTGACCAAAAACACCACCACCTGGGATTCAGTGTAATCTTTTTTCAGTCTGAACACCTGATGAACCTTCCCACCCCAGTTTATCTGACTCAGACTACCACAGCTGTGTTTTATCTCCAGCTGAACTCTAAACATTACTACACAGGACAGCAACACTGCCTGGACTTTGTCCCTTCATAGCTTTGGACTTAAGCTCTGACTGAATCCCTTCAGGGTCAGCGTGGAAGATTACAGCAACTAATTACTTTTAAAATACTTATTTCTAATGTCTTCCCTACCTGTCTTGACCTCTTTGTCCTCTCTTTTTGTTTTCATTTGTCCCCTGTTTCTTTCATCCCTTCCAGCCCCTTTGTCTTGACTCCTCTTCTTTTGGCCTTCTTCCTCGTCTCTTGACTCTTCCTCTACCTGTCCACCTCCTCTTCCATTTTGTTTCTCAGCCTCCCACCCCCTCACCAGCAGGCCTTGTTCAGTCTGTCTCTGCTCTCTCTGTTTCTCTCGCTTCTTCTCACACTTTCAGCAGAGACATCTTGACAGATCAGGGGATATCCACACCTCAGCATCTGCTCTCAAATAGAGCGACAGGTGTGTGTTACTGCGCGCGTGTGTGTGTGGGGCTGTAAAGTATGAAACATGCACACTTGCACACATTCCCATATTGATGAGCTTATAAAGAATTCATAAATGCCAAACTGGGACCCTGTGCGGACTCTGTAGTCATGGATACCAAAGGATGTATGAGAATGGCTTTCCTAAGTGTGTTTGAGCGTGTGGAAGTGTGTTGAATCTTAAGACAATAAAATGCAGGCCTTGTAGCCTGTTAATGTAATGTTGGATTTATGTGATCGCAGTTATTGGACTTTAACAGAGTAAAATTTAAAGTCCATCGTGACTTTCAGATGGAGATAATACCACCAACAGCCTTGCAGTCCTGACCTTATGAAATATCAAAGGCTGCCAAGGTTATCTGAGGATGCATGCAGGAAGTGCTTACAGATTTTAATGTTTTGATTTTAATCAGTAGAGAGAAGAACACCAGGATGTTCATGAGGCGATGATGTCATTCACATTTTCTACAGGATGATGATTAAGAGTCCAAACTACATCAGAGAAAGCAGAGATTTTGTTAAACCAGTTGTGTTAAAGGGTTAAAGCAATCTGGCCCTTTACTTGACACGTGGGTCTAGGTCCTGCACCGGTACCTGCAGCACTAAAGCAATTAAAGGCTGGCAAGACAAGACTGTCAAAGTGGCACATTAATGTTGATTGATCTCAGGAAAAATCACGTCTTGAACACTTTAAGGCAGATTAATGGCACCTTTAAGTCATACGACACTGATCATATCACTGCTAAATATGACGAAGACAGGCCACAGCCTCACTTTTTTATTATCTCAAGCAACAGTATTTGAGAAAACATTCTGGTAACAAGCAATTAGGTTAACAATTTTCCTCTCTTTGTCGTGGCTGTCACAGTTTGAATCTGAACACATGCTCTGCAGAGTAACAGACACAGATGACCTCTGTTGAGTCTTTACTGTTAAAGCATTGACTGCAATGTGAATGTACCTTTCTATACAGACCTGCTTCTGTTCTGTTAAAGAGGGGTACTTTTTTAAGTTTTATACTGCTCTTCTTGGCTCTACATGATTTGCAGCTCAAAAATCGTATCTCTATTTTTTCTCGGTTTTAGAAAACTCTGATTTCAGTCTTTGTCCATAGGGCATTACCATAGACTGTTTAAAACATGGACGTAGTCTTGCTGATGCCACCCGCCTGTTTCTGGAACGGAAAATGAAGCACATCGGCTATAGCGGCCATATTGGTAGTGGCAAGGGCTTCGCGTACAGCTATAGGATGCCTGTCGGTCATGTGACCCTGAGCAGTGCCTCTGATTGTGCGAGCTCACGATCTTAATATCCTCTGAACGACTGAGTTAGAAAAAAATTCACCCCTGTACAGTGTGTGCTGATAGTAAAATCGGCGACTCAGATGGAGACGTTTTTTGAACCAGGCTGTAAATAGGTTAATTTCTGCTTTGAAAATTGATTTTTTGGCTTGGTGTGTATGTGACTTCTGGTACTTCCAGCCAGCCTCAAGCAAACACTCGAGAAACAGCAGATTTTAACACTTCCGCATTGTCTCATATTCTTAGACCGGATGTTGCTGCTTGGGCATTACTGGAGCTGGTGTCTTTTTAAGGCTCCATGCCCACAAAGCCCCTGTCTTTTGACTGGCCAGCCCTCTGGAGACCTGCTGAGGACAGAGATATGGGCAGACCTTGGTGTTTGAGGCCGCCCCTCCAAGGTGTCATGTGATGACTTCATCATTTTACTGAGTCTTGAGAAGACCTGAAGATCTCATGCTGGTTGTAGCACTGACTATTTTTGCAGTTTACAGACAGATTCAAGGATTTCCTTGACAGATATATAACAGTTTGAAAATTTGCACTTGTTGACACCAGCATCCAGTATTACTCATTTACTGTTTAAAAAAGTGGGAAAGCAAAGTACCCCTTCTACAAGACGGGTTTGCTACAGTTGCAGACCTATATTGACCTATGATCATCATTTGGTATCACATCTTTTCAATAGTTTTAACAAATCTTTAACAACAACCTTCCTCCACATGGCTCACTTAAAAAGCAGAAACCTATGAAAACATTTAAACCCAAAGCCAGCACATACAGAGGACTCACACTGCACTGAGTGACAAAGGGGGATCAATAGTTTATGCATAAACACTTATAAAGTGAGGTAAAGAATAAAGGGGAATGCATATATAACTGATTACAAATAGGTTAATACAGACTACAAGGTTTACCTGTGATGTTCTGAATCTCACAAAAATATTCAATATCTATTTTGGTTAATTAATCACAAAAACTGTAATTAACAAGATTATTTTATAATCCCCTGACAGCACCAGTGCGATTTAATGACGCTGTGATTTTGCTTGGGTGATGCAGGGCCCTGACTTCTCCCTGAACCTAACCCAGTAGGTGTTGATTTACAAATATGACTCAAATATAAAAATATCATGTATAACATGCGGGGCACTGAAACTCTTCTACCCACTGTCTTAGAAGACGGCACAATGATGTGTGAATCCTCAACAAGTGAGATTTTTTAGTCTCTGATATAATAAAGAAATCATATCAGCCTGAACATTCACAGTTTGCCAAAATAATTAACACTGGTAGCTTAGGTGCCAGTTACACCCTGATGTTGTTCTTAACTTGTGTGATAGGAGGACGTTTTTCAATGCTTGGCCTTTTTCATTTAAAAATGGTTATTGGTTTTTTTCTTGAAGATGGTATTTAACGCAGTGACATTCAGAAAGTGTACTCACAATTTTACAGCCTTTCTCTTTGCAATGATACAAAAAGTGAAAAATGTTTTGGGGACTAGAGCGTGTGTCTGTATAATGCTGAATGATTTTTTTGTATGACAAGCACCACTTAATGATTTATGACTCATGACTCACTTGTCAGAATTTCTTGTTCTGCTGCAGAGGTAACCTGCAGAGACTTTTTGTGTCAAATGCGTCCACTCGACAGCTTTCATAGCAATGAATGGGAGGCAATTATTGAGAGGAAGTTCACTCCATCTCCTTCACACTTTCATGAGTTACTGTAAACAATGTAAGTTAATTTTTAAAATAAATTATGAATATTCAAACGCTAGAAATTATTCATTTATAGAGACGGGAATGCATCCCACACATTAGTCAAGCCCCAAGGAAAAAAAAACAAACACCTTGAGCGTCTGGAAAATCTGAATGTAAACATTTGTGTTTGTTTACCAGAGAGCTCCACAGGGCTTCATCAAGCCTGAAGAGAAGCAGGATGAAAGTGATTTCAGCTGATTGCTGCTTCTTGTACTTTCGCTGGCTTATTTATAACACATCTCCAGAAAGAACACTTAGTGAATTTTCTATTAATTGCCCTATTTGTGCGCTGTGGAATGTCAAAACCAGATTGAGGAACATTAAGCACACGGCGTTAAATGATCGAGGCACAAAAAGCGTCTTTTCCCGGGATGGAGGAGCAAACAGACTGAGGGAGCTGCAGCGTTTTAACTTTACCTACAGTCACAGTGGGAACTGGGAAACAGACGGTAATAACTGGGATACTGCTGCTGTGTAGAGCTCCTTCTCATCACCAGGGAACGGCTCTAATAGGCAACAGCCAGGGGTCACCATGGCGATATAAATCACACCTGGCAACTGGGAGACAGTCGCCTTGACAACTAGCTTAATGTGCGCTCCCTGAACATAGTAAGTGTGTGTGGTGTGTGTTTGGGAAATGGGTGAAGCCTGTAGCGGGTGCAGACAGAGTGCATGCAGGAGTCATTACAGAGGTAAGGCAGGGAGACAGAATAAGTCTATACAGAAAAATATGGAGCTTAGTAAAGTTATGACCGCATTCATAACACCTGCTTCACATCTCATATACACACACATACACAGAAGGTGCACCTACCCTGCTGTCAGAGCTAGGAATCATAGCATCAGTCATCCAGGAACCAAAGCGGGACCCCGAGGCTCTCACGGTGATCGGGGTGCTCACTGAAGTCAGCCGGCCACAGCCTGCGACCAAAACACACAGAAAATGTTGTGTAAAATCTATCATGTAGATAACACATATTGACTGCAGACAAATTATAGTGATTGAATTGTGAAGCCACAGTTTGTGTTATATTTTGGTTTGGGTTTAGTGACGGAAAGCAGGGAGGTCACCAGCCCTGCTGATGTATGACCCGCCATCACCTGTCTCTGGGTCTGACTCATTTCATCCACATATTATAAAAGCTGTCACATAAAATTACAAAACAAACATGAGAGACATGACCAGAAAATCCTTATATAAAAACTTTTATCATCAACCTTTTCTTTTCAATGAATCTGCATGAACAAAAATCTGAAAATGCTAAAGCCTGAGTCCTTGAAGTGCTTCAGTGGAATATAGCTTGTGTCACTGACAACTGCAAAAGGCTGTGGTCAGCTTGGTTAACAGCAGCATGATGGATTTTAAAAGTGACAATTTTTCACTTCAAAGTACGATCAAAATGTTGGCATAAAAAAAATCTAAAAGCACTTCTGCTGCTGTAGGCATTCCTCTGCTGTCTATCCACACAGCTCAGTGTGTCCCAGCGACTCAATTTCATGTGAGGACAAAAAATGTTTCCTTCTCTATCATCACATATGACCTTGTCACACTCATGTTAAAGCCCCTTGCTTACTGCCCGGAAAGAAATATGTGGGAATTTTGAGAAGAAAAAAAACCCACACACACTTTTAAAGTGCTGTGTTAGATTAGACAAAAACATTCTGACACGTGTCTGGTGGATGTGGAGCCACAGCCAGCAGCCTACGAGCTGGCTGAGCACAAAGACTGGAGACAACCTACAGCCTGATTCAGGCCAAATGCTGGATGTAAAATTTAGTGTACAGCCACTAAAGCAGTATGAACCTTTCACCGCAACCTTTATTATATGCATCAGCAAATTTTCTTTACGTTAAACTACGTTTCATAATCATATTTTTAACCATGTCAACGTATCCACTGTGTGGTTTTCAGGTGCTTTAAGACATATCAGGAGAAATTCAGAATTCAGCACTCATTGCCGAGGAGGCTTCGAAAACTGCTGTGCACTCATGTCAGATTCTGGCAGATATGGTATAATACACAAGATATCTGTAGAAGCGCTGCTGTCAACTCGCTGCTACAGTGATATGAAAGGTATCAGTGGAGAAGCAAGGAGTAACTATGTGTCTATATTTTGTGAGTTCAACTTATTCAAAAGATTGTCAGGGTTGCCAAAAAGTTTCCGACCATTTATAACGAAGCTAAGAATAAAAAAAATGATGGATGCTCGTTGCAGAGAGAAAAGTAAATGGGCTCAGAAATGGACCTGTATTCAGCATATTTCATTACTCACAAAAATAATAATAATAATTTTTAATTGTTGTTTTTTCACAGTTCCATATTCAAACATATTCTGTGGATCCTCTGACTCCATTGGTTGTTTTACTCCATCTTACCCTTGAAACTGTGTCTGCGTTGTTAGTAGGGATGGGTACCTTTCACATTCAAAACGATATGGTACCAATGCCCGGCTCCAGGCAATCGGTACCAGCACTCAAGGGTACTAGTTTTTGGTATTTTTTTGGTACTTTTTTGTGTTTTTGTGGTAAAAAATATATAAATTTGTTTAATATACAATTTTTCAATGTGACATATTTATTTCTCATTGCATAAACTTGCAATGCTGTGTGCATGTCCAGAATAGAAAATCTCCATCTCTTCCACTCCCTCACAGTCACAAAGATGCATTTAGGTACCTAAACATGGTACCTTTTGGTTTCACGTGAATCGGTACCTGGTACTTTTGACAGACTCCGGTTGGTACCTATAAAAGTACCTAATTCGGTACCCATCCCTAGTTGTTAGTCTTGTATCTCTATTTTTTTAACTTTCAAAAACAACTGAACCAAGTTATTAAGGCAGAGGTTTCTAACCTACTGATCCAAAGGATGGTGTTTCCTTAAATAAAGTTGTGACTTACAGAGCAATGTTCCTGCAATGCATTGTTCAAATTCAGTGACACAGACCCTGCCCAGTTCACATCCACACTTTTCATTCTCAAAGCCCTGGATTATGATGCTTTTTCCTCTCTTTGTTAAATTGAGGGCTCCATTCCAGTTTCAAAGCCCCTTTTAGAGCCACAAAAGGGATTATACAACCATTTTCACAGTTCCTAACAAGTCAATTCCTGTTTGTGTGTAATCTGGTAAGTGCCCCTTTAAACCCCCTGTATTTTCCATTTCAATAACACACATTCTTTTCTTTTCTGTGTATGTGTCCCACTCCAGTACATACCCAGTTTGTTCATGCAACTGTGCAGCCTGGTCTCCAGCAGTAAGACCCTCTGCTGAAGCTCTTCATAGTCGTACGCTCCAACCTCCTCCTGAATGGACGCCAGCATGACGGACAGGTTGAGGAGCTCCATTCGTAGAGTGGCCAGCGTCTGCAGGTCCAGTCTATACTGATCCACCACTGACAGGAGGGGACGGAGCTGAGACATCTGGCCTTTCAACTCCTGTGGGTGAATGAGAGACACGGTCCACATCACAGACTGACACCTGTCACTGTTACGTTTGGCTTCAGGGCCACAAACCTGCCAATTTCGCTGTCCCCTGCTTGAGAGTTGATTGAAAATTGATCATATTTAAACAAGAGAGTAAACACATACATCAATTCTTCTACAACACAAAAAAAGCTCATTTCAAAGATATTCTTAGCAGTCAAGAAAGTCGTTTGAGTCTCATAAACACATATCTCAAGTTTTCTTTGTAGACAGGGTCAAGTAATCTGGATTTTGACAACTTGTCAGAAACGTCAGAAAATAATTGACATGTGAGTGTGGAGGTTTGGTGATAATGACAGACTGTGCTCATTTAGCCAGAGTATCTCTTATGCTTGTTTGGTGTCTACTTGTCAGTGAAACAGTGCATTCTCACCAAACACTGTTTCAGATTGGTTCAGTGCTGTAACCTCTGTTCTTGCTAGCAAGGACTGATGGCCCCTTAAATGTAGCAGTCTGTTATCAGTGTGAAAGCGACCTGAATGAGGGCGTGAGACGAGCAGCGTCTTTTCTGTGAGTCACGAAAAGGCTAGAAAAGCACTGTATCACCATTCAGCTTCATTCTGCTGAAAATGTTGTATGTATTCACTCCGAATTTATTTTAAAGGCCCAACAAAGATTGAATTAAACCATCTCCAGGATGTTTTTGTACAATCTCCCTCTTCCTTTTAAATCTGTCTCCATCTCTCTGCCTCTCTCTCTCTCTCTGGTTTCCTTAATGTAACAAAACTGTTTCCCAAACACCACCTCGCAAAAGTATTCCCTGATAGTAATTTTAACAGAAACTTACAAAACATGAAAACAGAAAATACTTCAACACCCATCAATTACATTAAACAACATCCCACTTTGTGTCATCTAGAAGATCACTCAAAGAGGGCAGACCTCCACAAAGCATATTGTAATTGTGATGCAACACTTTAGTCCTACTTTAATGTTATACTCCCTTTCAGCAGACTGTCTGCTACAATTTGGTGTTAGTTGCAGGTTTGTACGATAATTTGTTACTTGACAGTGTTGGAAATTATGATGACCCAGTACATATTTCATATTTCGGCTTTGCCAGGATCTTGATCGTACTTTTACATCTGTCAGAAATTATCGTGACCTTGTCTTGAATTGTTTTGCAAAGCAATCCGACCATTTATCGTGGAGTTATATAGACATATGGTGAAATTGGCCCTATCTTACAATGATATAGAATCCTTTAAAAAAGTCCTGGATCTGGACGGTGACCCGGATCAAAATCAGCAAAATTTAATCACTTCTCTCTTACCACATTTTGAACATTTCCTGAAACTTTCCTAAAGATCTGTTTGTTACTTTTTGTGTTATGTTGTTCACAGACTAACAAACAGACAAACTCTTCCAAAAACATAACCTCTTTGGCAGAGGTAACAAACCCAAAAAAGGGACCTGTTTTCATACAAGAAATAAAGCCCTTTTACACTGGCTTCACAGGTTAGTCCTTGAGGTGGCATTCCTTTATTATGCAGTCAACTCTGGTTCGGTTAAAGCTAATGAAACTTCTATTTTCTCTTTCTGTTCTACATGAGGTACCTTAATGTGAAGCCCACATACAGTCAGGGGTTAATGAGAGTCTTCAGGGACTGGTCAGCTGGTTTAAAACAGGGTAATGTTAGGAACAGTTGGTCTGCTGCTGGAACATCCTGTATGTATTATTAATCATTTTGGGTGGTTTCAGTTTTGTAGAGTCGACACACTACTTGTAGGAACAGGACTGAAACCACAAAAGAGAGTTCTTATTCTATCTATAATTCATTAAATAAAAATCATAAAATGTTTATGAAATCTGAATGACAAATTAGTCATTAAAATTCTCTTGGTACAAAGCCCTGTTTTTGTTCCTCAGCCTCTTTTGGTTTTATTTGTCCATTCCAAGTGGCTCATTCAGGACAAAGTCGTGTTTATACAAGCAGCCAAACCCCCACAGTTATAATCCTGAAATGAAATTGTTGTTCATTTTGGACTGGTTGCACGCTACAGCCTGCAACAAAGTCAGACTTTGTCGGGCACCATGTTTTCCTCCTCTACTAAATTATTTCTCTTCATTTGACGGTGAAAATGCTGTGTGTCATGAGTAATTGCGTCTCCATCTTCCTCACATCTCGCTAAGTCTGTCCATGGAGAGGAGCTCAGATGTGTGGGAAAGACATAAGTGAGGAAGGCGAGGAACCACATTATCCAAATGGAAAGCAGAAACCCCAGAAAATGCTGGAGGGACTACATATCCCATCTGGCCTGGGAATACTCCATCTTCCCACAGGAGGAGATGGAAGATGGAGAGGAGGAAAGAACGTCTGGACTACTTTGAACAGTCAGCTGGCCCAGAAAAGCAGCATAAAATGGAAAGACAAATCTCCTCTCTTTGCATCCTGGCCCCCTTCCTGTCCAAAAGCTTACCCTCTGGATGAAAATTGATCTTTTAAAACGGAAGGAGGGCTGGAGAGTGCTGGACTTTTTCTGAGATCAATATTTAGTGTATGAATTATACGTTGGGCACAGCTGTGTGTTGCAGCAGGAGGACAATAAATGCCTCCTCCCATATGCAGCCTCTATTCCTCTGCTTATGCTCAACACTTAGATGTCATTTCACCCTAAAATCCCCCCTCCCCCTGCGGAAACATTCACCAGGCAGACAGAGGAGTTGGATTTGATTTGGGGAAAAGGAAAGGGATTAAAAGAAGTGTCAAAAACAAAAACATTATCATCTCCTCAGAACATCCCATACCCCACACACAAGCACAAAAACACATCCAGGAAACAGGCTTGGCAGCCAGTCGAACACTTTGTGTCTAATCCCTCTGCTGCTATCCTCAAATCAAAACCTAGACACTTCCCTGACGTGGCTCATAAATGTTTTCCTGAGCTGTTCTTCACGTGCTTGACCTTAAATTAGGACATTTTCTCCACACTGATTGGTACTGACATGGTGATTTGCATGTTGAGTTCATTAATATGTATTGAAATCACTTGTGACTAAATGCTGAAAATGTCACAGCCTGTTAGATAGTAAACACTTTACCTGGCTAATCCTCCCCTGCCATGTCTCCCCCTTTATCTTCACCTCTCTATAATCTCTCCCCTCCTGTTTCTCTCTTTTATCCCCCCTGCCTAACCTTTACCTCCCCTCCTACTTCACTTTGCTCATTCCCTCCACCCACTGGCTGAGGGGAAATGAGGATGGCAATAAGTCATTTACCCCTCGTTCCCTGCTCCTTTTTTTTTTTTTTCAAACATTCAATCAATTTGTTGTCCCGTCAGACTTTATCCCTCTGTTTTGCCTCCTCTTCTCCTTCATCTCCCTTGTTCTCGTCCCCTCATGAGATGGAAATGCTGTTTAGTTATTGATAAACTTAGTGTAGCTGCATATCACATAAATATTCACTAGGTCTGCCTCTCAGTGCAGAGGCAAAAGCTTATGACTGTGAAAACCCCTGAGGAGCACAGAGCATGCCCACACACACACACACACACACACACACACACACAAACACACACACACACACACACACACACACACACACACACACACACACACACACACACACACACACACACACACACACACACACACACACACACACAAAACTCTCTGTCTCACTCACACACACACATAAACTAACCACATGAAAACTTAAAAACAGACCCCAGAGCTCCGTGATGTTGTTAAGAAGATTCTTGGGCAAAAGATGAAAGGCAGAATGGATTAACGGGAATGCGGGAACTCTATTTGGAAAACTACTGTAAGGGGAAGTGTGTTTGTGTTTGTGTGTGATTGTTTGTGTATGTAGTTCACTTATGAAACCTCTGTCTGCTTCATATAGCATCTTATACTTTTATAACCCTGGCTCCAAAACAGTTGGGATGCCGTGTAACATATTGATAGAAATGACTAAAGCTAGTTCCGAGACATCATGTTGAAACTAAAACAATATATTGTTTTGTGAAAGATTTCTATTCTTATTTAAATTGGTGCCACTTACTCCTGCTCCTGTCACAGGTTTTTGTGACAGGAGCATGTTTACTATCGTGTTGCATCACCTCTCCTTTTTAAAAACACACTGTAGACGTTTGGGCACCTAACAAAACACTGACAGGGGTTTTAAACATGAGATGTTATCTTATTCTTGCCCAATTTAAAACTGTATCTACTTAACATTTCAGGGTCTTGCTTTGGTTTTGCAGTTTAATTAAGTTTCTTTCAAAAACAATTTAATAGAAATTGAAAAGATGTACAAAAGATGCTAGGCCCCATCCATTGGCTATGGTTGCCTTTTGCAGCAGCTCTCTTCTTTGTCAGTTTCTTGTAATTTTTTGTCTCTTTTTCATAATCTTTGTATTTGGAGTGGATCATTACTTTGTATGCCTCATTTATTGGTCATGAACACCAAACTTTTTGTGGCTTCAGTGATATTTTTTACTACTTTTTCTCCTGTGTTTGTCTGAAGATCCTACATGTAACCATGGCTACATTGTTTACATGTGAACTCAGCTGTTAGCAGCCTGTAGCATGTCAATGCTAACTGGTGCAAGGCCTGCTGTCTTCCCACAAGGTGAGGAGAAGGAGGTGAAGACAACGTGCTGGTTCTCAGGTGTGAGCTAAGAAGTGACGACATGGACCAGTCCTTCCATCCATCATTATGGGGAACGTAAGATCTATCTCCAATAAGATGGACAAGCTAGCTGTGCTAACCCAGCAACAAAGGGAATACCAGAGGGCAGAGTAGCATCATGCTATTCACAGACATGGCTAACAGAGCCAACATCAGACACCAACGCCATGTTGGAAGAGCTTCACCTGCTGTGAGCAGACAGGATCTAGGAGACAGAGATGGAGCATGACTGAAGAAGCTCAGTCCTGGACCCTGTGGAGATGGAGGCTGGCTGAACTGGACAATGATGGACAAGCTGTCAGCATCTATTTTCTTATGGACCTTTTTGCACTTTCTATACACTTTCTTACTTATGTTTTCTTGATTGCTGCTGTGACTTAAATTTTGTTGTACTTGTTACAATGACAACAAAGTTCTATTCTATTCTATTCTATTCTAAAATATGATGTAGATGTACATTTATCACAGAATGATCTTCATTTATTAAACTATAACCCTGTCATATCTCCTCTATTATAAAGAGTATTAAAGTTGTTTTCCCTTCTTTTTTGTGTGGTGGTGTTTTTTCCCCTGCTCTGTCCGTGTTTGTCAGGGCGTGGCATTCCCTCACTCCCAGGCTGCCAATCTACTCCACACCTCTAATCAGCTCCTGCAGTACACTCAACAATCAGTCTTTGCCAGAGTGTTCAGTGCTTCATGCAGTGCTCTACTTTTGTCAAACAATTTTGTCAAGAGAGAATCTTGGATTTTTGTGCTCTGAACTTTGCTAATTAACGAGAGTTTTCACACTGGCAAAAACTCAGTGATTCCTGAACCTAATCATGAACTGACAGATATCTGTTCAGACCCGACAAAAAATACAAAAACCTGAAAACAACCTGAAAAGTTGGTTTACAGCTGGAGCTAAAAAAGTTGGTGATACCGTGAAGTAATCAGTGGGCATATCATTTTCTGTGTTGATAAAATGAACAGAAAGTGGAGGGAGTCCAGGAAAAATAAAGAAGAAGAGTGGATGGTGGAGTGAGGAGACAAAAGTTGGACGGTAGTTTGGGCATACATAATTGTCTTCAATGCCTACTCATCAGCAACAGTTGTTGTGTGCTTGATTGCTGAATAAAAACCAAAACCTCAAGTCCAGCAAAAAACACTTTTGGAATATTGATGCAATCCACCATTTTGCTGGTGTGTTTTCTGCCCGAGTAACGCAGAGTAATGCTCTCCAAGGTGTAACCAGTTCCAGAGCCAGAACCTTGCCAGTGTGTAAGCCCTCTCAGTTTCAGGATCACATCTTATCCCAGATTTCCTGTTTTTTCATTCTCAACCTACCTTGCTCAAACTATCTCAAATAAAGTCTTTTTTTTCTAAACCACTGTCTGATTTTTGGGTCCAGGAACTGCCAAGTCTGACAAATTCAAGTGAGGTTGACAACCATGCGAGCCAAATACTGATGCAATGATCAGTGTGATTTCTACAGCAAACATCGAGCTACAGTCAGCAGCTGCTGAGCTTCGAAACCCTAACAGGATAAACTCAGGTGTGGGCTTTTAAGACTTGAATTCAACATGTGTTTAATCCTTTAATGAAAATCATAAAAACAAAACATGCTGTGAAGTCAAGGAGAAGGTTTTGAGAAACGCTAAAAAGAGCAGTTTTACATTAAGCTCTGAAGAAGAAAACAGAAGACCACATATGATCACACACTCAGGCTGTGAAGCTGCAACAACAAAGATAAAAAAAACCCTGGACGAAGGTGTGGTACATTTATACCTGATGTAGAAGCTGAAATGCAAGAGCTGAAGAGTTCAAAGATCCTGGGACCTGAGTACTTTAGTTTTAAAAATCATTATAGTGTCTGAAAAATCAATGTTACATCATGTGAAAAAAAGTTGGAAAAGTCTGTTGTTTCACTGCATGTCAATCTCTGAGTTTTTAAGACACCAGTGCAAGTCAAGCTGGCCTTTTTTCCTCGAGACTTTGACTTAAGTCAAACTCATGGCTCCTCGTTTCACATTTGATTTGGTTTGTGAGTGTGTTCAGAAAATGCATGAATTGCTTTATTCCCCTTGGACAGTAAAGAGGACTACTTCAAATTTAAAGACACCAGAAGATTGTGATCTGAGTTCAAGTTACAGCCCAGTATTTTCAGATCATTAACTGTACTCCTTTGCTTTCTTCTCTTTGAGACCTTTCCCATTTTTGTTCTGCAGAGAAGTTATTGAATCCTGAAGCCAACATCGACAATCAGTGACACTAAATAACCTACCTGCTCTGATTCTTGGTGAAGTAATGAGAACTTAACTGCCAAATGTTTGAAATACAGCAAGTTTAAACATTCTGACTTTGTGTAGACTGGAATTTGTGCCCATACAAATCAGCAAGTATTTGCATCTAAGCACTGACTCTGAAACAGTGCCATGCAAACAGTTGGTGTACTCTTTGGTCAGAATCTGTCGAACTGCTGCAACTTCTCCACTCTATAAACACGTTTATGTAAGCTTTGGCCGAAAAAAAAGAGGCTGCTTTGGTGGGCTATCAAACTCACTACAGCACACCACAAGCTGTGAATTATTCAACTTCACATAAAAGTTTTACCACACTATACCTGCAATCACTGGCCCTGCACTTAAGGATACAAACAATCAATACTTTCTGGCTGTGTGACTTGGCAGGTTAAAATTTAATCACACTGAGCTGAAGATGAATGAATCAGGATCAATTCAAGTCTTAAAAGACCCTGTTGGCTTTATCCCCTTCTGAATGTCTGAGATTATAATTTGTTCTTTGGGCAGAGAAAAGTGTCAAAAAATGTGCTTCAGCTCATCTTTACTTATTGTTCCTCCTGTGTCATCTTATTATCTTGTGCAGAGAAATCCTGTGGGCATAACAGTGCTATTTGCACATCAAAAGACACCTTGATGCTTTTTCTGAGGAAAGGCTATATTTAGTTGAAAATGACTGAACATGACACGTTAAAACACGACTTATATTTAGTTCTTAAATGATGCTTACTAAAACTTTGCCCGTGGACGTGATATCTGTAAGCTTTTAAGTCAGATTTAGCTCACTTTCATTCTGGCATCAAACAAGGAACACAAATCCCTGAATCTATGTTCACGGCGAAAGTTATAAGCAGGTGTAGACAGTTTACAAGGTTTCGACTCCACTTTATAGAGTCAGTGTCATTAGTAGTGCTGATCTCCGTAGTAAACCAGCTGTGTCACAGCTGACTTAACAGCCAGATCCTCACTCCTCATATCTGCACTCTTTAATTCTCGATAGCTCTTCAGATCGTCTTCCTCTTGCCGGCTGCTTTTGTTGTTGGCACAGACGGCTGCCAGCGGCATTGTGGCAGAGAACACCGAGCATGATCAGATTAGTACTCCTAATTTAGGAAGTGAAATAGATTCAGGTTTTCCTTCAATAAACAGCGATATTTATCCAGTGAGATAATCTCATCTTCCTGTTTCAGAATTCAAAACACTGATGGCGAGCTGAAAATAAACTCAACACGAGCACGCTCCACTTTAGAGCGTCAATATTATGTAAATATGCTCATTAATATTAAAACTTCACATTGAATCCAGACATATTTTTCTCTTTTTTTTTGGACGCCATGGAGTTGTAATATGTGCAGCGACACTGCAGATCTGCTGGAACCTTCTGTACAAGACTGTGAGACTCTCCTCACAGCAGACATGAGGCCAGTGAATTGACAGCTTCAAGACACATTTTGTCCCCTCTGTGAAAGATGCTCGCATGTCTGAGTGCAGGCAGGAATCTCCAACTTGGCATGCGTGAAATCAATGTTTTCACGCCAAAGGTTATATGCTCCCTGCAGTGGCTGTCTTTAAGTGTGTGATTCAGTGTCTGGCTGTGTGTTGTTTGTGTGTGTGTGTGTGTGTGTGTGTGTGTGTGTGTGTGTGTGTGTGTGTGTGTGTGTGTGTGTGTGTGTGTATGTGTGTGTTTACCTGCAAGCCCTTAGCTGTCAGAGAGCGAGGGTTTCCAACATAAGTGTGCAGACGTCCATCCACTCCTCTCAGCAGGGGCTCAGAGTCTCGGACATACTGCAGGTCTCTGGAAGTCCGCAGGTCCACCACTTCCATGGACTGACTCACATTTTGAACCTGACACACACACACACACACACACACACACACACACACACACACACACACACACACACACACACACACACACACACACACACACACACACACACACACACACACACACACGCACACACGCATACAAACAGAGTAGATATAGTGGATGATAGTTAGTTGCCAGAAACGCTTATCGGTACTCTTGGCTGTCTTCAGATATCTGCCAAATGCTATTTATTTCCAAACACCTAACATGTGAACAAACATTTAAAGGGACCTTTCATCTAAACTACAAAATGGATTCATTTTCTTTACACCTCTCCTGGTACCAAGCCAAGATGACCGTTCAGGATTTATTTGCCCAAGAGACATCCATCTGTGAGATTTCTGCTTCTGCCACAGCACAAAAAGATAAAAGTTTTATGTGTACCATTAAAAGCAGTGAAAAATGACAGAAGGCAGCTTGTCTTCCTGGACACACAGGAGCTGTTTATTCCTTTTGAGTTTTAGAAACTGTAACAATATCATCTGAATGATCTAAGACAATAGAGCTGGTATCTTGTCTGCCTATTCCATGAGCACAGAAACTGCACAGAAGCGTTTTGAGCTCCAGGGGACTGCTTGTGATTTTCCAATCTCACCCAGGTAGAAAAAAAGCACCCGCTCTGTTCAATGATACATCATGTATTAAAACTTTCAAGTCCTGCTGACTCAGTGCGTTTTTTAAGGTTTTTCTTACATTTCACAAATGGCACAGAAGCTGAGCTCATACATTCATTCACATACATGCCAAGGTCGAGGAAAACTCTTCATTCCAGAGCCTGATGTCTCTTGTGTCTGTGGAAGTTAAAACAAAGGCCTGTGCAGTTGTTTCTCCTGGTTTTCGTGTCTCTGGGGCACAGCTGCAAAATCTGTTGTTCTTCCACTCTGGTGCAGTTGGTGACCCCTCAAAGAACTGCAGGCTGAATCAGCTTTGTTTTTTCAGTCTCAATCCTTGTATGACTTGCGAACTAGCGATGAATCTGCTCTTCTGGCATCTAAAAAATATGACTGAAGTGTTTCGGCTGACTATGATATCAAGCCGTTTGTATTCAGGCCAGAGTACAGAGCCAAAGAAATGCAGCAGAATAAGGCCAACTTAGCAGCTGTTTGAACACAATGCATCCTGATACATGTAGGCACTGCCAGCTCTCCCCGGTGAGACTGCAGCACTCAGCAAGAACTTATTACCTCAAATGACTAAATCAACTTTAAGCACTGATTAGGACTTTGCGTGAAACATGAGAAAAATACCCTTAATCCTGACATTTGTGTAAAGGTGAAACAAAATATCAAAATGGCAACAAATCATCATTCTAACCTGTGATACATTTATCGATACACAGGGGCTGAATATGAATGTTTGATTGAATTAATAAGGCACTCTGGATAAATTTTCCTGCCAATTTGAATCCATGGTGCTAATTACAAGATTGTAGAGTAACACGAGGGGAAGTTAATTGGGCAAACAAGAAGTTGACAGCTGCATGATACCAGAGAAAGACAGTGGGATGTCAGGCAGTCGTGAGAGAAGCAAAGAAACACACAAATCATATTTAAAAACTGAAGTGAAGAAAGAGAAAAAGCTGCTCCATCTCTTGGCGCTGAGGCGAGAAGACAAGTGGAGGATGTGCTCCAGTCTGCAGACCAGGTTCACTCACTTGCCGTGGGTGGATTTAACAGTTCAGAGTGTTAAATGTGTTAATACCGCCTTTTATCCACGAGTGGGAAATGCACTCCTATGTGCTATGAAAGATTGGACGCTCAAGACCCACACAGTGCTGATGGAGCAGAAGTTTGACTGAAGGCGATGCAGAGAGGAGCTTGTTCTAATGTCTGAGCAGGAAATGTGAACAGGTCTTTGAACACACGCTGTTAATAGCTACATGGTAGTTATGGAAATTCAATTCACAGGCTTCAAACAACAAAGTGGGCTGCACAGTGAAGCAGTGGTAAGTGCTGTTGCCTCACAAGAAGGTTCCTGGTTTGATTTCCAGTAGGGCTGAACAATTAATCGAATTTAAACCAACATCACAATGTAAAAGAGTGTAATCGCAAAGGCTGCAATTAACCAAAAAAAAAAAAAAACCATTTTAATTTGCATTTACTTTAGTTTGTGTTTTGTTATTGATGAGAGATCAGCAAGATTTTTATACAATTCATATTTAAATTCATGTTCACACAGTGTTTCTTTTATTTTATGAAAAAGTGCACTTGACATGTTAATATATTTCAGTGGTTGAGCCAGAGATTTGGTCTTATTCACATTTCTGTACTTTATTTTGTGTGAGATCCATAGACGAGAGGATTCATACTTCTTTTTTTATTTCATTGTTCATACCAGGCCTGTTGTTTCGCAGAGCTTTTTTTCTTCTTTTCTGATTTTATTTAAGGAAATTAATGATAATTTTATTACACATCTACAAGGCTTGAAGTTAAATCAGTCATTATTCTACTGTGACTGTAATAGTTAAATAAAGATGTGTTATTCTTATTAATTCATGCTTCATTTCATCATAACATGTAGGCCTGGCATTCAGGAAAAAAAATGTGTCTATGTTACAGTATCCTTTGTTGTGTTGGTCATACTATAGAACGGTTTATTACTTGTGTTCAGTAAATAATGTAGAAGATAAACATCACCCCCAAAAATTTGCATGCTAAATAGCAATCGCAATATTGGTCCAAAAAAATTGCAATTAGATTATTTTCCAAAATCGTTCAGCCCTAATTTCCAGGACAGGCTGGAAAGATGTGTTTCTGTGTGGAGTAAGCATGGTCACCTTGTACATGCATGAGTTCTCTTCGGGTACGGCGGTTTCCCCCCAAAGTTCAGAAACATGCTCACCAGGCTGATCAGTCACTCTAAAGTGCCTGTGAGGTGTGAGAGTGTGTGTGTGATCGGTTGTGTTTCTGTACATAGCCTTATCCCCAAAGACGGCTGGGCAGGCTCCAGCTCTCCCATTACCCAAAAAGGGAAAAGCGGTAAAGATGAATGGATGGATGGTTATTCAAGGGGCTATGAGGGCTGTCTGGAAAAGTTTGTGTTCCTCTAAAAGAAAGACTGTTTTCCATGAGCATTAGCCTCCACTGTCGTGACTCTTACCAGCGTGTGCTTTTGTTTTGTGCGTTTGAGTTTCTTACATCATTACAAAATAAATCCAACAAATCATTTTCGGCGGAGAACAACACAGAGCTCTCTTCTCACTGCTAAACTTTGGTGTGGTGTTGTCATGGAAATTTTAACATGCTGTAAATCTGCCCTGTCCCAGAAAATCCGACTTGGAAACTGAGAAATAAGAAATGACCCTTTTTGGTGCTGATAATCTCGTTTTAAATTGTAGAAGATCGGCATATAGAAGTGAGACCTTTTCTAGATCATAGAAAATTCTCACACAGACTTGAAAGTATTGCTGTTCTGTTATATCATCAGCATCGTGGGCCAAGAACCATGTTGAATCATACAGCATGGTTTTGAATCACAATGTAGCATGAACCACCTTGCAGTCTAAATGCTAACTCCAGTAATGAAGACAAACTGACACTCAGCTGGTATCATATTTTGCATGTACTGAAGTAAACAGGATAAAATAAAGTTGCAGCCGATGGGTCTGTTTACAGTTTTTCACCAACTGGAACATCAGGGCTAGGATGATATGTTTTGTCCCCCGATTCGATTCTTTTACGATTTTTAGATTGTGGTTTTTGACACCAGACCATGTGAAAATGAGAATGATGATAATGATGTCTACTGTCTGACTTTATCAGGAGACATACCCCCCACAACCCACACTCCCACACACACACACAAACACAAAAAATGCACACTACATGTAAATCAGTTTTTAGGATTGATTCAGGGGATTCGACATCTCGCCTTTTTCCCAACCCAGCTTATAGACCAAAATGAAGGATTAAAATTTGGGAAAAAAAATAAAAAATTAACAAAAAATAAATACAATTTAAAATTGTTAAAGAAAAAAACCCGATACTTTAATACATGTTTTTTTTTCTCCCACCCCTACAAAACATTGTATTTAATTTGGACCTAACATTGGACCTAAAAAAAATCAATGATGTTATCTGAGTTTAACCTCTAGAGAACTAGAATATATGAAGTCACCTTCACTCACAGCCACTGTTGAGTTATTTTGAACAAAAACGTGAAGCCATAACCTTTTTTTTTTCTTCATTTTGATTGCAAAGGCAGCCCGCTACCTCTTGGATTATTTAGTCTGGACAAACAGACCGACATGCTGACAGTCCCACTGTTGGAGTTGCTAAAAATAAACAGTGCTCCAAAAACAGATCAGTCTGTGTTGAGACTCTTTTTTTGGCATAAAGTGGGTCCAATTTAATCCTTTTAAAGAGAGAACTATGGATTATGCAAAATAAGGGAGACACTGCCTCTTTAATGGCTCCTTCAGTTTCTTAAATATGATTTCCTAAATCTTTAAGCACCACTGACAAAAATCCTTTTACCAAATTGTAACAGGAAGAAGCAGATGTCTCAGGGACAGATGACTAAACTGTGGATTAAATCAAAGGAAGAGTGAAGAAACTATGTCGTTGGGTCGTGTGAAATAAAATATTCAACTAGATCAGCTCAGTTACATGATTCAAAGTCACAAGGCTCATATTTCTCTTTGAAGGAGCTTCATATTAGATCCATTTATACATGAGGCACCATCTAAGAGTGTGATCCGCTCTAAAGGAGCAAACACGCTGATGCTTCATCTCATTAGCCACCCAGAAATATAACCAGATACTTCAAAACTCTTTTATATTGGATTAAAAACAAGCATAAAAGAAGGCATCCATTATGAAAATGACCCAGATACTCAGAAGTGATATGCAAACAAACAAACACTCAGGAAAATAACCCACCCACACATCTCCTGCTGTAACACATGCTGCCAGGCCGGAGATGAGCGGTACATGTGAGCACACACGTGAAGTTACACACAAACACACAATCACAGTAAGAATAGGTGTCACTTCTGAGAAATGCTGAGCTAATTAACATTCATTGTTTTACAGACGCCTCATGAGCGAGAAAGAAAGGAGGTAGTAACTGCAGATATTGTTCATCTCTTCTCTCTTCACTCACTCCCTCGTTGAGAAAGAACTGGATGAAACACTTGAAGGGAATCATGAAAAAAGGGAGTTATAATCCTCACAGTGCCGTAATCCATGTGCAAGAAGAAGGGTGAGTGTGTCCTGGTGTGTGAACCTCTTCATACTGCATGCTTTGGAAAATGTTTGCTGGCCCGAAAGTATTCAATAATTCATCAACTCCTGTCACAAATCACATTTATTTCTGTCTCAGGACGCATATATACGTTCAGAGAAATGTGCTTATGCAGCCAGATGCAAATCTGCACAGAAACACACACTTGTGCGCACGTTAAAGCCTACAAACACTCACACAGAAAGCTGCGTGCTGCATATAGAACTAAATGTTTCCTCCCCACACATCTGTCAGGGATTCCTTTGAGTTTAAACTCTTTTGGCATGTTGAATGACTGGGAGTCTTTAGAGGATACAGCTACTGATGTATCAGGAATACATCTGTCAGTGAGACCAGAGTGTGTGTGTGTGTGTGTGTGTGTGTGTGTGTGTGTGTGTGTGTGTGTGTGTGTGTGTGTGTGTGTGTGTGTGTGTGTGTGTGTGTGTGTGTGTGTGTCTTCATGTGTGTTTCTCCAAGTGTCAAAACAAAGAGACAGTCCAGTGAATATTTCATTCCAGTACGCTGCCTTTCCTTCCCGCTCAGCATCACAATGTTGACCGCTAAAACATGCAGGGACATACTGAAGAGCCAGACAAACACAAACAAACAAACAAACACAAAACACCAGCACAAACACCAGCACAAACTCACACCTGTTCAGTCAGCAGGCGTAGTTGTCGACTCCGAGGGTCTCGTTTGCAAAGGTTCCGTGCCGGAGCGACCACCGTGCAAACACACCTGCCGTCAGGATCCGAAGCCGTGCTGTACACCTGCCAGCCCTCCTCTGAGCCCGGGTACAAACCCTGCACACACAGAAACATACTCCATGTTAATGAAGACACTGCTGGGTAAACCTGTCAGCTGTGCATTCAACAGGAGAGAAGGTCAACAAAGACACACGTCGGGTAATTGCCTGCAAACATTTTTGGGCATGGAATACTGTCTGCACTCTGAGGCAGATTTTAGCAAATGCTTTTTCAATCCATCAGTTAATCAAGGACTTAAGTCTTCCATAAGTTTTCCCAAAACGTGTCTTATAAACCTTGTATTACCATCCATAGTGATCCCAGTATTTTGTTTAAACACTCCTCATCTTCAGTGCTGAAAATCAACTCCATCAAGAGTTTTGAAAAAATGTTGGTAACTTATTAACTGATTAAATTGTTTAACAATGTTAAAACAGCTCTGAGATGAAGTAAACCAGTGTTATGACTTTTTATAAAATCTAACCAAAAAAATGTTATTTGAACTCATCATTGACTAATATAAGATAGAAATGAGGCTGTAAATGTAAATAGCTCAGTTTAGCACTCAGAAACTACCCAGTAAAACTTTCTCACCTTTGCAATTTGACCAGTCTGTTAGATACATTTTTTGTTACTGAAGGCCTTAAATTCTGGACACACAGTGTCTGAGCTGTGTCTGAGCCACCCAACACTAGCTGGAGCTGGAGCTCCAAATGAAGATGACAAATACTGTAGCTTGCTGTGTATGTCCACAAATGGCAATAAGCAGTTGTATATAGGCTGTTTCTGGTTCAACTAGCATTTAACCACTGGACCATGCCGTACATGACCAGCACAGGCACAAGGCTGTTAATATGCTGGGCTGGAGAAGCCAGCAACCTCCAGTCTAAATACATGAGGCAATGCAGAAGTGCTGAAATCTGCAGTTTGTTGAGTGTCGGCTTGAGGCTAGCCAGAAACCGCTGAAACTTTGAGCCAAAAAGGACAGTTTTTAGGGGTAGTCTGGTACAAAAAATGTCTCTTATCTGTGCACATTGTACAGGAAGAGAATTTTTTCTCAACTCCGCAATTTAGAAGATATCAAGATGATAAATCTATCCAATCAGAGGCTCAGCTGATTAACAGGCTGGCGTCTTATAGCTGTTAGTGAGGAGGCTTAAAGCCCACCTCATTTCCAATATGGCTCCTGCCAATGATTTCAAACTCTGTTTTCAAAAACAGGCAACAACTCCTTTTATTAACCTTAAAAAACCCTCAAAAACTGCAATTTATATTTATTTTGTTTCTGAATTTACATATTTCAAAACACTAGGTAGTCTGAACTACGTATTGCCAACTGAGTAAGTGGTAAAAAGATGGAAATGTTAAAGCATGGGCTGCACAGTGGCGCAACGGTTGGCGCCGCAGCCTCACAGCAAGGAGGTCACCGGTTTTCGTGGGTTTTCTCCGGGTCCTCCTGCTTCCTCTCACAATCCAAAAACATGTGCATTAGGTTAATTGAGCACTCTAAATTGTCCCTAGGTGTGAGTGTGTGTGTGAATGGTTGTCTGTCTATGTGTCACCCCTGTGATCAACTGGCGTCCAGTTCAGGGTGTACCCCGCCTCTCGCCCAATGACAGCTGGGATAGGCTCCAGCCACCTGCGACCCTGAACAGGATAAGCGGTTCAGAAAGTAAATGAATTAATGAATGTCAAAGCATCAGTGGATGTAAAATTTATTATTACTTTGAGCTGGATACAAATATTTACGGGTTAAGAACTAAATCTTGTGCTCTCTCAGTCTATGTAAAGCTAATGGCTTTAATTTCTTCTTAGAAATCCATTTTTTATCTATTGAAAAAGCAGACCATGTGTCCTATTACATCCACAGATTGTGAACATGACAAGACCATGCACTCTGATACCACACACCCATCAAATGTGCTGCTATCATCTGCAAACAACACAAGCTCTGCAGGCACAAGGGTGTTATGGAATAATGTGCCCTGAGTCACATCCCCCAAGGAGCAGCATCCCTTCAGGCAGCGTATGAATCCTGCTGCACATATACAGTAGGAAAAAAAAGGCTCAGAGCAAAGGTAAAGAGTTACAGCACATCAGAACTTCAAAGACCCCCTGTTTCAAAGTCTGTATTTTGACATGAGAATGACAATATAACAAATAATTCTAAGAGGCAGTCATGCAGTGCTTTTCTGCAGGGTGGATAAAGGGACTGTTGAAGTTGTATTAAACCCTTGTGTTTGCATTTTTATCTGTTTTATGATGCTGTTTTTGGTTACTTTGATGTGAATCTATTTTTCGCAAAGTGTTTTTCACAAGAAATCAATGAGGCATTGTGTGAGGCTTTTTTTAGTAGATCTATCACATCACTTCTTCCTCCCATCCCAGAGTGCTATTCAGGTCAGGCTGAATTTAGACGGGCGGACAAATATTTTCTTTTATCACATTTTTTGTCTATTTTCATCGCACTGGAAAATCTCAGCAGGATTTTAGGAGCTCTCTGCGAGACACGTTTTGTAATTCAAGTGTCCATCCAGGTTTGTCAGGAAGTGACTGTGTGCTCTCTTTGCACTATTGTACCAGACTACACCACAGACATCTGTAACTGAATTGGATATTTCTCATTTGTAGCTTAAATCAGCCGTGACATCTTCCACACGTCTGCGTCCAGCAAAGCTATCAGCAGTACTGGAGAGACTCCATCCCCGGGTCCACAGCCAGAGCTGCTGTTGTCCCTGGCAAAAAGTCCCCAGCTCCCCAGAGTGTCCAGAAAAGATTTCCTACCAACTCACAGTCCACAGCAGAGTATGAATCTGCTTCTACTCTCAGTAAACCACAGATTGAGTTCAGAATTAATCATCTTCTGTTTACTTACAATTGATTTTCTATAGACAAACAAACAAAAATAACATCCATTATGGTCGTTAAATGTTTGATACTCTTCTTAACAGTACAGGGTTTGAGATTGAAAGTCATATATTCAAGCTGCTGCAGGTGGTCAAGTTAGATATTGAGATAAAGTAAAGAGATGATTAAGAACAAAGCAAGCAAGTTGAGATGTTATTTGTCAGTTTGTCAAATGTTACTTGATGACTTTTTCAAAATTAGAACTGTTCACAGCAAAAATAAGATTCAGATCCTCATTTTCTGGCAGCTAAGAAGTTAACCAAGGGGCAAATCCAGTTATAAAATAAGGTCTATGCAGAAGTGCTGAAAGCTGCACTTTGTCAAGTGTCCACTCGAGGCTGGCTGAAGAAAGACCAGAAACGACAAACACATCAAGCTGAAAACAAAAAGAAAAAAAAGACTTGTGCAGCATTAAAATAAATGTACATATTGGCTAAAAAAACGGCTTCGGTCTGAAAAGATCATTTTTCTATTAGCACACACTGTACGGGGGTAATTTTTTTTTTTTTACTTGGCACTTCATAAGATGTAAAAATCACAAGTTTGCCCAATCAGAGGCACAGCTTACGTGACTGGCAGGTCTGGTACCCTGAAGCTGTTAGTCAAGAGGCTCAGAGCCCGCCTCTTGAATCCAAATCAAATATGGCCTCTGTTGACAAATGGCTTTGTTACTCAGGAGCAGATGGATATTAAAGATATAGTACTAAAGTTTAACATTCTGGTGATGGACTACCCTACAATTTATGTATTGTTTTTGTGGACTGTAGATTATAAAGTTACTCATCTGTATTGCCAAGTATATCATCTTTGTATTACTTTATATTATATACTATTATACCATCAATACATATTATAGCATATTTTAACACATTAACTGAAAACCATCATAACTTTGTTAAAAAGAATAAATAAATGAAGAGAATCAAAATTTCTATTAGCTTTGGGTCACAATACAGCTAGGGAAATAAGAAACCAATATTTAACCCCTTAAGACCCAGCATCCACATATGTGGACATAACATTTCTGCCTCTCAGACCCATGATACTTCATTTTAAAAACTTTGGCCTATTAGCCACTTTTAAAGACACTGCCCACATCATCTTTTGGTGATGTCATAACATTACACCCATTATAGTGGAAAAAAAAAAACGTGTTTAAGTTCAATAACACTAAAAACAAACAACTAATTGAGATCTCATAACAAAAATAATCAAACTTCCTGTGCAATGACCAAGTTCAGTTTTCATAAGGTCTTAATTATCTCACATAGCAAGGTGAATTAAAAAATGCACACCTTATAAAAGCTTGGGTCTTAAGAGGATAAACTGAGAATTAAAAAGTATACATTTAATTCGTTGACGAAAACTGGTGATTGGAATTTGAACAGTGTAAGTGTAGACAAATATTGCAGGTTAATCAGAAACTAAGAGGGGTTTCAACTTAAGACTCTATATAGAATGGATAGGATGGCTATGCCTTTTACCATTGTAGGGTTTTGAAGTCAAAATACCCCCATCACAGCCACCATCATTGTGTTGCCAGTCTGCACAGTAGAGACGATGGGGAACTCTGAGTGGAGCTGGGTGACAAAAAAATGTCTTTTTTTCCTTTTGAAAATCTAACCTCTTTTTGGCTCTCCCTCCTGACATATTTTACAGTTTCTGAAAAAACTACACAAGAACGGAAACTGTCAATCATCGTTCAATGTGATGTAAAACCTTCAATCAGATGTGAGAAACATTTCCAAGAGGTGTATTAATTTTTTTAAGTTTGATCACAGCTCATCTGGAATGACAGGGAGATGGAATTTTTTTTTTTTACCTTTACTGCAGCCAGTCAACAGGGGGAGCAGTTTGTTTGGCAACTTCAAGCCGAGCAAGATGATGTCTATTTTATTTACAGTCAATGGTTTCACCTGCCTGTATGTAAGAGACTAACCAGGCGTTCACACCAAAAGATGCAAAAGAGGCAAAAGCGGCAAGCACGCAAGAAGTTAATTCATTTTCAATGAGAGCCTGGCGTCCTGAGTGGCTAAAGCAGCTAAAGCAGCTAAAGCAGCTAAAGCAGCTAAAGCGTCTAAAGCGGCACCAGGTGAAAAGTTGAGCCTTGGTCAACTTTATGGTAATTAGCTATGACGCAGTTCAGCAGCAAACGGTGGCAACCAATCAGAGTAGGGCTGTCCTTCCACCGAGCGGGCCCTACAGAACAAGACATGTAACTTTGGTTCCTAGTTCCATCTCGGATACTGAAAAGCTCATAAATTGTGTTCAGGCTCATCCTATTCATTTTAATGTCCGCCTTTTTGGCTACTGCGACCAACAACATGTGCAATGAAGTCTGTGGCAAAGATGTAGCCTAGCCTAGCATGCAAGCATTTCTTGTTTCATCTGAATGAGATGACACCAGGGCCCCAGACTAACTTTTTCAGCAACGATCTGAGGTTTATGCCGGGGAAAACAGGTTACTTTTATTATCAAACAGTGTCCGGCTGGATCCTTCTGGATCCATCTGTGGATAGCTTCGTACCGGACTGTGCGCCAGGATCTGAACGTACGCTGGTGACCTGGTTTTCACTTGCTCCACTCGTGACTGATTAGATGGTGATTTTACATTATGTTCATGCCATGCTTTAAACTGAAGTTGAACAACAGCAAGCAGCTGCAGCTGTGAGGAAGTCCGCTGTGCGGATCCTTTAAATGACTAGAGCGATTTTACTTTGACGTCAGTCACGTGACAAGCGGCCAAAGCGGCTAAATTATTTTGCCACTTTGGCTGCTGTCCACTTTCTTGGGCCTGCTTGCCGCTTTTGCCTCTTTTGGTGTGAACCCACAGTAACATACGGAGAATAACATACAGTTGTAAGATAGCCAAATTTTGGTGCCTCCATGCGTAGTTAGCCTCTGGAGCACCCTTTTTTTTGGGTGTGACATAATTTTGAAAATACTTTACTTTTTTTCAGTATCTTACACATTTGGTCTTGTGAACCTTGGATTAGTTATCAGTGGTTTAACAAAAAACCTGATGCGTTTTAAAGGGGGTCATTTAAAAGGACGAAAAACAAAAGGATGATTGTTTTATTCTGCCTTGAGTCTTCACATTACCCACTCCATAGGTCTCCTTTGAGCTGAAAACTCACCATTCTCATAGTCGATCTTTTAAATGACTAACTATCCTTTGCCAAACAGCATACAGTAAGAAATATGTAAGATCTTGTCTTTGAAAACAACACTGTTTAAAGCTTAAATGGGGAATTCAAATCTCATAATTCTAGATGAGCATTAAAGTAAAAACTTTTCAGTGTTTTACATTCAGTGGTGTTAAAACTGTAGCAAAAGTATTTGTGTTGCTGTTGTGTTGTGCTGATGATTTAACTTAATAGAGAAAGTGTGAATACTTGATGAGATCAACATCCTTTTTGAGGTGATTTCAAGGCTACCATGGCACTGATGATCATAAATAGTCCTAAAAAAACACCTTGGCTGTTACATAATGACACGTGTTTCTGTTTTTAATCTTTGGAGTTATTTGGGGCCTCATTAGAAAGTGCTGAGGTGACGTGTTTTGTTCCCTGAGGTCCAGGCGTCTGACCAAAAGTCCCATCACGTGATAAATGAGAGCACATGTGAGCTCATTTCAGGGAGGTTTAAGCAGGTCTTTTGTTTGACCTACTTATTTTCAACATTTTGGAACGATACAAAAGAATGGCTCTATGCCTGCACACCAGCCTGTCACAATAATCTCACTGAGAAGCTGCCCTACAAACCCTGGGAAAGAAAAAAAAACAGCAGGGAAGAAAGCTGGGAGGATGGAGGAGGGAGGGAGGAAGGGGTGATGGAGACCTGGAAGGAAACATTCGGTAAATCAATCAGCTGTGTTTGGTGTTAACCTTGACGTCATGTTGAAAGTGAAGGTGATGGGGGTAGGAGGGTTTAAACAGGAAGACGTGGATAGGGTGAGAATATAAGCATTGTCTGGTTAAAATCCTGCCTGTAATTAAACAGAGGAGGACAAATTGATCATTTCTCTCAAGGCAAAGAGAATCAAAATCTACTCAGGGTGATCAGCTGATTTTGATCAGTGCAAGATAAATAAATGTGTTTATTATGAGAGAATAGACATGAGCTGGCTAAATTCCTGATACACCTGAAGAGACGGTCAAAGGCTGACAAAACGAGCTTCAACTCTTCAAAATGTATTACAGCTAATTTTACACACGAGTCTAAATCTGTTCTTCCAGCAGGAGGGAGAAGTTCTGCAGGACATATATGGAAATACAGGAGAGTAATGTGGCTAATTAAAAAAGCTTATAATGCTAATGTACATAAAAATACTTTGAAAGGTGAGCAATCAATATCTCAAAAAATTAACTCTCAAGCAAAAGTCCTGAACCAAAGCAGTCAGCTGAGGGTAATAGCTGAAGATAGCACAAAAACACGATTGGTAATCTTTACTACTGAGCTGAAAAAAAAAAACACGCAAAAGTTATGGATAATGTAATGAAGAGCTTTTAATAAATAATGTTGAATTTAAGGCTTCAGTTACTTTATATCAGACTGATGATGCCGATGACTAACACAGACGTTCACTTCTTCCTCTGAGCTGTACTCATTTCTAGTCTTCCTTTGGGTGTTTCTTCCAGTGCCAACACTACATCACAGTAGTGTTGAGCTTGCAAGGAAAGAAATATGACAAACTCACAGAGCACTGTCCTTTAAAAATAATATACCACATGAAAACACCCGTCAATAATGACAGAGGCTGAGGCGGTGTGGCAGCAAGGCCGTATCCACCCACCTTTGACTTTTATAAGCAGGATAATGTGAAAATGGAGCTTGAAAGAAAATAGATCAATAAGCAGACACAAGGGCAGTGGATTGAATTAAAACACAGAGGAATATGGAATGGATAATGTTCACATGGAGCTCTGAGGAAAAGGATTTATGTCAGCACATTGCTTTAGTGAATAGATTATGTTGCTAGACAGAGAATTTGGGGATGGATAATATTAAATATGGACATTAAAGGGTAATAAAATAAGTTCAAATAGACATTTGAAGGGAACACAGTGTTAATACTTCATGAGACCGTAAAGAATAACTTCAAATGCAGAGCTTCAGGTTATGGATAATGATAAAGAGGGGTATTGTGCTTTTTCAGGCTTTATGCAGTCTCTCTTGCACTCTTTTTGTAACTTTACACGATAAACAGATCAAGAAATGCATATTTTTCCTCACACTAATTCTTAACAAAATTACTTCAGCCTGTGAAAGGCTTAATTTAAGCTGCTGTCTCTTTAAGACTGTCCACTCTGCAAACCCCCATCTTTCATATTGGCCAGCCCTCTGGGGGCCAGTCAGGGTAGAGCTATCGGCAGACCTTGGTGTTTGAAGCCTGCCCCTCCCATGTCTTCAGCCGTGTTTCCACCAAGCAGACCGGTTTGGTTCGTCTCGGTACGGCGTGCTTTTTGCGGCGTTTCCACTGACTCATCCCGGGACGGATCCCTAAAAACGGAGACGAGCCAACCTACTTTTTTGGGACCCTTCCGTATGGGTGCCAGACTGCACCGATCCGCTCTCGGAAGGTGGAGCAACACACTGCAGACCGTTAATTGGTCAAAAGAATCGTCACTTACCCCGACAGCGGCTGCATTTCTCCTGGCAGCACACAGTCTTCTCTGAAACAAAGCTTGATTGCTCTTTGTAAGAGAGAGCTATATGTCAATCACAGAGAGGACGAAATGCTGCATGTCTTCCATCTATGCTCTTTGTTTACTGTGTCGCGTTTTTCTTCTTTGTTGCATTTATTAGCGGGGTAAGCTGCTACTGCGTCACGCTATTGTTTAACAGCTGCGGCTTCCGGCATCCGGCTTACACGCCGCCCACCACAAGGGGGCACGGTTTTGCTGTGGAAACACAAATGGGATCAGGCTTAACTGTACCAAACCGTCCCAAACCGTACTGAACCGACCCTAACTGCTTGGTGGAAACACAGCTTTATGAACCAGTCAGGGAATCCTTATGCAATGACCTCATTATTTGAGCCGGTCTCATGAACATCTTACAGCGCTTTTTAAGAACAAATCATTTTAAGCCATTTAAAGACAGGGTCAGAGATTTCCGCAATAAATAAATTTGTAGCAGCTTAAAAATCTGCATTTTGTATTCAGTATTGTAATTTTTCCATGTTTAAAGAATGGGAGAGAATATTGCCCCTTCTTAAAGGAAGAGAACTAATGGTATGGGATAACAATGAAACAAAGACCCCAATGTTATGGATAGTATTACAACAGAGGTAAATAAGTGAAAATGTTAAAACAGAGAACTTGAGGTAAAAGTTTGTACAACACAAGGAGTTAAGGTCTCATATTAAGCTTAAGTAGAGTTTTAGGGGATGAAAATCATTATAAAGGGCCAGACGGGAAGAGATATCTTCAATGCCGAGATGATAACAGATATTGTTAAAAATGGAGAGGTGAAGGTAATGAACAAATTTAAATATAAGAAAGGATCAGAGTTAACACAGAGCTACAGCTAATGTTAGAACAGAGAGGTAAAAATCATTAATACAGAGTATGTAATTTTTGAATCAGTAAACAGATAAAATCCAAATGATGAGTTGAAAGAAATGCATTACCTCTTACAATAAAAGTTGGATGACAGTTCATAATTAAATCTTAAAGTCAGGTACATGTGGTTTTAACAGTTTGCTGCAGCTTACTGTGTTGAGCCAAAAAGGGTAGCAAAAAATGCTTATAAAAATCAACTTATAAAAAATGACTTAATGCTTGAAGAGAGCAAAACTCAACATAAATGCTTACATTACGTTACCTAACAAATTTGATTATAGTGTTAAACCAGTGCCCAGTTCATGATAATATATAGAGTTATTGAATGTAATTAAAAGACAATATTTGCGTTAAAAGAGCTTCAGTTCAGAAAACAGTTCAGTAGATGCATTCTGAACATGACAGGTGGAGGGAATAAAGCACATGAGCCCCTCTGACAGAACAGAGAACATCAAACAGAAGAGGTTTGAACTCCTGATCTAACACAATCACATTCAGCCGCCAGAGTGATTCACAGAAACACAGCAGAGTAAGATTTAAGACGTTCTCTGTCCATCATCCTCTGAAGCAGCAAGAAGGAGCAACACTGCACCACTTACATCTCCATCTGTTCCCAGCCAGCTCTTGTGTGTGTGTGTGTGTGTGTGTGTGTGTGTGTGTGTGTGTGTGTGTGTGTGTGTGTGTGTGTGTGTGTGTGTGTGTGTGTGTGTGTGCGCGTGCGTGCGTGCGTGTGTGTGTGTGTGTGTCTGTGGTTGCGTGTAGGCGTCTGCTTGCATCAGACTGTGTGCACTTTGCTGAACTTGCAAAGTACAGCCACGCAGCAGCTGTGAGGTGCCTCTCAAGCCAGAGAGCTAAATCATGCAAAGCCCAGAGCATGCACTAACACACACACACACAGACACACAGGAAACACACACACAAGAAACCTGTGCACACGTCCTGGGGTTTCCAATGTGTTGCTAAGGCAACAAATTGCCGGCTGTCCCGGGTGAGTCGGTCTACCCCAGGAGAAATATCCCCCCAGGAAGTCATCAAGGGGCCAATCCCATTAATCCTCTGAAAACACAGCAGCCCTGTGTGTGTGTTTGTGTGTTTGTGTGCAGTGTTTGAAGTGTAGCAGAGGTTGCAAACTGCACGTGCTCTTTCTGACTCATATCAACCGATAATGTTAATACATTTATTCATCCTCATATGCTCTACTTTAAATGTTACTCACAATTAGCATCACTAAGCCATCTTGACTAATCCCTTTCTTTTTGGTCTATTTTCTGCATCAAAGAGGGGATCAGATATCGTCTGCATATACGCCAAATTTAAATGTGTGGATCTATGGGTTTCGTTCCCTTTTCTTTCTTGATTCTGGATCCTATTAAAGCAATTTCTCTCTTATTAGTCACACGAACGAGAGCTTATGCGATTACATGAATCACACAAAGAGTGGGTACTGATGTGAACAAAACAGCTGATTGAAGCATGTGTGAGAATGCTGAGAGAATACCAGATAACTTCAGCTCCTGGGAGACTGGGTGCTGTTTGGACTCCCAGGCAGTTATATCAGAGCTAAAGTTCAAGTGAGAAAAAAAACGCTTCAGTGAGTGTGTCTTAGTGTGAATGTTTAAAGAATACGTACACTGACAATCCGCTCATGAGTGCCATCCGGGGAGATGATGGTTCCATTGAGTCCAACAAGCGACGGCAAAGTCTGGGACATCCAGTTAGTGACCATAGCCATGGTGCTGAGCACCGCACCGATCTTTAACATGGGGACACTCATACTGATGCACACATATCCATACACCACACACAAACAGAGACTCTTGCTTGCTCACACACAGTCCAAACTGTTGACAGCAGTCATGCTACAAAGAGCAGGTGCTAAACATGATGCTACAGGTTAAAAAAAATTAAAAGGTAACACAAAAAAAAATCCAGAGTCAGTGTTTTGTGCCAAAGCAAGTCCAAGTCTCAAGTCCTGCACTGCCACAGGTTAAAGAATAAATCCTGCAGCACAAGATACTCCAGATTCCTCCATGTGAAACCACATCAAGTCCAAACATCCACAACCTGCTCAGGCTGCAGGAGATGCTCCTGGAAACAGCTGGTTAGATCCCACTGAGCTATGTGTGTGTGTGTGTGAGAGAGAGAGAGCAAGAGAGAGTGTGTGTGGGTCTCCTGGAGTACTTCCTCCGCCTGGCAGTAAGACGCTGTGGCTGAGCCAGCGCTGCTCTCTCATTTATCCACTAACTCTCTGCCTCTCCCTCCACCCTCCACCTCCTCTTTCTCTCTTAGACTCACTCCTCCATCCCTCCACATGATATCACTCATTCCCTCAGATCATTCATTAAAAAAAGCCTGATCATTGGATTAATTTGAAATAAAAAGCATGTAACCTTTATCTTTCTCTCTTTTTTTTTGCCTGTTTTATTACTCAAACCTATTTTCCACTATTTTTCTCCACATCTCTCCTCCTTTCTTTCTTTCTTTTCCTCAGTGAGAGAGCTCACTGATTTAGATTCCTGTGCGTCCTTTCCCCCTCTCTTTCCTTTTTATTGATTAAATGCAAAACGCCTACATGAAAGCACAACGATGTGGATTGACCTGTCCCCAGCCTGTGTGTCTGTGTGCGTTTGGGTTTCTGTTCCATGGGTCAACTGGTGCAACACTGCCATCGTGTGGTCAGCCACATCTGCAAACTCTAAACTCTGTATGCAAACTGTCTTAAAACTGGGTCTGGTTGAAACTTGAGCAGAAGTACAAGACATTCACAGAATTTTTTATTTGATTTATGTCTGCAGCATTTCCATGGCAGGCAGCATCAAAGTCAAGAAACTAAATCCAGCCAATTTGCTACTTCTGCACAGTGAAGTTTGTGTCAACCTGCCCAAGGACTAAGAGGTGAAAAGCTTATTAGGAAATCTGTGAAGCACTAGAAGGACCCAGTCCATACTAAGTGTGTACAAGATAAACTATTTACTAAGTGTCCCTGTTCTTTCTTATTTGTAGTCAAAAATGCTTGACGGCTTTCGATGTGTGCACTCGTGCATCCAGGTGGAACCTTCAAAATGAAACATCACAGACTGACAGCTGATTTTTCAGTCCCTTCAACTTGTCACAAAGCAAATTTAGTTTTATTTTCTTCTAGAAGAGAGCAGTTCCTTCATTTATTCAGCTTTTGGACAGTACCAATTCACTATCTATACGAGTTTCTGTCTGAAAAAAAAAGGAATAGATTTAGACCTGTAATAGAATGATTTGACATTTCTAGGAGGTTATTATTTGAAAAAAATGTGTTTTATCTAGGGCTGTGACTTTAACACGTTAATTAGATTAATTAATTACACCGCACATTAACGCGTTATAAAAATCAACGCAAGATTAACTCATTGGCTGCCAGCCATTTCAGAGCATCTTGAATGATCTTTGAGACCCAAATAATAATGTTTTCTCTGACCATGTAAACACCAAAGTTACTTAAGAAGAGTGGACCCTCTTCTTTTATGTCTTTCTTCCTGTTTTTGGTCCAAAAAATAGAAATATCAAACTTTTTTGATCGTGTTCGTCTCGAATGCTCCATCCTTCGATCCTCTCGATGATCTCCGTCGTCTTTTGTCACGATGGCGCCGCTCTTTCTCTCTGAACTACCGTGACACATCTTCGTGTTAGAGTGAGCTGCCTGACTTTTCCTGACTTGCAGCGTCTCTCTGTGTCTCTGTCATCTCACATTTCTCCTAATATCCATGCTGAGCTCGCATCCAAAGAGCGCACCACCCACAGTAGTTTACGAGCAGGATTTTGATTGACAAGCTCCACCAGACCCCGCCTCTCTCCGCTGAAAAATATTATTTACTTCTATAGACGCAGTAAACAGTAATCCAATGTCAATGGCAGTGAACACGAACATTTTAATTAAAATTGACCAGTTGAAAAAAAAAAGGATTTACAAATCTTCTCTTTTTCGTGAATTCATTTGATTAGTCATGCACTATAATTTTGTAATGTCCTACAGTTCAAATTCTTTATGTGGGGACCTTAAGCAGATATAAGATTAAAATGTGATAAATTAGATCAATTAATAACAAATCCTGTAACTAATTTGATTATTTTTTAATCTCCTGACAGCACTATTTACCACATAATGGCTGATGAATGTACTTGAAAGTAGTGTCCACAAAAAAACATCTTCTAACCAAAATAAACAGGATTTTGTTGTTAAAACTTGTGTATGAGAATATTCAATAATTTAGTCTTCTACCAAAATCTGTTTGAATTGAAAAGTGGTGCTTCTGATGTTGAATATTGATGTGATTAAAATGTGATTAATTACGTTTAATTAATTACAAATGGCATAATTAATTCGATTATTTTTTTTTAATCAAGTCCCACCACTGGTTTTATCACATTTTACAACAATAAGAGATAGGGGGGAACAGGGTTGGTTGTCACACACATAGTATCTCGCCACCTTTGAAATTGAGGTATGGAAATTTACAGAATTGGGATCAGAGCTCACCTTCATGGTATTCTCTGGAGTGAGACAGCTGAAGTTGAGGTGAGAGGACTTTTTGTGTAAAGGCTTTTACACAAGGGGTTTATAACAAAACGCCCTTGACAAGTGTAAGGAAAAGCTATATTTTAGATTGTTGTTAGCTAGCTAACTAGCTGTTACATAGCTGTTAGCCTTGATGCTAGCAAGAAATGTCCAGCTTGTCATCACATTTACTTTAGGGTTTGTTACTTACATGTATGTTGGAAACAGTAGGCTGTTCTAAAGATGTGTTTCCTTTTGCTCATTTTGTGTTAAGATACACTAAGTTGTGTATTTTTTTAACTTGTCAGTGTTATAAAATATTCAAATTTAGTTCTGGCTTTTTGCCTTAAGTTACAATGAGTTGGAAAATGAGTTGGAAAACACATTTTAAGCCAAGTCTTTGAGCTTTGATTGATGGTTTTATACATCTCATTAGATGAAGGTATGTTTTAAAGCTACTCTTAAAATAAGAGTAAAGGTCATAAGGTTTCACTCTTTTTCCAAAGAGCAAACATCACCTCTCATGTATCAGTATCAACATGCTTTCACTATGAGAGAACAGCTCTATGGCTCACGCCTGGGGCGAATACGTGCTGACAATTTAACTTACAAACACTGAATGTTTTATTGTGCCTTTATTCTCATCAGCAGTTACATGATCGTGTTTCCTCATTTCAAAAAAGAACCCCCAGGATACGCATGGATAATACATAAAACGCCCCTCAGCAAGAGCGCTGAACGAACATGAATATTTCAATCAGCAGCACTTAGGGGCAACACACTCGACGAGAGATGGGGGGGCAACAATGGGGACAACATGACAGCTGAGCGATGTTTAACACCTACAGGGTATTCACGGTCACTGACTCAGGTAGCTTTATATTTGCAATTCCAAGACAGAAAAGAAGGCAAGATTGCATTTTTCCAATAGAGCACAAAAGCACAGTTTCAAATTTTAGATCATGTGCAATATAAAACAAGGATTCAAAGTACTCAACCTTGAAGTAGGAGCAAATAGAAGGCACCAACAACAGAAATAAAAGGATGAAAACACCATTCTTAATGGTATTAGTTAAAAAATACTTGAGTTAAAAATACTTTTTTTTACTGGTTGGAAAAGTCTTTAGATGCTTTCTCAAACTCCTCTGGCAACTCATACTCTATTTATCAAGTCCCCTTTACGTTGTTGATGCTTTGGGCTTTTCATTTATTGCTGGTTATATTGAAGTAGGCATGTTTTAGGGAGATATAAATGTATTTCCATGCAAACAAATTCCACTGAATATGGATAGTGACAGAGCCAGGGAAGTATTTTTAGTTATTCTATAAAACATTCCTTTTTCTTTGCTTTGAAGTCCAGCAGAAATATTCAGAGTGACTGAGCACTTCCTCTCAGTAGCACAGGTTTATAAATAAGTCTTCATTAAGTCTGTCTCTTGATATTTAACAGAGTTTGAACTGTCTCGTCTCGCATTTCACATTCAAACACAGATATTAGGAGTTGAAAATGAGTGCAATGTGTTTTTATACCTTACATGAGCAGAAAGTGGACAGCAGCTGCAGCACCCAAAGGACTTCAAGTGGACCCATCAGCATCCTCTGGTGTTCTAGTGGCTGTAGTCCTGATCCAAGCTTGCCTCCAAACAGGTGTAGGAAGAAGTGCTAGCAATGATCCCCCGGAGCATTCAAGAGAGTCTCCAAAGTGAGAGTGTGCCACCTGCACACCTCCCAGAGTTAGTCTCCGGGTTGGGGACTACTGAGGGCCAGGCTGGAGTCAGTGAATCCCCCTCTGACTGTGGAAGAGGGACACAAACTAGAGTTAGCAGCACAGGGAAGAGATGCACTCAGGCTAACTGAAAAGGACAACTGTCTCAGAGAAAGTATAAGAGAAGGTATAATGAAGGAGGAGTTAGGGAATAGGGTTGAGTCTCTGTTACGTCAACCCAAGCTGGAGAAGGCTGTATGTTACTTGGTGTGTGGGTGTCCTTGTAAGTGAGAGATTGCATATGGCATAGTATTCAAGGTTTTGGTCTTATTAAGTTAAGCCTGAGTGCTAGTGTGGGTACAAAACAACTGAAAACGTTTTTATTCAGTGTTGATGTAGGATTTGGCATTTGAACGTCTAAAATATCACCTTTCTAGCTGTAGATTAATTCATTGATTCTCCAATAAACAGACAAAAGGCATTGGCCCACCTATGAGAGGAAGAAACAAGGCTTTTTTTGGACACAGTTTGGTGGCAAATGTGGATATTTTAAAACTTTTTGGAGATGCTGAAGCTGACCCAAGTTGCATTTTAAAATCCCTTACAAAACAATTGCAGGAGTATGTGCCTAGTTCTTTGACTTAGTTTTCATCTCACTAACCAGTTAATTTTTATTTTAAGTCTTTTTTGTTGTTGTTGCTGTTGTTTTAGAAGCTAGACTGCTGCGGCTAATGCTATTAGCATCCTTGTATTTATGTGGTTTAGCTCTCTGGTCCCAAGCTAACATTAATTAGCGACAACTTAATAATGTAGCGTCTGGTTTGACATTTTGATAGCTTTCTGAGATAAAACAGAACCACTATAGTGAACAAAAAAATTAAAGTATTTTTTTTTCCGCCCACCAGAGGATATCCATTCAACTTTAGCCCAATTCTTCAACGTTTTACCATAGCAAACGTTTCAAAAGAAGCTAGTTTCAATCTGTAAATTTAGCTTCTCTTTTTTTTTTCGCATAATGGGCATTTGCATCAAGGACATGTAATCTGAAATTATTTTAAAGCTTAAAAGGGGAAATATTTTGGCTTAAAAAATGATTTGGTGCTTTTGTTTCTTAGTATTCCCGAGTTAAGATTTCTTCTCTGCTAGCAGATGTTGTTAGCTGTTTGGCTACATACTAAACGTGAGCTTGAGGCAGAACTTTACATAAACACGTTAGAATGAACATTTGACAGAATTGCTGTTATACCATGTTGTATCAGTAATATACCTTTTCCTAATTCTGTATTTTTTTTTTATATTTTCCACTTACTTGTCAGAGGCACTGGTGACGTTGTTAAAACTGACCTCATCCCCCAGCCCTTGGTGACTTTCAGCCTGCTTTCCTAGCAGATGCAGTGACACATAAGGTGACTTATTTTTCCTTTACCATGTGGTCTTTTTATACACCTAATTGTGTCTTAAACTGGCTACAAATGCAGAAATAACATAAAATATTTGCCAAAGTTTCCAGCCTGTACCTTCTCTGCATGGTTTGGGTGCAGCTCTTTGAGTGTAGATAACCATGATGTGACTGACTTTGATGTCAGGTTATATGTCATATACATAATTTATGGCTGCACATTGGAGGCTACACAATCGTGGATGAACTATGTGCAACTGCTTCACCTCATTAAAGTTTTAACATGGCTGTAAATGCCCCTATCTGCACTGCAGATGACAGCAAAGACAGAGCAGGATGAAAAAAGGGCCAACAGAGGTAGCATTAGAGCAAAGAGAAGCAGGGTCTGCTTACAAATACAAAATAAAGGTCAACACCCCCTACACAAAAACCCACACACCTTCTTTGTGTTGTAGGTATGTTTTAACAAAAAAGGAACAAGAAGTTTCTTTTAAAAACTTTCAAAGCCAAGTAGGACCCTGTCCTTCTCCCAAGATCTTTATTACCAAGAACGCAGGCTAGGTGATCTGCCTCTACCCAAGCATGTAGTCTGCACAATGTGCAGCAGTCAGGCCTTTAACTCCAACATTACATCAGTTTTCCTTCTTAAATAGCTTCCAGTTAATTCATGAATTCATTTAGACATTAATGATCATTCTCAAATAATTTATTCATCATTTGTTGTTACTCCTTTTGCCAAGTCTAACACATTCAGCTTCTGTAATTTTCAAGAGCTGCAGATTTGCTGGGCTCCCACTCCGTGCCTTGACAAGACCTGTCGCACCCTGTCTGTGCCTGGCTAACACTTATTGGTTAGCCTCATATCATTGTTAGATTGTCCTACAACACCAGAGTACTTTAAGCCCTGTGTTATGGAGAAGAGTGCCATAAAGACAACTTAATTAAAAAAAAAAAAAAATAGGAGATGTGACAGACAGAGCAAACTTACCTGACTTGAAAGCAAGTGGGTCACTCATCTTCATAAACCATTTCTTCTTTGTTGTATAAACACCCAACAAAACTAGTTCTCATCATCTTAACTTAAATTTACATCATGTACTTTTATTAAAATACGTTACTCAGTCACTTCCCCACAAGCTATGGACAGAAAGACATTGGGGCAATCATGTACCACAGTTTGGTTTGAAATGTTGAAAAAATATATAAAACACAGATTCACAATATAAAAAAATGCACTGCCCCAGTTCCCATTTACAAATAAATGTACTCCTGTAAGGAGCCACATGATAGCACCAAGATGAACTACACTCCAATATACATCACATTACAGTTAATAACAACAAAATGACAAAAACAAACGAAAATAGACACAAGTTGAGGTTTGTTAATGACACAGAACTACACAGTGAGTGAATGTACCTGAAGTGTGTTGTTGTATTTTATGAAAATGATTCACTGTTCTTTATATATTGGAGTCTTGTGTAAGCATGTGAATAGATCAGATTTAAGTGCATAAATCAATAACTGTATGAAGGACATGAGTGAAACTGTTAAAGCACCTCTTACTCCTCCAAAGGGGAGCAACAAATAAGACACCAATGATCCAGATGAAAGTCAATGCAGTGTTTTCAGAATAACAGAGATCAATAAGAAGACTTAAGGAACGGATGTGTATAAAAGATGAATGCTCAGACAGAGGAACACTGTTGTAGGTAAATCGACTTATAAATATTGTGCCAGGTAAGTCTTGAATGTAGTTTTTCCCTGCATGTAAAAAGTGTCCATGGCTCTTTTTTTACTATTAAATATTTCCTGTTTTAAGCTGCCAGCCCATCAGTCTGTTAACCATTGTAGCAGACCGGACCAACTTGGAAACCAAATTTCTGGTTCCCCTTCCCAAAATCAGGCACAAAAACGTCAATGATGGGGAGCGTGTTGGACTGTGGAGCGTCAAATTCCAACACTGTTCTCTCTTGTCCTGAGCGTGTCTACGACAGAGAAACACAATCAGTCAGAAAACCAATACACATGAAAAATGGAGGCTGTAGAAAGCTTTAGTGTATTTTTGTGTAACTCACTTGACACCCGTCATATAGCGCACTGATGTAATGTGTGTTCTCGTGTGTCATCTCCTCCCCATCGCTGCCTCTAAAGCGCAGTGCATGTTCGTGGCTGTAGGTGGCAGTGTTTAGCCAAGCGGCTGAGTTCAAGCAGTGATACGTGAAGGTTTGCTTGGCTGTGGCACTCAGAAGTTGCAGGAAGGTCAACTGCACCACATGGACTGGAACACCATCAGACCCTGAGTAAGAAAACTGAAAGAAAACACAAGAGTGATTGTCAGACACTGATATGATTTGGATGTAAGAGCAACTGTACACTGTGTCCTTTTACCATGGACCATTAGGAAGCAGGGAACATTTCAAAAACAGGGAACACTGGATCTTTTGCGCAGTATTAAGGAAAAAACACAGCCAGCAAGACTCATTACAATTTTATTTGATCTGTAGCATCAACTGCCCCCCACCAGCTTCATCAATGCATCCTTGTTTATTTACCATTACAATAACCAAGGTTTACAAGGTTACTGCAAATGGGACTGAGCATTGTTCACTGTAGAATGACAGAGTTCAGTCACCACTTATAACAAATGTTACAAGGAGACACCTTACGACGCAGCAGGGTTTAAAAAATTCCTAGCCCATATACTGTTGGTTTAAAGAGTAAAACATTGCCAGCATTAAAAATGATCACACTATACCTGTTTTCCTTTCCTGAATGAACCATACCAGGAAGCTGGCTTTTCACCTTTCCAGGCTGCTAACTTCACCTGATGGTAAACAAACAAGAATTAGACTCCAGTCCACTCATCCACCACACATGATCCATTTCTCAGCAAACTTAAATGTGTGAGGGTGTGTGTGAGTTTTTGTTTTCAGTGTGAAAACTAACCGACTGGAACTTCTTGTCAGGGTACAGACAAGTCTCTCCCTGAGCAGTGAAGTTACAAAACACCTTGAAGGAGTCTCTATGGCAACCTTGGTTAGGATCTATCCAGTATTCACCTAGGGGCAGGAAACAGAGTGAGGGCAGGGGAAATACACACGACTAACAACATACAAAAGATCTCAGATGTAACAGTAGGCACATGTTAGCAAGACAGAAGATAAACAGAGAAAAAAAGTTTAGAGATGGAAGTGTTGGATAAAAATGGCGCTAAGACACAAAGCGATGAAGTACCATTAGGGAGTCCAGGTTGGAGGAGCCACAGCTCCTTGCAGGTGCGTGCAGGGCTGTGGTATGTCCCCTGTGGGTTGCGCAGACCTTCCACCTCCACTTTCATGGAGGACAAGGATGCAAAGACCTCCTCCATGCCTTTGCCCTCCTTCTCCTTCATCCATCCATCCTGCCCCGCTTGGTCTCCCTGTATCCAGTCTCCCTGCCCTCCATCCACCTGCTCCTCGTCTTCAAATACAGCACCATCCACAGGGGCATGGGTTCTCCTCCTCCGTCCATGCTCTGGCAGTGGGGACATGCCAACTGCTGGTGCACCCTGACATAAGAAGAGAGGAAGAATAGAAGGTGGTGAAAAAGGAACAGTTAGAGCAGAGTGGCAGATCTGGACAGATTTCCACAGAGTTTTAGTGAATGTCAGATATTTTTAATATACACAAAACTCACTGGTGGTCCTGGAGGTCCTGCAGGTCCAGTGTCTCCTCTGGGTCCAATAGGACCCTACACAGAAACAAAACAAGGCCATTAACATTTGGTGGTAGAGAAGCACTGGGATTCATTTTAGTCTATAAATTAATCCAATTAAAAAACAAAGGGTACTGCATTTACCTGGTTTCCTTTAGACCCCTTTGGACCAATGGCGCCCTATCAGAGAAGGTAATGGTCAAAGATCATGCTTAAAAGTTTTTCAATCATGAAACAACTATTCCTTTAGCAGACACATTATAAAATCAAACTGTTTACTCACAGACAGACCAGTAGGGCCAGGGGGACCATTGGGACCATGTAGACCACCTAAACCCTGATGTCAAACAATAAAAAGAAAAAAAAATGTCAGATGGATAAACTGAGATCTCTCAAGGGTTTATCAGAAGAAGTCACACTTTGAATTTATCTGCAGTTGTGGTAAGAAATACAGAAATAAAAGGAATTAGGATTAATTTGAAAGAACCAAAAAAAAAAAACAATAGCATGCAAACAGCGTAATCACTGACCTGTAACAGACAGCACAAGTGGATTGGTGAAAGATTGAATAATTTCATTTATTGGATTTTGCGACAATTACTGGAGTATGAAATATTGCCAGCTTTTAAATTCGCCATCAGCTTTCACTATCCGTCTTCATCTGTGTAAGAAGGCCATTCTCTATGATAAAACAGTGGACAATCTGCCTCTGGCTGTCTCTCCCCCCGTGTACCTGCCTGTAATGTTTCCACACATTGTCTGCAGGCAAGAAGATGGAGAGAAAAGAGATTTCCCCTTTACATCCCTCTTGGATGACCTTCTTTGTCATTGTTTTAAAAGTTAAGCATAGCTGATTGGTGCTGATGGATACTGACAACTTCCTCATCCACTACTGGATCATCTGGATTTGAGGACAAGAGTAAGTTCAAATGGTTGTGGTGATTTTTTGGGGACCAAATAAACTGAAGAGGAGAAAGTGGAGTAATTCAAAAGAACAGAGAAATAAAACAGGGAAGAGATGAACATGAAAGAAAAGTGCAGTTAAACAAGTGTGTATTAAGAGAGAAGTACAGGTAAACCAAGGACCTGCTGCAGAATTTAATTAAGTTATCTACAAAGAGTGCCAGCAGTTTGGTTAGAGGAATACTTAGCCTCCTGATTGCTGCAGTTTTGATGATTTACTTGTACACTTGCATCCAATTGGCACATTTTAGATTGACATTCAAAATAAGTTATTCTTTGGTTTCAGAAATTAAAAAGGAAGAGAGAACTATTTTTCATCCGTCAAACACAAAACCGACATGGACAACATAACTTTTACATTTTTGCGACAGCCATGTGGGGTGAATTGCTCTCACACTTATGTAATCTCCTGACACGGGCCTCCAGCAGTTTTCAGCAGGTGGCTTCCTCACTGAGTTCAAAGGGTTTGGACCAAGCAGGAAAAAGCTTTCAACAACTTTGGTTCAGGGACTTTGAAAATTTGCAAAACTTTCTGTATTTAAATGATATATTTCACCTTTGAAAATGCATGGTTTGGATACGAGATGATAAAACAGACACAAGCTTTCCTTATGTCAGCTGGATTAAGTCTTTCACATGTGTGCTTGATGCTTGTGTTCATTGCTAGTAATGTTTTTTTCTTTTAACTAGTGGCTAAGATATTTTGAGCCCAAGTGACTTTCTGGTTCAATAACAAATGAGGACATAAATGTTTGACATCAGCCATATCACGTCAGTCAGATTAGCACAGTGTATACAGAGAATAAGATGAATACAGCTGAATGAGGCAGGCTAGATCGCATGACTGTGTCCTTAAATTGTTGTGACACTGCTCTGTATACATCATTTTGACAAGCATGCTTTATTTCCTTGAATCCCCTCACAACATTCAAGTTTCTTTCCATGGTGCTGTACGAAAAATGTGTGTAGTGTTACATTTCCTTCTCTAACTGAAAAAGTGAGCCATGCCAGTGAACCCGCAGCTTGAAAGGAGCTGAACTTTGGAGCCAGACATTAAACCAGCTGCCTGATCGCTAAACTGTGTGTGTGTGTGTGTGTGTGTGTGTGTGTGTGTGTGTGTGTGTGTGTGTGTGTGTGTGTGTGTGTGTGTGTGTGTGTGTGTGTGTGTGTGTGTGTGTGTGTGTGTGTGTGTGTGTGTGTACATTCTCAGTACCTCATCTCCTTTTGGACCCGGAAGTCCCTGGTTCCCAGGCAGTCCTCTGTCCCCCTTCTCTCCGATGTCTCCTGGTGGGCCTATCAGACCAATCAGACCACCGTGACCCTGTAAAGACATCACAAATGTATTAAACATCTATGTTATTGTCAGAGTTTATAATCAATGTTGACTTTTGTTTAATACTCACACACCTTGTCCCCTTTCTTTCCATGGTCCCCTTTCAGTCCTGGTAATCCTGGTGGACCCTAAGAGCAGACAGAACTTTTATCAAGCTGTACAAAAAATATTCAAAACTGTTTTCCCTCTCTTTTGAAATAATAAACTAGAAAAAGTTGTTGATTTTCTGTTGTGTCTTTTATTTGATCATACCATGGGACCTGGGGGTCCTGTCTGGCCTGGTGGTCCATTCAAACCCTGCTCCCCCTGCATAACAGACACACAAAAAGATTTATTTTAAACTGAACCTTTGTACTTGTTCTGGCTCATCTTAGTATTTGGCATTTTATACTGTTTAACATACTGCTGGACCGGGAATCCCTCTTAAACCTTGAGGCCCTGGCTTTCCTGGGTGTCCCTGGGCGCCAACAGGCCCCGTCTTCCCGATGGGTCCCTCCAAACCAGGAGCACCCTGAAAAGACAGCAGCAGTATCACCCTTAGAAGATGTACACATTAAAATGATAGTAATCTAAGAGGTTTTTTAGAGTCTCACCTTTACTCCCTTCAGACCAGCCTTTCCTTCTTTTCCTGGTTTTCCCAAGTGACCCTGGAGTACAACATTTAAAGTAGAAACATACAGATCATGCTCATATACTGGAGTAAAAAATTGCTTTACCTCTACCTTAACAGAAAATTGAAACAAGGATCCTCAGGGGGTCAAAGATATGAAACTAAAACACACAAACCCTTCGCCCAGGAGGTCCAGATGGTCCAGGTTCTCCTGCTGCTCCTGGGGGTCCCTGAATAAATTTAGAGACTGTTATACTCATTGTCTTGCATTGTTTATTAACATCTGCTCTCATTTTCTTAGATTTTTAAAGATTTTAGAGTAAGTAGAAAAAAAGAAGTGCTCACTGATTTTCCTGGTTCCCCTGTGTCTCCTTTAGACCCGGGCAGACCATCTACACCCTGTCAAAGAAAAAGGTGATTGGCACAGGAAAAAACAGAAGATTACCTCACTTTTTAAGATGTTGTAAATCTGATAAATCACGAGGCATACTGTAAACGATAAATAAGAGACTGTAAATAGTCTTTAAGCAGTCAGGAAACACATGGCAGCAATACAACCAACATGTGTAAAAGCCTCCAGATGTTTAATGAGAAATTGTAACTTTTTTCAAACATGTTTTTTAAATCCTGTTTCCTGATCTTTGGTATGATGTAATGTAATAATCCTGCTTATTTCATTTTTATTACGCGCATTTTGTCTGAGTTTGAAATTTAGATGATGAAAAAGAAGTGATAAAGGATAGTGAGAGGAAAGAGTAGATACTCACATTGGGTCCAGCTTCTCCCTGCTGACCAAGATCCCCTGTAAGACCTATAGGACCCTGGGGAGAGGAGGAAAAGGTTGAGTTTGGATTGTGTCATCCTTTTTGAAGAAGATTTGAAAGAGTTTTTTTTTTTTAAGTTTTAAGCGACTTTAGAATATGTTGGTGATTTCAAGTTCAGCAACATTAAAACAAAACCTGCAACTGCTTGACACAGAGCCTGTAATGGAGGCAAATAACAAGCTAATAAAAGCTTGCTGTGCATGTGGTTTTCTAGAGCAAGCCTCAACCATGCGACTGAAGGCATGGCTAAGGCCACACACTTAAAGCTGGTGATTTGCCATCATTAGTGATCAGAGTGAGTCTGATTCAAGATTTATCATGACCAATTGTTTGTCCAAATAATCCTCAAGTGTGCGGTGTCAATACAACAACTTTCAGCGCTCCAAGCCAGACCAGAGCTTCCCTGAATGGTAATCATAAATATTAAACATGTTCAATATTCATGATTCCAGATTGGACTGCCTCCAACAGAATACCCACTGTAAATAATGAAAGGAGCAGAATGGGAAGTGTCATTAACTGGATGATGAGTTCGTTTACAGCTCGCTGGCATGGCAGTGAATGGTAAACAAAACTGTTTCCAGAGCCAAGAAGAAAATCAAAAAAGAGGACAAGCTTAATTCTCCTCTTCATTTTTGTCTGTTATTGAAACATATCAGGACAGCTGACTGATGACGTTGACTGTCCTCTGTGTTTGTTTTCTTCTTAAGTCCCATTTCACCACGTCACTCCTGCAAGGTCTTAAGTCTGTGAAATCAGTGACCCAAGCATTAGGTGTGTGGTTGTGGTCTGAGTGAAGCGCTCCATATGTGAGGTCCAAGGATTGTCTTATTAAACATCAGCCTGAAATGTTTGTGTTTGTGTGTGTGTGTGTGTGTGTGTGTCTACTGAGACCATGAAATCGTTTAACATCTGAAAGTGTGTGGCTGGTGTTAGTATCAGTTCAGCAGAGTTATTTACTTAAACATTGTCGGACTGGACTACAGCTTTATAAAGCTGAGCACATAAACAATGAGGAAAGTTAACTCAAAACAAAGAGGGCTACTAGCAGCTTCTTATTTTAGATATATCAAAGCCAGGGAGCAGAAACTGTGGTTTGCTTCAGTTTTTAGCCTTCTTTCTTTTCTTGCGGTATTCACTAAACTACAAAGTGTTATGAAGCAGACTTCATCAGTATCACAAACATCTATATTGAACAGAATAGTGCAGTGTTCAATGGTGCAATATTCTAAAAGGTTTTTAGGCTTTGGTGGTTCTTACAGCATTGCCCTTGGCTCCATCCTCTCCTGAAGGACCCCTGGCTCCTGGAGGACCAGCTGCCCCTGGAAGGCCTGTATCTCCCTTCTCCCCATAGTCTCCTTTTCCTCCCTTAAGAAGCAAAGGAGCAGAGAGAGCGATTAAGAAAAGTGGGGCAGAGAAGAAGCGCAAGAGAGGCTTAAAAACCAATATGGAGGAAGCAAATTCTTTGATCTATTTCTTTGAAGCTGAAATGTGCTTCTGAAAAACCCACCGGCCTTCCTGGGACACCAACTGGACCGGGGTCACCTGCCTCACCATCCTCCCCCTTAAGAGAGAAAGAAATGTTATATAAGAACTTTAGGAGGAAGCAGTTTATTTATCAACAAACATCAAACAACATGTACACCATTTTAATTTCTTTACCTTCTCTCCTACACCCCCTGGCTGTCCGATCATCCCAGGCCGACCATTGGGGCCCTTAACCACGCAGAGGAGACCACAGTGATTTATCCGTCTATAAATGGTCTGCTCAACAAACTAAGGATGCTTTAGATTAATGTAGGACTCACCTGTCCTCCAATAGGCCCTTGAGGACCATTAGGGCCTTGTTGACCAGGTGGACCCTAAAAGGAGGGTGAATAAAACAGAGGATTACTTTACATATCAAAGAAAAGAGTGATGTCAATAAGAGACAAATGTTAAACGTGATAAAATCTCACCATTAGTCCCACATGTCCACTCTCACCCTTCTCTCCTGGGAGGCCGGGCATGCCCTGTGAGAAAACACACACACCATCATACCGGATTTAAGAGCAGGCCTACAAGATCAATCTCTCTGACCAAAGACGTCTGAGTCCATTGACTGCTCCATAATTCTTACCTGCAGCCCAATTGGTCCTTTGGAGCCCTTAAAACCACGAAGTCCCTCATCTCCCTTAGGACCATACATGCCCTGCTGGCCCCGGGGACCAACCAATCCATCTACACCCTGACACACAAAGAGGAAGCATGACTTTTAAGTCTGATGAAAAAGTAAGCTCATCCACATCTTTTGTCTTTGTTTTTACATTCTCTCAGATCTTTCTCTGGGGTCTTTGTTAATAACTTCTGTACAAACACCTTACTGCTCCACAGGCTGCATTTTTAACAAACCAACATGAGAAGGATAAAAGCCTCTTCTTGCTCTAAACACAAAAAATACACGCAGGGTTGCCAGTGAAATAAGATATTTCCAAGAGGAATGAAAGTAATTTTAGGCCCTTTAATCCTCCTGATCAGAGATGAAAATTCAAACCAGAGTGTGTGAAAAACAGCTTCTGTGAAGATTTCTCAGCAGGAAATCTGAACTGTTGGGATTTCAAATTTTTTACATACTGAATATGCAAATGTGTGTTTTGGAGATTTAATTTTGAAAAGTTCAAAAAGAAGAGCAAACTCACTGGAAGTCCTGGCTGCCCAACCACCCCCTGAGTGCCAGCGGGGCCCGAAGGACCCTGTGAAAAAGAGAGTGAGAAAGAGATAGATAAGGAAAAAGAGTGTGTGTGAGAAGGAGAGAGGCTTCAGACACGGTCAGATCTACTCTGGTTATGAAGTTAAGCCCATAATGAGCTCCAGACTCACTGCTTCTCCTTTGTCTCCTTTGCTGCCTTTCTGCCCAGGTTCTCCTTGCTCTCCCTGAAAACAACACACACACACACACACACACACACACACACACACACACACAGAGGACACATAGTTTATCACCACAGTAAAAACTTTTTCTGTGTCTGTGAAACACAAAGAAACTGACAGTTTACCTTATCTCCATCATCTCCTGGAGGTCCTGCAGGGCCCGTTGCCCCAGGCAACCCAACAGGTCCCTGATCTCCATCTTGGCCTGCCGGACCGATTGGACCTTTCTCACCCTGGAAAACACACACGCATTCAAACTGTGCTTTTCTGCTCACAGGCTTCACACACACATGGATGTTTTAAACATCAACCAATTCTACCCTCCAAACAAAGACAGCGTCAATGAATCTTGATGTTCTTAGTAACAAGAAAAGTCTACAGAGATTAATTAACCAAATAATCAGAAAGAACAGGTGAATTAAATTACAGGTTCGCCCTTTTCTCCCATTGGTCCAGGTCCTCCAATCGCCCCGCCCCGACCGGGCTGTCCAATGGCCCCTGCTGGTCCAGGAGGGCCCCTTTCACCAGACGGCCCCTATAGACACATTCACTTGTTTAACAGCACTATAGAGCGTTTGTCTGTCATTTCAATATGCATCAACAACAAAGATTAGAATTTGGAAGAAACAATAAATGATCAGAGTCTCATCATTCTGGGAAAATCTTCACTGTATTGTACCAAAAACAAACAAACAAAAAAACATATATGGTGACAAAAAATGGTGCAATGTGACTCACTAATGTTCCTGGAGTTCCACTGGGACCTGATCCTCCTTTGAGTCCAGGAGGTCCCTAAAAAAAAACAAAAGCAGAGGGCCATTTTTATAACGCTGCTTATGTAAATAAAATGTAAAATGTGGACTTGATATGTACCATAACTCCTGGTGCTCCTCTGCTTCCTCTGAACCCCTTCAGTCCTGTAGGACCGTTCTTCCCTGATGTCCCTTGAGAACCTGGATCGCCCTGAGAGAAAAAAAGTATTTCCATGTTTAAAATTCAAAAACAAAGAGAAAGTTTTTGAGATGTGAAGACAACAGCTTCAGTCTGGCTTAATGAACCCACCTTTCCACCTTCCTTCCCAGCAGTCCCAGGTAATCCGTGCTCTCCTGGAACACCTGGTGCCCCCGGATGACCTCTGTCCCCTGTAGGACCAGGTTCACCAGATTTACCCTAAAAAAAAAACACACACACACAGGCGCGCACGCACACACGCAACCAGGTCAGTTAAACCGGTACAGAGCTGGAGCCTGAGGCATCACAAATATTACATAACAAGTGATTCGTTCACTGCTGTGCTCACCTGTGGGCCCACAACACCTGAGGGTCCTGGAGGGCCTGTTTTTCCTTGGAATCCCTGAAGTCAGAAGAAAAGGAGTTGGAAAACTACTGTAGTGTGTAGTAATGTGCACAAGGTGTGTGTGGTGAAGACTATTTCTCAGAGAAAACGTGAAGTAACTGATGACCTCTCGTGAACTCTCACAAAATTTAAACTCACTCACCGGCTCTCCTCTCTGACCTGGGTGACCTGGAAGTCCGTCTTTCCCCGCAGGGCCCTAATGAAAGAGATTCAAAAACACACACACACACACCCATGATGTGTGAGTTTTTTTCATGTCTGTCAGTGTACTGATAACAGCTGCTTTGGATTATTTGGAGCTTTGTCGTGTGCGTCTGATGTGCCTTTAATATTTGTGAGCTGTGCTGTGCCCCACATTGCTTCCTTGGGGACATGAAAGTTTTAAAGTTTTCTAAGTCTAATGAAAAAGATACTATGGGAAATAAATTGATATAAAGGATTAATTAACATTTCCTTTAATCTTGAACTTATGGTGTGATTTCCAGAATGAGGAAGGAAGTGATCACAATAATCTCTTTTTTTAAAATACAGCAAAGTGGTTATTCATTACAGGTGCTGTCAGATATTCAAATAAGTCTGCAGGATCTGTCCCCTGCAGGCACAGACGGTGAATTATAGCAGCATGTGACCAGGATTCCTTTCCCATGAATTGTCAGTCGGGCAATTGTAATCAGAAAATGAAACATGAAAACCTCTACAGCCATATTAAAATATTAGCTCCAACACCCTGCATAAAAAAAATAAACAACACTGCAGCAAAGGCCGTGATACGAAATAACTGGAAGTATAGTTTCAAAAGTGATATCTGCCAGCCGTTTAACCCATTTAAATATTTTCCTTTATTAGACAGGTCAGCTGGAGGAAGAGAGGATAGAGGAGACTGAGGGAAGACATGCAGCAAAAACATAAACTTTGGCCTCTGTGCCCATGAACCCCTCAACGAGCCACCCTTATAGACCCCTTTCCTCTACACTACGTGTGTTATGGTGGGGGATGACAAACAGTCCACAACTTCACACATAAGTAGTATTAATCAGATAGAAGTGGGGGAGTAAATCTTTGTCCTGACAAACACTCTATCAAAAAAAGTGATGAGTCTACAGCTCAGAAATCAATCCAAAATGGTTTTTTGAATATTTGTTTTGTCACCACTCACGGTTCCTCCTTTAGGTCCTGGCTCTCCATTTCTTCCTTGTGGCCCAGATGGTCCCTAAATTAAAAAAACAACAACATACAAGCCAATAGATCAGGCAATCAATCAGCTAATTAGTCAACTCACTGAAAATGTGAATTAAAATACTTTTCACACCCTCTCTCCGGGTGATCCTGGAGGCCCATCATGTCCTGAGGCCCCCTGTGGAAGCGAGGAAAGGAGAACATGGCAGTGATGGATAAACCAAACAGCTCACAGTAAAAGTGTTGAGGGAAAAAGACTGAGCAGATGTTTCTATTGGCTGTGGAGGGTCATCTGACCTTTTCTCCTGGTTTTCCTGTTGGCCCTCGAGCTCCTCTGCCTCCTCTTGCACCCTGTCAGAGAAGAGACGCGAGTCAGGTCAAACTTAGGACAAGCATTAAATAAAACCAATCAGTCAATCATTGTCAGTGGATGACGATTGATAAAGTCTGAAGAATTAAAAAACTCAGATTAAATGTTACTGATCGTCTGGCCACTTGATGGCAGCAGAAACAAGCTGCAAACACGACACTGCTGATCAGGTTTGAGGTTGCGACAGAGAGACTTCATACTCATAAGGAAATGTGCTGCTAACTAACATAAGCAAAATAGATAATTTTACCAAAGTTTAGCCATCTGACGTAGCTACTGTCAAGGGTTATGAAATGACAATCAAGTTTCACAGAGGAGCTAGTGCCAACCCTCTGTACATGACTTATACATGTCTGGTGTTACATTTGGAGGGTGGAAACTTGCAGAGTCTACTTTAACATCTTCCTCTGAAGACATATAAGTTGTTTTTTTGGTTGTTCTTAATTTCATGTGTTTCTCAAATTGAAAATGTAACATTCAGGAATTGTTTCAGATTTCCTCAGCTACAGAGTATGTTTTGTGACTCACGTTAGGACCCCTCTGGCCTGTGCCTCCTGGTTGCCCTGCAGGTCCCTGGATACAAAAGACAGGAGCATCATGATTAAAGTCTATCTTTGAAATCAATGCTGTAAATGCCTAGGGTCACAAAATATCTTGTGATTTTAAACTTTCTACTCACTTTCTTCCCTTTCTCTCCTGCAGGCCCAAGAACACCAGGAAACCCGTCAGAGCCCTGAGAAAAAAAGGCAGTCACAAAAATTCACTTCACTTAACATCAACGGTATATGTCACCTCACACATCAGAGATAGTTTTCAATCCAAAATACCTTTGGCCCCTGTCGCCCTGGATATCCAGGCAGCCCAGGAACCCCCAGTTTCCCCTTAAAGACAAGACAGTGTGACTCTCATCTTGCTCATCCTGAGCAGGTTTTTTAAAGTTGTAAAGATATCTGATGGTTAGCACAGATGATGAGTATTTTAGAGTATTTTATGCCAGCTTAGCTCTGCACCTTCTCTCCAGCAATACCAAGAGGTCCAGCTTCTCCCTGAGGACCCATTTGACCTTTTGGCCCCTCAGGTCCATCTTCGCCACGGACACCCGGAGCTCCATTGTCCCCTAAGTCCCCCTTTCCTCCCATTTCTCCTTTGGCTCCCGGGAAACCGTCCTCTCCCTGCACAGATTGAACTCAAATCATAACCAAAACAGAGACCAACACACACCATGATGGCAGCAAATGATATTATTATTATTTCAGGCAGCATAACCCCCTGAATGTGCCATGAATGTGTTATCTGCTTTACCTTTTCGCCTTTGCTTCCCTTTAATCCTCTGATTCCATCTGCCCCCTGTCAAACAGAAAAACAAAGAGTGGGTCAACCAACTAACAGAAAATATATGATAATGGTCCTTCAGGACAGCCTAACAATAAGGCAAACTTTAAACTGCTCTTAGAAAAATCTCCTGTAAGATATAACAACATGGTAAGGATGAGTTAACCATACCACAGCACCTCATGTTCAGATCAGTTTTGAGTCATGGTTGTGGTTTTTTAACCAACAGAGACCCACCAACTTCATCAAACCACCCTGAACCACTGGGATTTTACACACGTAGAAGTTTGTAGTCTTTTCATTTCCTACCTTAACTCCTCGTTGTCCTGGATATCCAACAGGACCCTGCACTCCAACAGGACCCTTTAAATCACACACACACAAAACAAAAAAAACAAAAAGATAAAACTTGAAGATCAAAACTGTTTTTTTTTTCTTGTGTTTGAAAATTCAGCTCTTATTCTTGTAAACTGCATAAGATGCACCTGCTATTAGTCGGGTAGCCTAGCTTTAGCACATTGACTGAAAGCAAAGGGAAAGGGGAAGCTGACCCAGTTTATTTCCACAGGGTAAGGCTGTTTGTTTGAAAGAGTGGATAAAACAACAAGTTCTGATTCAGTGTGGTAATGTCAACCCTTTATTGGTGCTTTTAGTAAAGAATTGTGTGTTTTTTATCGCTTTGAGCAACCCCCTGTGGACATAACTGGACATCTTATCTTATGACTGAAACAGTCCTGCACATGTGCAGTTATTATTCTCTGATAAGAGACCCCATTTTCCCCTGTTTAACACTAAAGAAATACATTATTGGGATTATTTGTTGTGTAAAATGTAACCATAACTACAACTACCTGTGGCAAAAGTATAAGATGTGTAAAATTACCACAAAGAAAGTGTCAACACTAGTGCTGTCAGTCTTGTATGATTTGGTAGCTCAAATGAAAGTCTTGGTGTTGATTTCAGTTTTGACGTTAACACAAAGTATTTATGAAGAAGGATGAGGGGTCATTGATAAGTACCAGTACATAAAAAATACCTAGAAAAAATATAAATATAAAAGTGTTCTGTGTGATATCAAATTCAGTCACATGCAGAGGACAGACTTACAGGTAGTCCTTTTTCGCCTGGAGTACCTTCTCTGCCAGGGTGACCCTGTTAAATAAAAAAGCATGGTATTATCTATGCTGGACGTGAAGTTTTTCCATGGTTGATTTTGAGGTCCCGGCATCTTGAGTTAAAATATTCAGTAGTATCTCAGCACAACTGTGAATGTACTCACAGGTGGTCCATCATTTCCAGGTAAACCGTGCATCCCTTTTTTCCCTTGAGGCCCCTTTAAATCAAAAATATGTACATTAATCAACAATCTGTAACATGAAAGTCAAAAATTAAATCTGATTTGTCTTACCTTCTCTCCAGGTAGCCCAACTAAGCCTTGAGGACCAGGAAAACCCTGCAGGAGAGACGGAGCGTAAGTACCTCTATGTTTATGTGTTCATGTGATTGATGTATTTAGTGCACGTATCTGTTTTCTGCTCGTACCACAATCCCAGGGTTTCCTTGCTGCCCTGGTGCTCCAACCTCCCCGGGAGCTCCCTGTGAAAAACAGAAGTTAATGTTGTTGTAAAAATTTTAATCAGGATGTAAGGTCTACTTCTCACACTCTTTTTTGATTTAGCTGTATTCATGAGCAACATTAGATGCAACAACTAGGTCGCTCAACATGGACAGTAAAATAATAGTGGCACCCTAACACCATCTACTATTTTTATCAGCAAGTAAACTTCTCTGATCTTTGGTCTGCTAAGTTTCTGCACAAGTTGATTTAAATCCTGTCAGTCTGCTCAGTCTGGTACATCAATTTTCTCAAACTTCTCCAGCTGTTTTTAAGACTTGATAGAGCCTTTTATTATTATAATTATTCCTAATCACAATCTAATATTTGGATTATCCTTAGACCAACTGCATTCGGAGTTCTCTTTTGTTACAAGAGCTGTCTCAAAGAAGAAATCACACACAGAGTAGTGTCACAGTCCCATCCCTTAAACAGCAGTAAGTCCGGTGTCTTTTCATTCAAAAGCAAGAAGTTGACATTCAGATAGATTATGACTGAATTTTTCACACCCTTTCACCATCTGGTGTTATAAACATCCTTGGCCTGTATAGCACTTTCTAATCCAATATTTATACATCAAAAGAACTGACACATAAAGCTATGAAATACTGTTTATAAAGTAAGTAAACTACTTTTCCTTTGCTTTGAAATGCTGGGCATCTTTTGCTATAATGTCAATGTTTTCAAACAGGAGGAAGAAAAACACTATGTCCTAAAAGTTGATTAACTTGTTATTTTTTGTTGCAGAAGACCTTTGATCATACTCACTATGTTTCCCTTCGAGCCCTGAACCCCATCAATCCCTCGAATGCCCTGTGAGAAGAAACAAAGGTTATGAAAGGACCAGAGCTGTATGCTGCATGTTTTATTTTTCTGTATAAAGTTCAGTTTTGTACATATGAAAATTCATTTACAAAAACAAGTTATTTTCTTTTCCTGTGTGGTTGAACAAAAGATAAAAGAAGATCACATTGTCTCGACATATTCAAACTTCTTTTTTTTTTTTACTGTTAATCTTCTTTTGGCTTGTTACATAAGCCTGCTGTGACAGAAAATAAAACTAAAAATGATAAGGCTTCCTGTTAGTTTTGGCTCTTGCATCTTCTTGCTTAAGGCATTGAATGCTTAATTAGCCGACACAAAACAAAAGCTGAAATGTCAGAAGTTCACAAGTGCTAGCTTGTGTTTCTACGAGTGCATGCATTTTATAAATTATGCACACTAGAAAGAGCCGGAGGTGTTTGAAGATGTGATGTAGTATTTGGCAAAGAGTGGCTTTCTGAGATGAGATAAAAATTATATTACATCATGTTAACAAATGGATACCACAGTTACATCCAGTTTTAGGCGATCATGTGTCGTAATCTAATCGTGAGATCTCAGCTGAATTTATGTCTGAGGAGAGTGAAGCCTCAATGTGTCTGCATTGGTTAAAAAAAGGAAGTGGAAAAACTGAATGTATACCAAAAACATAGAATAGAATAAATCACACTCACAGTTTGGCCTGGAGGACCTGGACGACCTCTGGGTCCGTTCAGACCTCTGGAACCCTGAAATACACACGACAGTTGCATTAAAAAACATTATTGTGCATGGCTGGGCTTTGTCTGCTTTGCATCTTTGTGAGGACCAATCAGAACTCAAAAACTATTAGTTCTGGAAAGTGAGGAGACCCTATCAAAGATTTAACTCTGGGTCAGTCTTCATGCCACAAAGGGTTGCATTCAGATCATATCTTGGTTTAGGGTGATATAGGGACAAATATGAGTATGCCTAGATGGAAATATGTGACTTTTTTTTTATAAATTAGAGTTGAATACAAAAAGATTTTATCTCCAGTTATCACAACAATGGAGCATTATCTAGAACAACAGCAGCACAGTTTAGAGACTTCACTTTGAGACTCAAGGGATAAAGTCCAGTATTTTCTGTGGGCCAGTAACTGGAAAAATGCCCTTTACTTCACTGCCAAAATGTCCAGAACATAGCACCAAAGCCCCTGCTGCCCTTCCATATGTAGAATTCTCTCGCTGAAACCTCCCCGTACGGGCACATCCATCAGATCATGTTCGTGCATTTCTGGTTTACATGCTTATAACGTGTAAATTAGCATAGTGCATGAAATGAATTTTTCTTTAGGAATAAAGTTTTTCTTCTCAAAAAGGCAACAGCTAAACAACTTGTTATCTTGGCTCAGGGTGGAATACAGAAATAGGACATGCAGCAGCTCTGTCAACAGGAAAAAAGTGTATTTCTTGAGCTCTTTGTATGCATCTGTCTTAGCAGCACATCTTGACTGATTTAGGGGAAGTTGACAGAGTCTGTCTGCCTGTTACTTCAAGGTTTCATTTTTGGGAACATGTACATGTAGTTTGAGGTCTGTGACAGGGAGGATCTAATATGATATGTGTGTATAAATAAATGATAGGCAGGTCTGTAAAGGGATGTATTGTAACAGGTATAATCATAGATGTACACATTTTTAGGCCCAAGTCACATTATAGTAAGTTCTGTTTGTTTTAAAACATACATGTAAGCTTGTTTTAGATTAATGCCATACTCACAGCATCACCAGGTTGTCCTCTTGGCCCAGATGGCCCCTCAGCACCCTGTAAAACCCACAAACATGAATACATCCGGCACATAAAGAGACAAAAACATGTTATGGCATCACTGCTCTCCATCACTGTGACCTCTCACCTTCTCTCCTGGCTCTCCTGAAGGACCCACAGGACCTGGCTTCCCCCTGTCTCCCTGAGAATAAACAAAACATATGTAGAAGTTTGTACTTTTGTTCTGGGATTCACTTGTTAACACCACACACACATTCAGGCAGATCACTCACTTTGTGGCCTTTGTTTCCAGGGAGACCTGGTAAACCATCAAAGCCTCTGTCCCCCTGAGAAAGAGGAGAAATGAGGTTTTATTTTCAGGTGATACAACAGTCCGTTTGTGAACAAAAGATGACATTAGTTCTGCTGCACCTTTGCTCCAGTCTCTCCGATTGCGCCTCGGCCTCCGTCAGAACCAGCTCGCCCCTGAAAATACACACACACGCACACACACACACACACACACACACACACACACACACACACACACACACACACACACACACACACACACACACACACACACACACACACACACACACACACAGAAACACTCAGGATAGATTCCATACTCATTCCTTACTGCATGATGTGCACTTGAATTACTGAGTAAAACAACAAAAACTTCAACACAGACGACAGATGAGAGATTGTGAAGATGATAATTGACTGATACTTTACCCTTTTCCCAATTCGTCCATTTGGACCTGAGAGACCAGCTAGTCCTGGAGGACCCTAAAGTGACAAAAGTGCAAAAGAGAGCAGGTGAGTAGGTCCTCGGAGGAGCTCTGATGTGGCATTGAGGGATGAGGTGTTGATATTTTTTCCTATGACAGCCAGTCGACTCACTGGAGGCCCCATCTCGCCATTAGCCCCCTTCAGTCCAGACGGACCTGGCGCCCCCTGGGAATAAGATTTCACAACACTTAGCTTGATTACACATGTTGTTTGACTGCATCGCATACTGACTTCTCTAACCCCAAATCTTCATTATATGTAGCTTACGTGTAGCGTTACGTGCCAATGGCCTGTCCTCTGTTATTTTTTCATGTGTATTTAAGATTTGGAGTCCCGCCCAAACTTCATCAACTGAATCACTGTCACTACAGGTTGTTTGTGTTATATCTACTCATAAAAGAAAACTTTGTTGCATCCTGCAGCCTTTGTTCCCACTGATACCACTCCGCACCTGCCTGTCCTGAAAGTCAGGAGAAGCAGCAGCCATGTTCTCACCAACATAAAGGTATCAAAACAATGTCACTCACCAAAGGTCCAGGTCTCCCCCTAAGACCAAGTGGCCCTGGCGGTCCCTTCATAGCCAGCTGGAAAAAGAAGAAGAGGAAGAGGAAGGATTCAGACTGTGGTAGCTCTAAATCTGTTTGTTTGAGTCATGATGGATTTGTTTTAGAGGTCTGTGTACCTTGGTCTGTTGCAGGATGGCCTGTGCCTGTGCCTCCTGTGCAGAAACTACAGTACCCATCTTAGGATCACCACCTGACTGGAACTACACACACACACACACACACACACACACACACACACACACACACATACACACGCACATACATAAATACAGAGTGTTTTGTAAGTCTATACCCCACCCAGTGGTCAATGTGCAGCACTGCTATCAAATACTGCATAAAAAAAGAGGATCGTCCTGAAATTAAGTAGAGACTGAATAACATAATGATTCAACAACACGTAATTGTCTCCATTCTTAGCACATGGGTCTGAAAAATTCATCTTTTGATAGAAAAAATGAGCCAACAAATGATGTCCAAAAGCACACTGAAGTGACGGGTTGAAACTGACTCTGATTATATGAACACTTTACTGATGACCTTAATTGCAAGGTTAGATCAATTTGTTCAATAATTCTGAGCCAGCTTGTTTCTCAGCAACAACAAGCCGACATGACTGTCTTCCCTAAGGCTTCACTGAGGATCATTAGCACCAAACAGCAGCCGAAGCAGATTATAGCCTCAAGCAGCAGTAGGGTTGCTACCGGGGACTCAGATGGACAAATTCAGGTCTATGATGAAGGAGAGCAACTCTGTGTGCCTAAGGCTGATGAGTGGGCGCTGGCTGTAATCAACGAGAACCACTATGAAGCAGAGGAACTGGCTGATGCCTGGCTGTTTTAAAGCCCACACTGACAACAGCTCATAAATTCCTCTCCACTACACAATACACCTATAGCACACTACACCACACTGGCTTCCAGCTTCTCCACCAACAGCAACTGGTGTTCACGTTACCGGTATAAGCATGATGTTCCCTGGAGGTCCTGGGATCCCATCAGCCCCATTAAGACCTGGGCGCCCTGGAGGGCCCTGAGAGCACACAGAGGAAGAGGCATTATGAGGAGACGATACCACATGGAGGACTCCTGTCAATTATAAAGCAAACAGATGACAGTCCTTACCAGCTCCCCAGGTTCTCCTCGAGGTCCTACAGGCCCCGTGACTCCAGGAGATCCAGCCTCTCCCTGCAATCACATATTAATTACTACAATACAGCAGAGATAAGGGGAAGTGAAACTTCCATCTCAATGTGAAAAACCCCTTTACTTTTCCCACCGTTTTACAAAACAGATTGTTTACCTGAAAACTGAAATATAAAATGCATCACCAGTAATATCATGCAGATAAACACACTAACCTCAGGTCCTGGTGGTCCGTATGGTCCTGTTATCTGTGTTCCCTGCAGAAACGATACAGATATTTATCATTTTACCAAAACTAAGTTCAGCTACAATTTACCTACTCATACCAACAGTAACAATTCAATCCAGTTTTTGACTTTCTGAACTACCATTAATCCCATTCTTAAGTCCTGCAAACACCAATTGTTGCACACTTTAGTTTTACCCAATAGGAAATTTAGAGAGTTGAACATTTTGCACCATAAGCTGCTTTTTGTTCCCAACACAGTTATTACTGTATGAAATCCACTGGTAACATCCTCGTAGTTCAAACTTATTTAAAATCATTTAACACCACCATATTCTTGCTTAACAGATGTTATTATTGACTTTAAAACATTTTTCAATGCTCAAAAAAGTCCACAAAAAACATACATAATAAGCAAAGCTTTCTGGTTTAGCACCGTCACTGTCTCTGGGTTGAACAGGAAAGATGAGTCAAACTTTCACAATCTAAGTAGTAGTCTTAAAGCTACAGTAAGTTTTTTTTTTCTATTCTATTGATTCTGGTGACCTCTTTGGATAAAACTGGTAGCGATTTTCCAGGATGAAGACTTCATTTTCCATGAGTGCTATCACCTGCTGTCATAAAATGGTTCTTACCAAAACATGCAGCATTTGATAAAGAAGCAAATAAAGGGGGCACATATCTGCTTTTATAACCAGTTTCTTTTTGTTTTCACCATTTAGCTGGATGGAGATTTTCTCGGTCTAATATAATAATTTCAGAAATCCTGTATGAGTTCAAAGCATGAAGTAAAAAGAAAATTATCCAAAGAAACAAGTTAACTTCTCACTGCTAAACTTTACCTAAGACTCCGCTTTTTAAATGGAAACTACATCAGACACTAATATCCAGCACACACAATTAATCATGTTTCTGATAAATCTCACTTTGCTATGAAGGTCATGAAGAGACATGAGTTTTGAAGTTAAATTATTCCAAAATCAGTCAAGCAACTTAAGTGTGCACTGATTTTATTCCTGTTTTTGGAAAGCAAATGATCTGATCACCCTCTACTGGATGATAATATAAAGAGCATTCTTGTCTTCTTGTACATGACAGTTTGTATATCTCAACATCTTGGCCATAATGCAGACTTTTAGAGTTTAAAACCATCATTATGTCTCTTTGTGTTGGTCTTTTTCTTACCGCTCCCAGCTGGCCTGGCTCTCCTTTCTCTCCTTTCTCCGGTAAATTCTAGAGATGGACACAGACGTGAAAACTGAGTAGACTGTCCTCTAATGTCTGAGCTCTATCCTGGTTGTTTCCATGGTTAAGCTGCACAAGCTCTGTTCATCATGATGTTACCTCTGCGTTCAGGGACACCTCTCGTTCTCTCTCGGCAGGTCCGTAGCGGTCATCGTACTCTTCCTCATATTCATACTCATTTACATGGTAGTAATCTGTTGCGTTGTCGTAATCTTCATACTCGATAATCTGACCAATGAATTCACACACACAGAGTGAGAACAATTCTCAGAAACAAATGAAATTAAATAAAGATACAAAATTCATGCTTTGGTTGACTGCTGAGTCTCACCTCATACTCAGTCGTATTGGGGCTTGTGGTCACTGTGGAAAAGGAGAGATCCTCATACAGGTCGCTGTAGTCAAACTCTTCAAACTCTTGGACATGTTTTTTGGGTGCTCGTTCCTCCTGAAAAGATCAGAAAGAACCAAAACGGGACAAGAGAGCCAAATTACTTTTTATCAATTTAAAGTAATTTTATTGTCTCATGTTACAGTGTTACAACAACTGTTACTACAATTTCAGCTCATACAAAACGGTGAGACAGCACTCACAAAAAGAGCTGAATTTTCATATTTCTTTAATAAATCATCACAAAAATAGTTTCCTGGTTGTAAATTTAACTGCATATTTGCATATCTACAAATCAAACAAAAAGAAAAGAAGCACAGCCTGAATATAAAGATTAATAGTATAAGATTAAAGTAACAAGTTTGTTTAATAATTATAATAATAAAGTAGCAAAATTGTGACATCAAAGCTGCAAGTTTGTAAGAATTTTTAGGAACACAGACTTTAAAAGAAACCTTAATATTTGACTTTGGATCATAGTGAATAGACGCAGCAAAGTGCCAAATGCTTATCCATGGAGGAGATGTAGGAGTATGAAACATAGATTCATCAAATTAGATGTTTCAAAATGAAATTAATCAAGAAGTTTATGACCACAGACGTCTTCCTCTGACCTGGACTTAAAACAAACGCTACAGTTTAAGACAGAATTCAGCCCTGCTCTGCTTTGGCTTATTTTTCTGATCTTTAAATCATCCTGAAATCTAATTGTTGAACTTTAACTAGAATGCACCACAGAGTACCAACTGCTGGTGTACAGGTCTCTCTGGTTCAACCTATTGCTTAACTTAACTTTGCATTAAAAAAAAAATTTACTCATCTTATTTTGCAAATCTTAATTTTCAAATTTTAAATCTTAAAAAAAATTGAATCACTGGTATGTCATTATTTATAAGTTAATCCTGAAAGCTGTGAGCAACTTTTTGGTGTGTGTTTTTAAAAAAGTACATCTTATCACTTAGGTAATCTTAGTGTGGCATTGCTTTCTTACAAAACATCTAATCCTGCTTTCTTTAAGGAGTTAACTGTGTCAATTATTGTGAATTTTTGCTGTTAAAAGTACAAATTTTCTTCACTTGTGTGCGCTGTCAATCCTCTGGTTTGACACCCATTCCCCTGCAGCAGTTTCAAACATTGAAACTTCAAGAAACAAATAAACTGTCAGTCTAGTCCCTGATGATTTGTTTGCTTGTCAAAAGACGCATCAGTGTTCACTATTTATTACTTATTCGTGGTAGATTTGATCGTGTTGATAAAACGAAAAGAAACTTCCTGAAATGAAGGATCCCAACTGAGACATCTGATTTCTCTGGTAGTCATCTAAAGCTGACGGATGTGTTACTGGAGAAATCTCATGGAAAAAGCCAAGAGAACACAGCAAAGCCCACATGCTGAACAGCCACAGTTTGGTCTTTTTAATTTTCGCTCCTCCAGGACATCCTGTCCAAGCATGACGGTATCGTCAGAACATTATTAGGACACACAAGAGCGTGTAAATTCCATGTTTACGGTTGACTTCTTCCTGCTGATACCACATTGTGGAGGTGTTAAAATAAAACAACTGAACAGACATAAAACAGGGGTCCTGGAGTGTTTTGAGCTGTTAGCCAGATGATAAATCAAACAGCGGCAGCAGCAGAGGAAGAGGATTTGAAACTTTTCCCAGGCAGGCAGAGCACTGGCACACAGACTCTGGCAATTTCACAAAAACACCTAGTTTGTCTTGATCCAGGGATCATAGGAGAAAGATAAGAGAGAAATATGGTTATACAGTTTGTGGCAGCTCAGACACTTGTGGCTTTTTAAAATGTGTTATGTTATTTAAAAGTGGCAGTTTTATTCTGTCAGAGAGTAAATAAAAAGCTTACACATCTGAGCGGTGCTTCTCAAACTGCATCATGTGGTGAGATTTCTGCGTATTTGTGTGTGGACATAACTACATGCGTCATATTTTAAGATGTAATGGGAACCACAAAGTGTTAAATGTCTCACTTGCGCTCCATGCTGAAAACCTTTTTCCACAGCTCACAGTGATGTTTTTAATTTATGTGAGCCACAGAGTGTAAATATATGACTGGTAACAATTAAAACATCAGTCTCGCTGTCATATCTTTGCTCTAAACTGTCCATAAATACCTGTAATGGTTTTCCCTTCTACAAATGAAACCCTGGGAGGCGTCTTTACCTTAAGGGTGACAGTCACGATTTACAACATCTTACACCTGAGATCCCTCAGAGAGTGTTACATGTGAAGTGAATGATCCCACTGATAAGGGGGCTAACCGCTCTGTGATTGGCTGTTAGAAAGGGAGGCTTACATAACATGGGGGCCAGATGAATCCGCAAACCCATATCTTATTTGATCCAGCAGATGTGTCTGGTCTCCCTCACGTTCAGACCATCTGGGGTGATTCAGGTCGGCTGAGCAACTAAAACCAAGGTCAGGAAATGGCATCAGCGGCTCAGCGGCTGAACTTTCTATGTAGCATGTTGTTGATACTCGTGATTCATCTGACAATTTACTGTCATATTTGTGGCCATAAAATGCATAATTATAAAAATAATATAACACCTGTGTAGGCCACCATTCTGTTAAGTTAGGTCAATCTTGGGTGAGGGGCTCTATTTATTACAATATTTGCTTGCTAGTACTTATACTGCTTTATAAATAGCCTGAAAAGTAGCTCTTAGCTACAAAATCCTTTCATATAATAGTTGTGCATTGTGAATTTAGTTTGTATTGATGGATTAACAACATGACAGCTTACAACAGAAGTGAAGGAAACCCTTGGAGCTCCCCCTCCTCACTGCCTACAGAGTTTGTTGCAAAGTTTGCCTCCACCTTGCAAACCGATTGGACATAGATCAAACAAGCATTTCCAATATGGTGAAAATGATCGTTTGGCTTCAAATCTCCACTTCAGATATCAGTGGGTGATGTCACTTAGACTATATTCACATCCAGAGCCTTTTCAGTTGCACTGTGATACATACCTCTTGAAACTAAACACAAATGGACAGACTCCAGCACTGCCAACATGGGACTCACCTCCTCAGCCTCTGATAATATGGTGTTGTATGGCAAAGGTGCGCCACAGTCTGGGATGTAGTCCTGACAGTACGTCCTTGCTGCTGCGGGGTCTTCAACAATCAGCAGCTGCTGGATTTCACCCTGTTTCACAAAATCATGCAGAGCTGTGACTCTCCACACATTAGTGAAAACATATGATCATGAGGAATGCAACACGAGGAGTCAAATCACATCAGATCCGCCATCACCCTTCACTCACTGCGATAAGTCATTACTTCTGTGAATGACATGTCAAATCTGTCTTTCTCCCTCGACTTCATCTTGACTGTATGTGTTCATTAAATCAGATCAAAGTGGTTCAACAAGCTGGCTTTTATCGCTGGGCTGCAGTTAATTGTCTCCAGAGCTTCAGCCAAAACCTGTGCCAGCACATCAAGGCCTAAACTTTTTTTTTTTCTTCTTGCTCTATTTTACACACCAACACATGGAAGAGAGTCCAAGCCAAACATGGACAGGGAGTGGTCCAGTTAAACAGATGGACCACCTGACATTACACCAAAAGCAAAGGTCAAAGGTCACCCCCAGGACCCTACAAAATGACTCCACCCTGCTGAAGACAACAACAGAAGCAGAGCTTGTAAAAGTTAAAATACATTTACCAGATTCTTTTTAAGAGGAGGAGTTTCTGCAAAGTGCATATTGTAAAGACTGTGTATTCTTAGTTTAAAAAGGTGTTAATATCTGCAGTGACTACAAATGAGATCAGACTGAGGAAACACAGGGAAATTAAAAGGAGATCACCTGCATCTTTGTAATATCGAAGTACTGAACTGAAAGAGGAACTGAAAGTGCAGTTTACCCTAGCAACCACAGGAGGGCAGTGTGAGGAGACAGGCCTTATGTTAATTCATTTGTCCCACTTTGATAGAGAAATCAAACAGGCTGCAACAAGCAGAGACACTTCCTAACCACATACAAGGAACTTATTATGTGTTCTCATTTTCTGCCAAGTTTTTTTTCCTCTTTTAAAAAAGCCAAATGAGTTTAAAGTTAACATGGAGGGTTATGTGGATGAGATTACTTAGCTCCTTCATCCAGAACAAAAATGACTATGACTGTTTAACCTCAATTCCTTTCAGCTTTTACCTCTGGTGTTTCTTTTTATCCACTTCAGTCTACACACATGCACACATACAGTCAGTGAACACACACTCACAGTCCTACCTCAAACACGCCTTCATCCAACAGTCTTGTCCCAAATACAGTAACTCCCTCGGTGCTCACATGGGGGTCAAACCCCCTGAGCAAGTCCAGGGTGTCCAGTTTGACACAGTCCAGGTACAAAGTCACAGTTTGTCCCTCCACACTGTAAGCGACTCTGTGCCACCTGACAGGAAACAGAGAAGAAGAAATTTGAACCTTTTACAGATTAACCCAAAAAATAGTGGGTTGTCAGCCAAATGAAGAAAACTATGTTGGAATTTGAAAGAAAGGTGAACCCAAAATATGTCCAAGGTTGTGTGTGTGTGTGTGTGTGTGTGTGTGTGTGTGTGTGTGTGTGTGTGTGTGTGTACAGATGCAGTTACCCACTTGCCATCAGCCAGGTTGATCTTTCTAAAGGTTGGGTAGAGTTCAGGTGGGGGCTGACCCTCGTGGTCCTCATACAGAAAGACTGGAGAACGACCGATCTCCAGACCCAGCTGCTGTGTGCCCTGACAGATCATGGGAAAATTGGAGATGAGCCTGGTTGAATTTTAAACAAGTGTCCCCTTGAGGTCCTTGTTTTTGCTGCTAGTCACTCTGATTGTTATACAAAGTGGATCAGACCTTGTCTACACAGATTTCGAGTCCTGATGAAGGAGATGTCTCATCGTAACCAATGATGATGGATTCTTTGGAAAACAGTGAACTTTGTTGCAGAGGGATTAAAATCACTCTTACTCTGTATTACCCAGTACGAGCTTATATTGATGTGATTTGTTTGTTTTTTTAACTGTCAAAATGAGCTTCAGTCAGACTAGACTGAGGTTTTGTATAATTCATTTTATCCTTCTTTTTTTTAAAACAGGCTCTAGTTGGAAGAAGGGATGGACTTAACAAAACTGAGCCCCTGAAACCCTGCCTCCACTATTTGTTAGGACAAGTTGATCTATGATTTGGTGTTTTGCCAGAGCAATCATTAATGGCATGCCCCAAGTAAGCAGTGAAGCTTTGTTTCTTCACATGCCAAGTTCAGAAAGATACAGATAACTATATGGACGCCTATAAATAAGAAAGCTATAATTCACACTGATTGTCTCAAAGTAACTTTGGCACACACACTAGACTCCTGGTTACATAACAGCACAGAGAAGAATCTTTAAAATGAGAGAGACCATAAAGACAAACATTTACAGTTAGATGTCAATTCTCTGATCAAGCTTCAACAGGTATGTCAGCCATAAAGACATCAAAACCCCCTGCTTTGTTCAGAGCTTACCTACAATACAAAATTCAGTCAGAGGTGGACTGTTGCAGGAAGATGTCAAGAGAATTGTGAATCAGAATTAAAAAGATGTTTCTTTTGGTCGAAACTTGGAGCTAGTAGTACAGTCACACTCCAGTGGTTGTGGGAAAACTACCTCAAAAACCAATCGACAACACTGTTAGGTGTTTCCATCCTGCTGAAGGTATGCATGATGCGTACCTGTGAGTCGTATATGGAGAGGAGAAAGGCTTGCGATCCTTTGACAGCTCTCACTGTTGTCATGACAGAGAAATTTGTTGGGAATGGTGAATCTGGAGAGAATGGGCACAGACATTAGGTAACAGCCTTGATGTTTGGTAATACTTTCAAACAAGCACATGTAGAGTTACTTGTAACCTACTGGGGAAGAGTTGCATGGTGGGCGCGCTTAGTTGTATCTTCTTGTCAATCTTATAGGACAGGTCCGTCTCCTCTCGTCCTGTCCTGGAGACACACAGTCCTGACTCCAACGACACACCCTCCATGTCTTCTGACAGCTCCAGGATCTTCAGGACATCAATTGGATCATTATCAGCTGCAGGGAGACAAGAAACTGCCTGAGTCTACCTTCATTTTATGGGAAAATATATTCATCGACAAAACACAACAACTTCACTCTTTCATAAATCCTTTTTGATCAAAACGTGACCTGTGCACATCTCTCCAGCACCAAACACACGTCATCTTTGCTTTAAGCAGCACGTGTCGGGAATCTGACATAATCAGACTTCAGCTTCAGTAGGCATTAAGTTTAATAACTGTGCTTATTCATGTGTGTGACAACTGAATCATGCTTCACTTTCTACTGTTACTGCCAATGAGTTTCCTGAGTCTTATTATGTAACAGTTGTGCATCAGCTGCGCTTTATTTAGCCTTTTGGTTCCAACCTAGCTCTGTGGAGCGTCTGTGACAGCCACAATCTATCAAGGACTATTTATCTTGAAATAACACATACATAAATGTAAATAAAACATTTTTTTTCATCCAGTATCCATACAGTCATGTTTGACACTGTGTGCTTACAAAAAAAAATCAGTTCAAGGTAAAAGTCAGTGAGGAAAGATTATTCATAAGAGTCTACTTTTGGCTCTGCCCCTGGCAAGGTTTTTACATCAAATAACATTTTGTCGAATGAGTTTAGAAAAGAAGTAAACTTCCTTGAGCACATGTATACACTATACCTAAATCGTGTTGGGTGTCATTGATTGGCATCCTGAGAGGATCTATGTGTGTTTATTGTGGTTCCTTCTTTTCTTAAAAGTGGTACCTCTGTCTCTTTTAGGGATGGATATCAATAACCATTCTGGTTAAGAACCGATTAGAAATTGTTCATCAATTAGCTTTGATGCTAAAAGATTCCTTTGTTAAATCTCTACATTATTACAGAGCGGCTGAGCCTTACTTCAACATCACATGATGTGCCACACGTCATTCACTCTCATCAGTCAGCAGCAGAATTCTCCAAGACAGCAACAGGATCAAAGTGATCTAAAGCTTGGCTTTACTATGCCAAAAAGATCGCAAGGGTGGCAACTCTACCAACATGTTTAAAACCTTTCCTGATGGCGCACAGTGTTGAATACCAAGAGTGTCATGTCATAATTACTTAAAAACAAACTAAAATAAAATTATTGACAAAAAAACCTGTAAAGCCTACTTTTTGGAAACACAAAATTCTTAGGAAGAATTGATAAGGGCATCAATAAAGAATTGAATTGAAAAGAGGTATCATTAATGGATTTGTTCTCAATAAAATCTTATCAATCTCTTATCAGTCTCTTCAGTGATCTTCTCCTGTTGGTGTGCAAAAAGTTTGTTTGAAACAAAATTGTATTGTAAAAAATCACATCTATTTTTTTTGAGCCAAGCATCACTTCCTTTGAATATTTTAGTGTAAACATTGTTTTTCTTTTCCTAGTTAGTCATCTTGTCTAACACATACCCCCTACCAGCTGTTACAGGCGTTCAAAACAACCATGTAGTTTTTTGTTTTTTTTTTCAAGTTCACAAAGAATGATTGCTGAATCTGTTCTGTAACATGCTAAAAACTCCTCATAGTGACTTACATGTCTACATAAAAATGCTTGTTCACATGTCTACAGCACTCCAAGCAGCCATTTCACGGAATAGAAAAGAAGCAGTAGAAGGTAGAAGCCACCTTGCTCACACAGAAGGAGTAAAATTGTCAGATGTTTCACGCTTGCTGTGCCATCTGCTTTTCCTGGAAAGAAACGTTTCATGAAAGAAAAAATGTGTGAGTAAGCTGGACATTGCCTTTCCATTGACAGAAAGTCTTTATTCACACAGTGAGGCGCGCAAATTATTAGCTTCATACTGGGTCTTTTACGCTCTATATTAAAGTCAATACAATGGCAAAAGGACTGAGAAAGTAACATTAGTGCATCCTTAATAAATGCACAAATATATGTAAAACTTTCTTTAAATGATCAAAACTTGTTTTTCTGTGATGTAATCACTCAGACATGCTGGACCTTTAATTATACTGCCAGTAAACCTACTAATGAAACAGTTTATCAGTCGCACCATGTGCTTATTGTCTCTGAGGGATGCTGGTGCCTTCTGAGGACACATGGTGCAGAAACATGTTGTAAACACACAATGACGCCCATCTGGGCTCTGACACAAGCAGCCGTCTGATACACAAAACAAAGAGTGATACCCGATGGTGATAGAGGACACAGGAGATTGGACAATAATGCAGCCTAACACATGCACAGAGCATGACATCTGGAAGGCTAAAAATGCAAAGAGAGCTGCAGCTTGAGCAGAAATGCAGATCATGTGTACGCACACATTCTTTCAAACAGTGCAGACACACAGAGAGCGGTCACAGAGAGCTGGGAGGTGGACCAAGCAGGAAAAGATGGGACTTTTAAAATCAAAACTGGGGGAGAGTGGAGGATAAATGCGCAGCACGCTGAAAGTGAAAAGAAAGAGGATGGTGTAGGGAAGGAGAATAGAGGAAATAATAGATGGTAGTGGAGAGCAGAGGAGGGCATGCCTCTACTGGTATGGCTTCTTTTCACACGTATTTCTGCAGCTTACGTAAAGCCTCCATCTGTCTCGCACCTTTCAACACACACACACAGTAAAACACGCATGCACGTGCATGTGCGTGAACACAAGAAGTTGGCATGATGTCAGAGTCTGAGTGCCAGATGTATTAGCTGCCCATTTTTTCACTTGTTCACTTGTCTGACTGCCAGGCCGCCTGCTGACATTCTTTCAGCTCCACCTTTCATGTTATTTACTGATACAGTTAATACTGAGCAATTAAAACTGTCAGTGTTTTATTGCTGTTGTTGCTTTATTGGCTGAGAAAAATGCAAAAAAGCTGATATTCAGCACATATTTTGTAGTCACAGATTCCAGTTGCAGCAAAGTTGCACAATTATAACTTGCATCCAAAACTCTCAACTCTAAACTGCCATTCAAAATGACAACATTCATCCAAAATGAAGAAGAAAGTGAGGGCGCCGTATAAACTTTTGGTAGCTACAGATGTTTATGGTTTGCAAATCATTTCAACCCCATATTTCACTGAAAACAGTGCAAAGATAACAAATCTAATGCTGAAACTGAAAAATGTTACTCTTTAATGATAAATATATGCTCACTTTTAATGATACTGATGCCAGGGACACATTTCACCTGGGATAAAGACAAAACAACACTGGAAAAAGTTTTGCAATGCTCAAGACACCTGGAGGAACATCTCGCGACTAATTAAGTTAATTTGCAACAGGTTAAAAACACGACTGGGAACAAAAAGAGCATTCCAGAGAGGTTGAGTCTCCCAGAGGTAAAGATGGAGAGGTTCAGCGCTCTGTGAGAGATTGTGTGAGCAATCAGTTGAACAATTTTAGATTAATTTATCCCCTGTTTAAATTTGCAAAGAATTCTGGGATTTTTACTCATCAAAAGTGTGTAATATTGGTAGAAGATCGTGGGAATCTGGAGAAACCTCAAATGGGACAAAGCCAGAAACGAGAGGATTACTAGAGAATGGAAAAAGGTAGAAACAAACTTTTTTTTTTCCTAATGAAAAAAGAGATTCCACTTTTTCTTTTGGTGGTTTTGGGGTTTACATGGTCATAGAACACAATAATCTGTGGGTCTTGAAAGATTTGTCAAAATGTTCTAAAACAGCTTGCTGTATGGGGCTCTCTGATCTGAAAACAGCTGGCAGCCGATGTGGTAATACAGAACAATGTACTAGGGATAGACCAATTATCGGCCAGGCCGATTATCGTGCCAGTATTTGGCCTTTTGGGGCATATTGGCATCAGCCTTTTTTTAAATCCAACGGTCAATATGGAACCCATTCAAAACTGTGATGTTTTGGCTCTGATGTATCTCTGCACAGAGTTTCTCCCTGTCTGCACTATGGAAGCCCTAGATGGTCATTTAAAATCAGTTGTGTAAAACCAAACAGAAAATGAATTCAACTGCATTACATGCCTGTAAAAGGCAGCACAAACTCATTTCTGTCCAGTTTTATTGCAGTTACATAGAAATTTTGGAAAACTTTATTTACTGTAGAAAATTTTAGCTACATACTTTTTTAAGTTTTCATTTAACTTTATAAAACATGCTGCTAAGCGTGGGAGCTGTTTAAAAAACATACGCTTGAAGGCATTTGATTGCAGTTAAGTGTTGGAGTTTGTATTGTTGAAATTTTTTTCCGCCACTATTTTCACTTTGACTGCAAATGAATATTGGCTTCAAATATCGGTTATCGGCCTCCTTACCTGCTAATAATCAGTATCGGCCCCAAAAAATCCATATCGGTCTATCTCTACAATGTACTCAGGTTTATTTTATGCCGCCACCCAGACAATTCCTTTTTCAGGGAGAGCCTTTATATTTTGGTAAGACCATGCCGAACCATATTCTGAACGAAGCACAACAGCACAGCTTGATAGTAGGTGCTACAGTGGCCTGCCTGCAGTCCTGATTGAAAACGTTATCCTACACTGAAAGGTCAAAGCTTTGTACATTTTTTGAACAGAAATGTTGGAGTAAAAGAATGAAAAACAGCACACTTCGTTATGACTTCACACACATCCTTAGACCAACCAGACTTGAACCTATAATCAGCCTCAAACATCTGTATGGGTTGTTATCCCTCTTCACATGGTCTTATAAACAAACAGCTCGCACCGTTCATGTCTCAGAGTGGTTTGCTGCTTCCTGTGGTTGCTGGTCTGTTTTTGTTTTTTGTGAGGTCACTGGAGCACATTCCAGCTAGTGAAGTCACTGCACCTTAATGATAGATCTGACTAATAACTGGTACAAGTAAATATCCTGTTTGACATACTAAATGAGCCCATAATAAGTCAGTGGCCTCATTTTAGCCTTTACACATTCCCTCTGTTATCATTAGAATTGGGTTTGATAAAAATACTGATACCAGTTTTGTGTTGTTATAGTTTATGTGAGTGGAGAGAGCAGTTATTTTTGATTAAGAAGAGTAAAGTCAATGCTGGGGTGCCAAAACCTGCAGCTCATGCTGTCAAAGTAAGGGTGAGTTAAAATACCTGTCATTGTTTTAGCTGGTATGATTGTACTGCAGTGATGAGTCTGCTGTGTTTTACTGCTCTGTAAGTTAAAGATGTCAAAATGTTCTGTTCATTGCTAAAATTAGGACAACTAAGTCAACTCTGTGGTCTGAAACCACCAGAAAGTAAGGCCAGCTGTATCACCTTCAATTAGCATAATGATTTGCATTAAGTGGAAAGCATGATTCTAGCCAAAGCTCACAAAACCATCCATCAACACTAACACTTAATAAGCAAGAAACTCCTGGCCAAAATGAAACCAATTATTAAGCAAAGTCTGTCCAATGTTAGCTTAGCTCAGCTTAGCTTACCACAGCAGGTTCATGCCACGCTAAGCTAACCACATCTGCAGTTTATTTTTTTACATACAGGCATTAAATGGTATCAGTCTTTTCAACATAAGCAAGTAGAAAATTATAGCTACAAAAAAACGCCAAACAAAGACTGCAAGTCCTCAAAATACATGTACAATTGTATCCACGCCATCAAAGTCCTTCCACAAACACATTTAAAGATAAGCACAAATATGCCTTTTTGATGCTACATTAGCATGGTTTTTTTCAAGGCAGTGATCCTGTGATGCCATAGGATTGCATTATTTTTTATTTCTTGGTCAAAGATTAGCATGATTATCTGTTAATCTTATCTGTTTATATAATATTTAGGCTTTAGTGAACACATGTTGAAGCCTTTGTTGCTTTTCAGAAGACACCCAGCACTCATAAGCAGTGTGTTTAAAAAAAGAAGAGTTTTTCCTCCATACATTCCAAGAAATGATCGGCAGCACTGACATCTGAATGCAGCAGAGGACAAGACGGGACATGGAAACTGAGCTCCTCTTCTGTATGGCCTCCTTAAACACTTGAACACTTGAGACAGTGTTTCTCTATACTGTTGATGCATGAGAATGTACAAGCACAAAACCCCATCCACAGTGTGTGCATGTTTGTGTGTGTGTGTGTATATGTGTGTCGTATGTACACACAGTACAGCCCATATACGTTGCTGAAAACTCACAGAGTTGTGTTCTGGTCTCCATCACTTCCTGAGGCAGTAAACTTTTGGTGTGCAGGGCACCGTGATCAACATGCACACACATGCAGAGTATGTCAAATCTAAGCCTCAACATAAAGCAGAGCGACCGTAGTTAAAACAGAAAATCCACAAGAACTACAACACTGAAAGAGATAGAAGACAGAAGATAGACTTAACAACTGACACTCAGTAATCTTTATTTATTTCACTTTTACGTACAGACCATCCGTTTAACATGAAGGTTTTCTTGTTTTGCTAAATAAGAGACATTTTTAACTGAAGGAAAAATCCATTCAAAAACAGCCAACCCAGCTCACACATTATAATTTGCCTCCACTACCAATGATTCAGGTCTTTGTTTTCACCATGGCTGCCATCAGCAAATATTGATCAAGAACATCAGGAAACTGCCCCAGGTGGAACAGGCGTTAGACCAGGGATTCCCAAAGTGGGGATCACAAGACGCCGAGGGCGGGGGGGGCGCAAGATGGTTCTCAGAATCCTCTCAATGTGACCCCGGAGATGATCACGACAGATTAACAACAGTATCATCCACAGGTGACAGGTGACTTTACAGCGGCCCAGCAAACAGCGATCATATTTTGCTCAAATCAATACACCAAGCTTTAAGCCAAAGTTTTATCTTATTTTTTATCCAAATGAAACGTTGGTTCATACCGTCCTAAGACAAGGCAGAGAGACCAGCAGAGAAGACTGTGGAGGAGAGTGGAGTGCCCCTGTCAGAAAGGCTGTAATCATCTGGCACTGGAGGAGGAAGACATCACCGTAAGGCGGTCCATAAGCAGTTTGACCATCCTTCCTTAAGTGTTGTAAGTATTGAAAGGAATATATCCAGTATAGATGGAAATGTGTCATTATCAGTGAAGTACAACATCCCCAGTGTGTGGTGTGCACCCACAGGCTTGCACACGCTCTTAACATCCCTCTCTTGCTGCCAAACCAGCAGTTTTTGTCTGCTGAAAAGAGAGAGCACTGCAAGGCCAAAAGACAGTCATAACTACTCAAACAACATCCACCAAAGTACAAAAGGACTTAACGTCTTAGCTGATTGACCAAGAGAGAAAAGGGAAATATACTTTGCATTTAGATAAATCCTCAGATGTATCAAACTCTGCATTGCTGCAGCAGTGCTGGATAAAAAGAAAGGACTCAAAGCAAGAATCTAACAAGTGGCGCCAAACATAAACTTTACGCACTGTATGATCCACAGAAAAGCTCTAGAGAGTAAATTGCTTGAGCCTGAGCTTAAAAATGTTCTTAAGACTGCAATCAAAATTGTCAACTGAATAAAATCTTGTCCACTCAACACCAGGATGTTTGCCACTCCCTGCAACAAACTGTGATGCTCCATCAAGATGTGAAAAAGGTGGAGATGCTAGCAGCTCATTGAAATCACCATCAGGCACTAAATTTCAACTGCAAACTCCACAGAGCTGCAGAACACTGAGCAAATCCCCTGAGTAATTCTTTATTAAACGTTGCATCAAATTTTTTGAAAGTTCTTCTGTTTATCTGAATTGTTCCTGGGTAAAAACCATAGACTGCTCAGCTTGAAGTAAGGTCTCAACAAAAACTGCGCCCCCTGGTGGCTGGCTACAGTATAGGTTAAAAAATCTGCCTTCTTAGCCATTCTAGATGGGCTGTGGGCAAACTGCTATAATGGCTGTGCCTGTGACGGGGGTATTTTGGCTTAAAAACAGTACAATGTTAAATGGTGGAGCCACGCTGTCCACTCTATATACTTTCTATGGTAAAAAACAGGAGAACAGGTCTGGGAGAACAAGCATTTGTTGGGGATTTTTTGATAATGGTTTACACAAAGGTGAAGTGGTGATACACGTAGAGGGCACTTGGGGTAGGAGAAAAAAATAAAAAAATCGATACATCGGGAATTTTTTGTTTGACAATATAAAACAAAAAAAAGTTACCACTTTTCTCTAGCAGAGAGTGAAATGTTTCTCTCTGACTCACATGATGTGCACTTTATGGGAAAATATGGCTCCTGATGTAGTCTGTAGACATTATCATCTAGTCTAGTGTTAAAAAACAAACTAAAATCTCAAAAATCGTAAATATCAAAGAATCGCAATTTAAATGAAATCGGCACCCCAAAATCGTAATAGAATAAAATCATGATAAAAGCATGTCGTCCCAGCCCTACAGGTCACCAAAGTTAAGTGGGTCAGTGAAACAGACAGAGACAAACAACACACCGTCACAAAGACAACTTAACGGGCACCATATTAGAAAGACATTGAATTTTCTGGAACCAGATGCTTGTCTGTGTGTGTGTGTGTGTGTGTGTGTGTGTGTGTACTGAATGAGGGGAGTGCTTTTTTTGTGAATGTGTGTGGTAGGACGTGTGTTTATAATTAGCCTGTTATTAACTCAATGGTGGTGAAGAATGTAATAACATGCCTTTTGCAGAAACAAAAACTGTTGTTTTGTGAAAACTCCATAACACAAGCACACGCACGCACGCACACACACACACAGGGTTAAAATACCCCAAAAAGGATTCACCTCAGGAACCTGTCATTATAGTCCCTCACCTCTTTCACTCTCTGCTGCTTGCTTTCCTCAAATGTCTCGTCTCTCTCAAACATCTGACACGGCTCTCCTCGGAGACTAAACTTTTAAAGATAAAAAGAGCGAGATGAAAACCAGGAGGGAGAGAAGAGTAGAGGAGAACTGTTGTAGAAGGAAGAATAGTATGGAGGGAGCACATGTTTTCTTTCCTCCCAGTTCGGCTGTCTCTGATCAAAGAAGCACACTGGATTCTCTGTCCTGCTGGTACAAACACATTAAACACATTTCTCGTCTTTGCATACAGAAAGTCTGCTCTAAATGACTTCCAGTCTGACTAAAGAAGGAAAAAAGACAGATCTGTCTCTGCTTCAATGAGGATCTCCAAGAACTTCATAAAAATCCTTTCCCTCAGCAGAACAATGGGGAACAGAGCAGCTGTTTAATCCTCTAAGTTGTTCAAATCAACTTAGGAGTGACGTCATCATTCAACCAGTGGCTTTACATGAGGTGGGCTGCTGATTCATTGTAATATCTTTTTGTCCAGTGTTGTTTTTAGTTTTTTTGTGCGAGCTTCTTTTGTTGCTGTCTTGGGAATGCCTCTTTTTTAAAGATTTTGGAGTATTCCTGGAAAAACTACTGCTACAAACCAAACCCCACATGATGAATCCTCATGAGTGGTGACAGAGAGGACAAACAGATAGACACGTGTGCTTAATCTACTTCGAGGAATCTGTGGCACATGTGTTGAAATCACACATCATTTCACGTCTCAACAACGCAGATCCAGAATCTTCTTGATCCAAATGGACAACAAATGTTTTTACACAAGATCGCTCCAACAAAGTCAGTGTTCCCCCAAAGACGGATCAAAGCCTGGATCAATATTTATAGGGCACAGGGTTCCAGCTCTTCATGGACAGCTACACAGCGCTTTTTTAGGCTCTGTGCTGTATTATTGTTGGAATTTGCATCATACAGTGACTTTGATTTGGAGAACAAAGAATTTTTCTGCATAAAAATGGATTTATAGCATACAAGCTGACTACGCTGGGGCAAAGTGTGAGGTTACAGTGATGACAGAAGTGATCAAAAGCACGAGATTTACAGGCTTTTTAAATATTTTGTGTTCTCATGCAGTAAAAAGCAACATCCTTACATCAAAACAAAAGCTGGATCCACTGACAATCCAAATGTGTCGCAAATGCTCACATTACTTTATCAGAGAAATTGGTTTAAACACTGGCAACTGATGTCATGGGTCAACTTAACCTTGTACAACCAAACTGCATTGAAAAAACAAACACTGTGCTCAAAGATGCAGGCTCACTAGTAAACATGAAGCCTTCTTAACCCTTTCAGGCTCAAATTAAGTTTTAGTAACTGAAAAAAATCAGATATTTTGGGGAAAATATCATATGGGGCAGTTATAAACGATTCAGACTCTTTTGAGAGAGACATTTACATGCAAAGCATTCTGGGATATTGTAACAAAGCTACCCCTAGGGTAAAACCCAGAGGAGATAAAATCTGCTTTTTGGTGTGTACTATTCAGAATGCAGTTTTGGTTTCAAATTAATGGAGGCTGGTAGTGAAATTTACATGAAACTGATGCCTTGAAAATCTGTTTTGGTGAGACCCATGAGGCAGCCATGTTAAAAGTGGCACAGCTCTGCCAATTGGTGGGATAGTGGGAAACTGTTTGTTGCTAATGCACAACTAAGTTCTGCAGTGGTACTTCTGAGAAAAAAGGCTCATAAAATGTGGATGTGGAGTAATTAGGTAACTAGCAATTAGCTGTTGCATATCTTGAGAGGGTTGAAGCCCACTGGCTGCTCTGAAGACAGTACAGTTGATGGGTTTGATGGGATGCCAGACACTTCTCAAGCATCCAAATGAAGCAACTGGATGAGGACAAATGACTTACAGCCAGGACTGCCTCTTCTGTGTCCTGACTTTGTTTCCAGCCCACAAAGCAACTTAGGTGATTGCATGTTCAGATCAAAGTTAAGCAAAATCCATCTCCCAGATATATTGTGGAAAAAAACACTTTAATTTCTTGGTTCACTTAGAATAATTTGTTACATCCGTCAGAAAAAGACCTTTCACCTGTCTTCTCTGAGTCCCTGTATCACTGCAAAAACTGAGTTACACAGAGGCTTTGCTCTGGCTTACTACAGCTGCACAAACCAGCAGAAGAAACCAGTTTTCTTTCCTTTAATTGGTCGCACGTTTGTTCAAGTTTATCCTCAAGAGGAAATATAACTTGTAAAAAAAAGAGGTTGGACAAAGCATTTCGGATTCATTTCAGAGCTCTGGTAATCTTAATGTTGGTGGGTGTTCTATGACACAGCACCAAGCAGATTTGTTGCTCAATTTAAAAAATATTGGGAACAGACTGTTGACTGCGACTGCATGTAAGCGCCTCTTTATAGTAAGAACTGAAATGTTCTCTAGTCATGTCCAATGTGAGTCAGGGTATCTCTAAAGGGGTTGGCGTTCTGCCTGCTTTTGCTCTCCATAAGGACTCTTTTTCTACATAAACAAAGCCTGGAGATGCCAGTTGTCAATTGGGCTACACTTTAGGCAGCGATTTACATCAACGTGGAACCTATCAGTGGAGCTTAAGGAACATTAAACTTATTTCTTATTATTATTCTATATGTTAGGAGGGAAATAACAGAAATAACCTATAAGTACGAGTCGAGATATGTTCAGGATACTGAGACACCTAGTTTCATGGATGGGTCTGGGACAGAAAAAAAGGGGCGCTAGCCTTTGACCTGTTGTAATAACTGTGTAACAAGTTAAAAGACTGTTGATGCATTTGTCAATTTGAACTGTTTTATGGTCCATTAGCTAAAAAAATTACAACATCTGTGATTCAACAGTTTTTGAATTCGTGTCAGCTCTGACAGTGTAACACATTGCTCCAATCAGTGTATTCCCTCTGGTGAGTCATGCTTTGTCTTAAATAAAATAAAGATGCTGTTCGTCTGGAAGAGGCTGATCAGGAGCAATACATAAAAATTAACCATTTATGGTGTCAACTAGTACAAATCTGACTTTAATCATAGATCGGCTCAAAATGTGATTAAATAAAATGAGTTGAACTCAAAAGTGTCTAACGTGTTGAAACAAATCTGAAAGTGAACAGCCATGACACCTCACCATGATAACGTGCGGTGTTTCCCCTACCAATATATGCTGAATCAACATTTCAACAAAATAGTTTTTCCGATGAAGTACCTTTAAAAATGTGCACAAGTTCATAGTAAGTTGTGTGCTTCAGTTTGTACCAAAACACTGGATCCACTGACTGATGAAGTCTTCATAAGGAGAGTTGTGACCATTATAACGATGATACAATAATACCTTCACACAACTGAAAAGTGAAAAGTAGCTAATCCAAAGCTCCTGTGAGGAGTTTAAACTGGTTTTTAAACAGACTGGGATTAACTGTGGTCATTCATGACTTAACATATCAGAGGAGACCACTGGGTCACTGAATGATCACACAATCCACATATACCGTTACAGCCTTAGGTGAAGTCTTCATTTATCACTTTCTCTTTCCTGTCCTGAAAGTCCATCACCAGAAATGCCCTCAGAAATCCCTTACAGCTCCAAACTGACCTAAAAACCTCTTTCAAGCAATTAATCTGAAACTGACAATTTCAAAGACGGCTTTCATTCATCACCCTGAGCACACATTTCCTAATCCATCACTTGAATGGGCAGCTGGAAATATGCCGTTTCTGTAAACTGAGAAAAAGTGTATAGCCAGTACAAACATTATGCATTAATGAAGAATAAATCATCTCTCTGGGTGGGTTATTTTAACTTTTCTTTATGTGCTCCCGTTAACTAAGATCCTATGGTTCATGTTTGCTAGAAGTTAACATAAGACTCCATAAGGCTAAACCGACACTTAAGCTTGTTGTGAATAGAGAACAACGACTCTCAAAACACTCAGTGTAACTAATGTGTGACTTACGGAAAGGCAGGGCTTAGCAGGTAACAACTCTCACATGCAGATGAAGATTTTTGGTTTTGCAGTGGCATTTTCAAAAGTGTACTTTGGCTCTAGTTGACAAACTGTTGCCTTCAAATAGTGTGGTGTTTCTCATGTTCACTGGAAGGGACCGTATGAGTGCCTCCCTCTTAGGCTGTTCACATTAAAGCTTCCAGTTCACGAGTTGTGACGTGTCTGATGATGTTTTCAGAAACGGTGAAGCCAATGGAATCCAGTTTTATTTTTTTAGTCACATTTTTTCACAGCTTTGTGCTATAGTTGGCAAAACACGCTCTACTACACACTTCAATGTTTCAAAGCTGTACAACAGTTATCCAGATGCAACTTTATTGTTTTATTTCTAGCATTGGCATCTTTTCCAAACCTTAATTAGCTTGATTAAGCTTTCTTATTTATTCACACTAATCTGGGACAATTGTAAACACTTGTATGCCAAGTCTTTTCCATACACCCCAGCTGTACAAACTCTATCTAAAGGCATAATAACTTACTACATTAAAGATTGTTGACACCTGACTGTGAAATATAAGAAATTGGCCAAAAATGTTCAAACAAGAACCATATCATCCAGAATTTCAGTTTTATATACACGTATTTACAAACCTGCAAAACTGACTTCAACATGGCTAGTGAAAAGTTGACTATAAACTTGAAAAAAGCAGGAATGTCAGAAAACACATTTTATGGCAATTCATCCAATAGCTTCTGAAATATTTAGTGCTACTTTGACCAAGATTGCTAACTCTTTGTCCTGCTGCTAGCATGACTTATAGTATTTAAAAGAATGGTTTCCACATTGAGCCACTTGAGGTAGTAAAGCTACTGTACTGCCTCTGGCGAGCTCCCAATCAATGATGTCACAGCAGGTGTTTCCAATCAGCTGTCAAATCAAAACAACCTGCTCCAGTATCACGGAGAGGTGAGTGACCAGAACAGCACCTCTGTACATACTCAACCTATGCAGACCAATTCAGGAGTATGTTTCAGCTATTTACCTTTAGTCTGCTAATACTACAATATAATATAACATAAATATAGTCATTGTTGCTAATCAGTCAACATCTCGCTACACAGGCTCAGCCATGATCAATTTAACTCTAAGCATCAAAATCACTCCTGATTTTCTCGAACTCATTTCTGTGAAGCAAACCCCAACTCAGGACAACCACTCACAACCATCTTTACGTGAGTAGCAGTCCAAAGATCATAACAATGAAACTGATGACAAGATAAAGTTTCTCTAGAATTCTCATTAAACACAAACACCATTCTAGTCTACAACCAAGCAGAGATGTTACGTTCTTCCCCAAACATTGGCAACCAGGTTCTATGAGATCACTTTTCTGACAAATGAATACTTTGAATTCTTCAAAAGCAATAAAAAGTGAGACACCGGCGCTCAGCTTCCTGAGGCACAAGTTACATATAGACAAGGTGAGCCAGGTAAGAGCCTGAAACACCTTAGGCCAGACCATGACATGCTTGACCGTAACATGACCACATTTCTCAGGCAACTATGATCATAATTTACACTCAACCTGCTGACAGCCAGGTGTGTGACTGCGTTCAACAGTTAGCCAAAAATCAAGAGTAACATGTAGCCGCAGACAGTTAAATAATAGGTGTTATGAAAGAGTTTGTCCACTCGCCAGTGGCACAAAAGAAAAATACAAATTACACCCTTTGTACGTTAGCATTATTATTTGCTTTTGTCTCTGCATTATAGTTCAGAAAGAGGGGCATTAGCAAATATGTCCTTATTTACAACTCCTCTGACCACCAGGTGTTGGACGCTACAGGGTTCACACCCTTAGCGAGTTTGACCCTGGATGATCCTGTAGGGTCAGAGGTCACATTAGTCACCTCAGTAATGACCTTCACAGACAGAGTATGTTTTAAACCAGAATGTGAGCAACTTACAAAGTCCAATAGTGACATAATCAAACTACAAAAAGAGCCAAACAACCTCCAACTGTTTTTAGACAAACTTTGAACACAGCTGTTTGAAATACTTAAAGGGGCTGTGAGGAGTTTCTAAGTGGTTTTGAAAAAGTCTCCCTTCTAGATATATGCCTGATTGTGGTCCACACTTTAGTCTCAATTTAGGTTCTTTCAAAATGCTTTGTAGTTCATACTTCGTAGCTTCTCAATTGGGTCGAGCAGGACTGGATTGATTTACGGCACGTCGAAGTCTCTATGCCACCACGCCGGACTGTCTGTGGCGCTACATATGGATGGCTACTAAACTGCTGTATGAACTGACAGTTTGCTTGTTGTCACGATGTAAAATCAATTAAATATTTTCTAAATCATTATTTAGTGTAAAAAAACTTGGCCCGTTGAGTTAGCAGCCATGCAATAAGCAAGTGAGAGGGCCTTGGTCAAAAATTGACCTTCTTCATTGGACAATTCAATTTCTATCTAAAGACTTCTTACATTTTGCCATCAGCAGAGGTGTGACTGATGATGGGTTGTTGGAGAGGTGTTTAAATGCAGTTTTAAATATTGTGAGAGGAATATTGTTAAAGGACAAAACCTTTAGAGAAAGCTAAAGTTATGTTTTTTGTAAATCATCTGAACAGTACATGAGAGAAACTTGCAGGTATGTATTGCACAAATATCAGCTACCAGCTTTCTAATGTCTTCTCAGACAGTGCAGGTGGAAGAGGCCTGCTTTTTGACTCAACCACAGTAAGTTGCTTATTGAGTCCAGGACAGTGCACGTGCACACTAACCTGCAAACACAGCTGATGTGACATGCAGAAGAGAACTAAGACATGAGAAGTTTATAGGCACTTTATTTGTTTTTTCTCTACATGGTGAGACTTAAAAAAAACGTCTTGTGGGCCAATAGAGTCCATAAGGACATCATATGTGTCTGACTAAACAACCTTGCCTAATGGTCCCTTTGGTTGCTGTTCTGGATCTTTCTGTTTTATTACATAATCCCATCTTGAGTGGAGGCCGTTAAACCAACTGCTGTTTCAGATTCAAGAATTAACTCTGGCGCTCATCTTTTATCATCATTTTTGGCTGTGTTGCAGAGCCTTAGTCATTGCTAGCTGCATAGCAGCAACACGCTGACAAAGAGACTCCAGGAAGTTACAGCACCTAGCCAAGAGTTATTCTGGTCGATAACACCTGTTACATCAAAAAGTATGCTTTTTTACAACATGGTTTTTGAGCAGTTTAAGCTAAAAGGAAATACTGAGTTAACTGAGAATTGTCTAAAGTTGCTGGTATGGGATGGTTTTCACGTGTTCATATTTTTCCTAGCTTTTTCTCCTTTGATTAAGTGATTGTGCTGAGTTTAGCTACTCTGTTTTAGCTCTCTCTCAAATTGAACTCAGAAATCAAATAAACATAATCTTTGACGAATGACAACTACATTTTCTGATGAAGGCCATATAAGATGTATGACAGCATCAGTGCAGCTCTAACCTCTGAAGTACCTTTTCAAGGCAGTTTCTGCATAGCTGGGCAATAGAATATTTTAACCTTGCCTGATATAAAAAGTCAAAACCTATTATTTGGTTTTGAAATCACTTTTCTGACACGTCAAACATCCATTATTGCAATTTTGTCACAGAGCTGCATTGAGTTAATGGAGATTTTTATAGGTTTCTAACAAAGATCTAACATGATAATGATAAAGCTGGTACAAACACAGTGATGCACATAGCACCCATTCTGATACACCACAATGAGCCTCCTCTCCAACCCACCCTCCTCATACAGTTCCAGTGCAGCTCCAGGGCTGCTGTATGAAACCAAGCATTCCCAGTACAGTACAGTACTGTACAGTATAGCACAGCCCACTTTAATTTGCCCCAGCCTGTTACCTTTTACCCAGCTGCACAGGTTAAATATCCTACACATTGCTGTATGAGAGCACAGACTGATGCAGCAGCAGCAGGTATGGCAGAACAAGTCTAGACATATGGGTCCATGTCTTATGACTGTCTAACAAATGTGCAGTGGGCTCCATGAGCCCAGAATGACTTGCTTCAGTTCATCAAGCTGCAGACCTGCATGACCTGGCCTGACAAAATCATCAGTCAGTGGGTGACCAAAGACAGTGGTATATCAGTTGGTTTTTTTTTTTTTTTTTTTTTTCTGGGAGGGTGGCGTTTAAAGGGAACTTTTCCTGACAAAACAAGTTCACACTGGCAAACCTGAAATTGGACAAATGCACAAATGACAGTGTGTGTTTCCTGCAAAAGGCTACAATTAGTCAATGATGTGGATGGGGCAACATGAACTTCACTCCCCATAAGTGTGTCTCTTGGGTAGGTAGTGACAAATGATGCGAAAAAGTTTGAGGAGCAAAAAGAGGGAAAGACAGGAGAGAGTTTTCCAGTCATTAGTTTGATGTCAAAGATAAAATTAGCGCTTCAGCAGCACGAGAGAAATACTTGCTAAGAAGAGAGAAAGTGCTGGATATCTCGGCTCACCTGCATTCGAGGTGTAAAACACCGTCACGAGCAGCAACAGCAGCCACGTCTCGCGCACCGTGCCCCATCGATCCATCTTTGCATTAGAAGCTATCGATACGGCGGCCAATAATTCCCTCGCGGCTTTTCTGTGCTCCTCGGGACACCTGCAGTAGGGGGATCTTCAGCCCTGCACGCGTGCGTTTTCACAATCGAGGAACTCGCTGTCTTGCGTCTGTGCGTCTCAGCGCGCACTCCACCAGCTAGCAATTAACAGCGCGCGTGCATGAATGCTGATTCAGGTGGTGATGGTTGACGTCCAGCAGCCCATATACTTCTGTTTGAGTTTTTCCTTCGCAATGGACGGATAGAGAGGAAGGACTGGTGGCAGAAATTATCCTTTGTACTTTTAGAGGGTCTTTCCTCCTTCATCTACAGAGAACTTTCCTCACTTTCTCTTCCCTCCTCCACCACCTCCCCTTCCTCCCTCTCTCCTCCAGGGTGACCCCTCCCTCCCTCCCTAGAGACTCCTCGTTGGGGCTCGTGGGGCTGTACAGCAACGTAATTACCGCGCGTGTCACTATTAGCAGAACTACTGGGTGAGTGATTTAAGGGGCTGTGGGGTGTCTCCATCTGCCTTTCTTGTGCTCGCGCAGGAGCACGAATCAGCAGGCGTGACATGGGCATTCTATTCTCACGCGCATCTGCACGAGCACTTTTAAAAAGTTCCAATGACTAAATGTAAAACTGCCAAAAAAGTTTCACTCTGCAGGACGTAATGCAAAAATAAATCATGTACAGCAAGCTTGTGGCACATTTGACTTTTCTGTTCAGTCTCTGTCTACAAACACACACACACACACACACACACACACACACACACACACACACACACACACACACACACACACACACACATAAAGCATGCTAGGACAGGACAACGGTGCTGCCCAGCTAATAAAAATATGCTGCTGCAGATTCCGAATTCCACTACCTGTCTGTCTTTGCCCACCAGACTCTAAAATACACACACACACACACACACACACACACACACACACACACACACACACACACACACACACACACACACACACACACACACACAGAAAAATTGTTCCTATAGGCACAATAAATGGAAGCTGCTCCCTGTGTTCCACTTCATTACTATGTTTTTCCCTTAACTCAAATGCAAAAAAAAGTCTGACAATACACACATCCTACTGGGTGGCATGGGAAACTTTAAAGGTGGTTTTAGAGAAGCTTTATGGGGCTAACAAAAATTTGGCAGAATCAAAGCACAGTACATGCACACACATGCATACATTTACAGGATTATCTATACATGCCTGAAGGTCTCCTATGTTCTGTTGTAGCTCAATAAGTATTGTTCCAGACTTTAAATTGCAGTGCAAGCATGTAAAGTTGTATGTTTAAACCATATCCAAACACAAAAAGCATAGCTTTTTGATCAAATATATTTTTGTAAAAGTTGATCAAAATGAAAAAAAAAAAGAATATGTTGTGATATGATATGATACAACATTTGGCCAATGAAATCAATCAGAAAAAGTAAAAAAAAAAATCCTTTATAATGTGTATAAGATGCAAAGTGTTTGATAACTTGTGTTAGGGTTTGGAAAAGCAGAGTAACTTCAGATATGACATGTACGAAAGAATATAAGGAACACATGATATATGGTGAGTAAGAAATTCAGTACAACTTATACCACATATAATACTTCCAATATCATACATAAGATAAGTAGTGATATGATCAGTCTAATAAGTTGCAATAGCTTACAATGCAACACAATTGATACGATGTGTGATACTTGGCCGATGATTATCATTTCCCAAGGGCTGTTGCAATAAGACACTATTAAGAAATAAATGTTCATTCTGTTGATGAGTCAAAATAAGAATATGAAATAAGAAATATGAAAACTCAGCCCCAGTGGAATCATACTGCTGTATCCATATGTTATCCCAGCCTTTGTTTTTGTAAATATACAAGAGGCAAAAAGTAAAACATGTTTTGACAGTGATTAAGTTCGTTAGCAGATACTATTAATGTGGTTTGCAATAATTATTATAAGATGATGTTTTGGTAACAGTACTGCTTTGGTAACAGAAGTAAATTGCTCTCAGGCGCACATACATACAAAGAGGAAAATGGATTCCAGGCATATTTCCAGAACGCCCTGCCTCCTCCGTCTTTTTAGCTTATGACTGGCAGCTTCACTTTTGTTCTTAATTATGTGTGTGTGTGTGTGTGTGTGTGTGTGTGTGTGTGTGTGTGTGTGTGTGTGTGTGTGTGTGTGTGTGTGTGTGTGTGTGTGTGTGTGTTTGTGTGTGTTTGTGTGTGTGTGTGTGTGTGTGTGTGTGTGTGTGTGTGTGTGTGTGTGTGTCTGTGTGTGTGTGAATGTGGGGGGTTCCACTGGAAGAAGAGAACATTGAAAACAATCAGGCACAAGATTTAAAGAATAGACACTAGCATTCTTAATAACTGATGTGTTTTGGCAGCACATGCCAAATTTACAAAGAAAGCTTCCTTAATTTATACCAAACAGACATCTGTACCTGTGTGCATGTGTGTTACATATGAATAATGTATTTTTCAGCTCACAACTTGAGGACTTAAAGCCTTTATGTGTATTTAAGCGTCAGCCAAAAATAAATGAATAACATCATCAGGAATCATCCTGGAGAATGTGGCCAGATGTTTGAACTTTTTGAGTAACTTGAGGAGCCATTCATTGATTCACAGCGGATGTCCTGAGGAAACTGACTTTGACCACTAGGTGGCACCAGATCTCTTCACCCTGAACAGACTGACTTTCACAACCAATGAGCAGCTTCAAATGTTTGCTATTCAGTTTGTCCTTCAGACTCTTGAGTAAACTTTTGTTAAAGAAGAATACACAAGTGACATGTAAGACATTTGTGTAATTTCAGACTGGAAGCATGGAGGTTTCCTTACTCTGAGGGATCTGCTAATGGGTTGACAGAGCTATGAACCGGGTTAGATAATCTCTTGTAGATCTCAGTCCATGTGACTCCCTCCCTCTCTCTATGTGTGTGTGTTATCCTCTTACAGCTGGTCACACTTTAAAGCACCTCTCATCCTCTAAGAGCTGCTTCTCTGCTGGTTTTCACACAGTTTTACAGGAGACCAGACAGACACTGGAGAGGAGCCATGGCAAGTCCAGGACAGAAAGTGGTGCTGATCACCGGCTGCTCCTCTGGGATCGGTCTGAGGATGGCTGTGATGCTGGCCAAGGATGAGAAAAAGCGCTACCATGGTGAGTGCACAGTGGGTGGGTGGGTGTGGGTGTGTGAGAGAGGAAGAGAGAGAAAGAGAGGAGGACGTGTCTACTATTTAATTATGTATTTTAAGTCCTTGGCATGGTATGTAAATGGGCTACATTTGTGCTGCCAGTGCAAAAAGACAACGAGAAAAAAATTCACATTCTAAAAAAATATATATATTTATTGTAAAATTGACAGTATGAAGTAACGATTAAACAACAAATTGACCTTAAAAAAAAACCCTCTAATGACTAAGATGATTATCATGACAGTCAACCAATTCAAAAGCAAAACAGTCAACTATTTGCTTGGACCCATTTATGATTGCAAATTTTTGTTTTGTATTTTTTTTTTCTGTATTTTTTGTTGAACATTTACTATTAAAAAGCCAAATTTTAAAAACTAAAAGCAAAAGTCAAGAGTTAAAAAAAGATGTTAGGAAACAATGCAAGAGCTTTTGAGCTTTGTAGTGTTAGTTGGACAGAAAAAAGTGGTTTGTTGCTTTGGATAAATTAGATTGTATTCACCAATTCAAATCTCTAATGGAGTAAACAGTGAATCACAAAAAAGCAAAATAAATTTCAATCATAACCCTTAACAATTTTCCATCACCATACCTTCTCTCATTGTTCTACAGTATTAGCAGAGGTTGCTTACATCATAACTGGAGTGCACACAAGGGTATTACATGATAGCACAGATTAAAGCCACTGTCTGTGTTTGTATCTGTGCACAACTAAATACGGATTTCCTTCTGTGTCTGACTGAGACATCATTTGAAAAAGTTTCAAAATGGAAAAGATTCAATCTGAACCAGATGCACCAAAATGAGGATCCAATTTGGACACAATGGCTGAGAATAAGTCACATAACTGTAAAAATGAGCCTGGACAAACAGATCAAATACAGACAATAGATGTGCTCTCTGCTGTACCCTGAAGAGGAAACTCCACAGCTCTCAGTATTTCCTCTCCACTCAGCAAGGCTCATGCTAGCTTCAAGGATTTATAGGTGGTAGGAAAAAACATCATTTATAGACCTGTAAGTGAAGGCCACGGTCCAGTGATTTTTTTTTTCACACTACTGTGAGGGACTAATGTGTATCTGTGGCTCTGCTGTTACAAAACACTGAAGTCTGGAAAACAGATCACAAATACTTAACCGAAACGACCACTTTAAAACCACTGCCTGGAGGCAGCAACAAAAAAGTCTGCAAAGAGAGAAAAGTGTCTGTTTGAGGAAAGTTGTTGGGTCAGTTAAATACAATATATTTATTGATAGACCCTTTTGGTAGGACATTCAAACACATTTATCAATTTTGAACTAATAATATTACTAAGCATGTGATTGCTGTTAATGCTAAATAAATGCATAAAAAAGCATTTTTAGAAGACACTCAAAATATGCTCAATATAGCTCTCTGCACTATCTATACAACAAAGGTTGTCTTTTTTAGTTATTTTTTAAAGCTCTCAAATAAAGGTTTTGAAATATATTTTCTATATTTTCTTTTTTCTCTACCATTGAATTTTGTTTCCATTTCATTTTCTCACTGTATGACATTTTATTTTCAACCTTACCTGTTCACTAAAGCACTTCTCATGTTGTGAATCTAATATTTTATAACAATGCTAAATGGAAAATGAAGGTAAACAGTAGCAAGCTTTTTCAGAGGGAAAAGGTTTTCAAGTTGATTCAGTGCTTAAAATATCATGTCTCTGATCCCAACTTAACCTTTTGTCACTCTTAAGATTTGGGTAACTTCAGACAATTATTTTAAGCCCTACTACAGCTTCTCTTAGGCTTATTATAGCACAGCTCACTGAGGTCTGTTGTGGACAACATGCTGCCAAGAGCTATATTAGGAGGAGGCAGGTGACAAACACGTTACAGCAAGCACGCTAATGCTAAAGTAGCAGGTTTACCATGTCTGCTTTGGAGTAAAGAGGGTCCACAATAAAGCTACTTAAGATTATCTTTGTTTGAACCTTTATCTTCATCACAAGCTTTATGTTGTGTAATTGTTTCAACCAGTTTTAGAAATGAATGCAGGATGAAAAACAATGTCCAGGTCAGAGAGGAAGAGGATGTATGTGAACAGTTTCCTGTGTATGAGAGGATGTGTGTTCTTTACCATCCATTCTCACTCATTATCTGACATTTTTCCTCATTCCTTCTTCCTGTTCTTCATGACCCTTCGTCCTTTTTCCCTGCTCCCTCTTATGACAGGAAAAGTACACAAACACAGGATAACTCAGTAAATGTTCAACAAATACATGTAAACATACAGAGAACATGTGGTGAGGCTGAACTACAAAACATAGGAACATTTTGTACTGTTCAAATACTTTTTTATAACCATGCACAACAAAAGGACCATGCAGTAAGCTCAGCAAATCATGATAATTGGGTTTGTGTGGTCTACAAGCACCCTGATCCAGTGAACTCAGTGTGACTTGTGAGTAGTAGCACTGTTATTTTTTAAGCTTATTTACCTGGGCAGGTTGCCTAATAACAGACCTATTTACAGCAGCTGCCTGAAAGCCTGTAGTGATGAAGATGTGAGGAGGGTTTAACCCATTCACAAAGTAATTCTTAGAAAGCGCAAATGGAAATCAAAAAGTATTATTTCATAAAGAGCTTTCTGCACACAGCAAGAAAAACAAATGCCCAGAAAAGGGATGACAACAATCTTACATGGAGTGAGACATTTACAGCTCTCTGGTCTACATTATTTCATTTGCAGTATATTTAGCCTTTCCTATTGGCTGTACAGAATTTTCTAAATATTTACGTCTACAAAAAATCTAGAGGCTGCTTTGAATCTACTTTGAATCTGCTTTGAAGTACGAAGAAGTATCAGTATGCTAACATACTAACAAAAACAATGCTGACCAATTGATATTTGAGTATCACTGATAACTACAGGAGATATCCACAGAGTTTCCACTGAAACCACAAGTTTCAGAAATCACCAAGAAAAAACTTGAAGCAAAACAAGGGAGTTACATATTGCATAGAATAGAATTTTGGTGTTCAGCTCCATTAAGATTTCCAAAAAAAAACAACAAAGTTCACCTAACTAAAAGTACCCCAGTTTAGTGTTTTGGTCATTAAAGGCTTCAGAGGAATAACATACAATGTGTATATCTGTATGATATGTATTCATAACAGTCTCATCCACTCTCATGTTTCCTTGTTTTTCTTGTTATCTACCTCTACACAGTCATAGCAACCATGCGTGACCTCAAACGTAAAGATAAGCTGGTGGAGGCTGCTGGGGATGCATATGGAAAAACTCTGTCTTTGGCTGTACTGGATGTCTGCAGTGATGAGTCTGTCAAACAGTGTATCAACGGCATAAAGGACCGACACGTGGATGTCCTCAGTGCGTAAAAATTCATGCACAACTTCATCAAGTGTCCCAGCGTGTGGCTCATAACCCGTTTCTTACCTTAACTTTTTTCTGTTCTGTTCTCCTGAACAGTCAATAATGCAGGCATCGGTCTGGTGGGGCCACTGGAGAGCATCCCCATCGAGGAAATGAAGAAAGTGTTCGAGACTAATTTCTTCGGTGTCATCCGTATGATAAAGGAGGTGATGCCTGATATGAAGAAGAGGAGAGGAGGACACATCATCGTGGTCAGCAGTGTGATGGGACTGCAAGGTTAGCACTCAGAGTAAAGAGAAATGAGGGTGAAGGATAGAGAAGAGGGAAATGATAGAGTAGAGTTGACAGGTTGGTTGTTGGTTTTTTTGTTTGTGTTTTTGGAAAATGAAATGTGAACATGTACTCTCTATTTCTGTAGGTGTGGTTTTTAATGATGTATACGCAGCTTCCAAATTTGCTATGGAGGGCTTCTGTGAGAGTCTGGCTGTGCAACTCCTGAAGTTTAATGTCATGTGAGTGCAACTGAAGTCTACTTCTACTGTCATACTATTTGAACTAACTGGTTACATCAATAATCTGAAAACTCACTTTCTTAACATTGTGCTTCCTGTTTCACATGTCTCTTCTAAAAGAAAAGAAAACCTTAAGTGTGATTAATTTCAAAATTACCAAATGATCATACAGCACCTTTAGCATTATTGAAGTCAGACGGACTTAAGTTTTGCTGTAGGAACTCTGCAGCTAAGCTCGTAGCGCTAAGTTTACTTAGCTCCAACTACTTGTACTAAGCACCGATAATAAAAACTGAAATGCTATTATTCCGATTTTAAGCAGACTTCCAACATCTTTGATGCAGGTTTTGGCCAATTACATTAGAAAATGTCTCTTGGTAGTTTTCCCTATAAATCAGGAAGTTTTCGCCTTTTATATTTTATTATTGAAAGATCTCCCATATCTAAAATGTGACGACAATGGAAGCACAGTTTGTGTCAGTCAGAGTATGAGTTAAAAGTATTCCTTTCAAGGAACAACAACTTTGCGGTATTTTTCCTGACTAATAATATAGACTTATTTGGTTGCTGCTGTCATTTTTAGAAAGTAATCAATGTATAAGTGTAAACAATTCAATTATTCACACCCTGGTTATCTTCTGAAATCGAGACACCCAAGTATTCACACCCAAAATCTCACCTAAGACTCACCTACAAACCAAACCTGTGTCAGAATAGAGAGATAAACAAAAAAGGTCTGAAACTGTTTCTGTCTTTGAATACTGAAACATCAGATATTTCTTAATTAAGGCATAGTTCGTAGTGAACATGTGGTTATCCTCTAATTTTCCTGTTTTTGTGTTTCTCTCTCCTCAGACTATCAATGATTGAACCCGGTCCAGTACACACAGAGTTTGAGGCAAAGATGATCCAGGATGTGAGGCAGAAGGAGTACCCTGGAGCAGATCCTGATACAGTTCATTACTTCAAGAACGTCTATCTTCCCTCTTCTGTTGACATCTTTGAAACTCTGGGTCAAACACCAGACGACATTGCAAAAGTAAGTTTACAAAAGCAGTCTGTGAAATTTGTCTCTCTACTGGTTTATTTGTCTGTCCTGGTAGTGTGATATAAAACTGTGTGTTTATTTCTCCATCTTCTGCAGTGCACAAAAAAGGTGATCGAAGCAAGCAGCCCTCGTTTCCGTAACCTGACCAATCCCCTGTACACACCAATCGTAGCAATGAAATACGCTGATGAAACTGGAGGGTTGTCTGTCCATGCCTTCTACCACATGCTCTTCAACATGGGGACACTGATGCACATTAGCATGACAGCAATGAAGTATCTCACCTGTGGATGTCTGAGGAGCCGGACAGTTTCACCAAACTAAAATTTCATAGGATTACATAAATGTCCTGACTGCTTGGACCACAATAGAGACTCAGGCTACTTTGACATAGGTGGTCAGAGGAAAACCATCAAACAGGAACAATTTCAAAGAGTTTGACCAATGTGACCTGCCATATTTCCTGCTGTATGCAGTTTGTACTGTACAGAGATTTTCCCATGAAAAGTCTTCTCATTTTATTGTATAGATTTGTAGAAGCTGCCTAAAATGATAGTCCAGTTGCATTGACAAACTACATTTATAAGCTCAGTTAGCTTCCAAAGAGTGCCAAATATGTAGTGAGCAAATATGAGCTATTTTGTAGGTCAGATTCACCTTTTTGGTCAGCCACTCAACCAACCACTTTAGTTCCTAGTTTAGTTTTTAATTGTTGGGAAAGACAGCTTTACACCTTGATGATTTTATTAGTGTACATAAATGTATGATTCTGTACTGGAACAACTATTTTGGCATTAAAGCTGGTCATTTATCACTTCCAGGTGTGGTGTTGTATTTCTGTTTGTTTTTAGCAAATATGGCGGCATTAACATGCTTCTTGTACATACTTTTAGATATGCAAAAACTTTTTCACACTACCTTTCCGGAAGAAGCCAGAAGCCCATTTTCCTGAAGTGCTGGACTGATAAGTGGAGCTGAAGGTAGAGTTATTTTCAACGTTTTTGAACTGAACATCCGGGATCCTCAAGCGCACTTCCAACCGTTTTTCGTGGTAAACAAAATAAACATCATACGTGTAGTCTGAAGAGGGATTATACACAAAGTTAACCAGAAAGACTAAATTAAACAAGGGGTCAAAAAAAGTAGCTAGAAATTATATGGGCGTCTGATCGAGTCATCGACACTCTACTAGCTTGGTCTGCTCACTTGAGTCGCGGGAAATTGAAACTCAATCGATTGCCGCTTAATCGAACATGAAAATAAACTCCCCAACAGTACCAATGTAAGTATGCGTTAACTGTTTGCTGCTTAAAAGAAGAATTTGTCATTTAAAGAACCGAAAACATCAGTAATTCGAAAATTATTGTCAACTTTGCTGATTTTTCACGTTGATGTTCCGTCGTGCTGTTAAACGAAGGGTAGAAGAGAGTCGCTACGCTTCACCTGATACGAAGAATGAGCTGTTGACTACCTGGCTCTCTAGACACACGTTTTATAACAGTTGCCTCTACAGTGGGATATACAGTGGTAGACCAACTAAGCCGGTGTGAAGTATCCACTGCTACCGTTTATGCTCTTACAGTCTATGGTCAAAAATATTTTGGGGTGAGGTGTTGCCTTATCCAACTAGAGGGTCTAGATGCCTGTATGGTTGTATGATTGAAAGATTGTTGTGAAAAATGTAATAATGAAGTAAAGCAAATACTGAGCAGTGGCTTTTTTTAGGTATACTTGGTCATGTTAATGCCAATGAGCAGGATGGAGCTCAATCTTGATCACTGCGAGGAGCAGCTGAAAACATCACTTCACTGTGACGACAAGGAGAAGGTAGACTGCACCTGTCCTCTCTCTCAAGTTATATTACAGCCCACAGATATACTTTCAGTGACTTTTACTGATGAAGTTTCTGTCATGCAGCTTCGCAGGAAATTGGCACTATTACAAAGAGAGTATCTTAAGACTGCACAGAGATTACAGGTGAGAATCACTCTCCATGATTTTTGTAACAGTGCCAGAGTTTTGCTTTGTTTCTCAGTCTTGTGTGTCTGCCCACAGCGTGCTGAGCGTTCAGAAGCAGTCCGGAGACATGTGAAGAGCAGGATTGAACAGGAGAACAACAAGGAGCAGAGACAATCAGAGGTTCTGTCAAGCCCCTGTGTCAACCCACCTTCAGTGACACTAAACAGCACAGATGGATTTGCAGCAAGTTTACCTCAGTGCCAGGAAAATACTGGGGGTGAGTCTGTTTGAATATGCAGCAAAGTACGTGTGGAGATTGTCCAGATCCACCATTTGAAATTTTGATTTTCATTGTTTTTTATCCCTTACTGTTGTTTCAGTCTATACACTTAAATGTGTACAGTATTCTAAGGATTTTGCGGTATTGTTCTGGATATGGGAGCACTTTTTGGAAATGTACACAACATATTTGATTCTGTGTCTCAGTCAAAGATTTTTATCATATTAAGGACACTGTCAGCTCAATAAACAGTACTCACCAACAGTTTTCATTTTTTCTTTTTTAAATCAGCATTTGAATTGCCATCTAAACCAAGTAATCAGGGAAAATTTCTGTCAAAGCATTGCAAAAGAAAAATCACTGTTTTGTTTCACCAGATCCGTCAGGTTCTGATATCAGGAGAAGCCAGGTGATCCGGTTCCTCCTACCCTCTGAGTCTGATGCTGCTTCCCCTCAAACACCCAACCCCAACCATGAAACCACAAGAGGTCACAGATCCAGTCCTGCCCTGCGCCTCAGGTCAAAACGCAGCCGCTTACGCCTGGAGAGGAGAAGTGCTGCTGGGGCTGAAAGGAACTCAGATGTCAGTGAGGACGGACCAGAGCCAAGTGAAAAGGTAGCAACTCCTGAAGAAAGGGCCAAAACAGAGGAAGCAGAGGTTGTGAATGAAAGTGAAGAGCTGTTTTCTGGTGAGTCCAAGTCTCCCTCTCTTTTGCTTACGCACTGGGACTCTAGTGGACAAACTGAAAAACCGGAAAACCAGGAGACACCAAGAGTACCAGAGCAAACGGAGAAGGAGACTAAAGAGGAAGATAAATCAATCTCTTTGCTGCACAAAAGCCAGGCCTCTAATTTACACTTTGACAAAAGGGAAAAAGATGGTCAACAAAATGGAAAAAGTAAAGAGAAAAAAGGAGAGGAACAGGGGAAGGTTAGAAAAAAGAGAGATGGAAAGCAGTGTGAAGACAGCAGTAATACAGGTAGTAAACAAGACACAGCAGAGAAAAAGGAAAGGGAAGAAAGGCTTTCAAATGCACTGGATATAAAAACAGAAAAATGTGAGGTGGCTGTAGAGGAGCAAGATGTAAAAAATGTTAGTCTCCTTGACTCCTGCACTCTTGTGGAGGGACTCCTATTCCCGGCAGAGTATTACGTCCGAACCACAAGACGTATGTCATCTTCACAGAGCCAGCCCAACATGGAGGCCGTCATTCACACCCAGCTGAGCATGAGGCGACCTCGCAGGAGCCGGGGCCGGGGCAGGGGACAAAATAAGCCCTCTGAGGACTCTGAGAAATGCTCCCAAGCAGATTTCTCCTCACCCACAGCTTTATCTTCACCTATGGGCCCTTGTGTGGAATCCACAGCTGGCACAGCTGCTGAGCTTCTCAGCCAGAGCTCCTGTGAGATTTCAGATCAAACAGTCACCAATGATGCTCTCCTTACTCCTAACGTCACCGCTGCTCGTCCAGCAAGAGGAAGAAGGAGGGGGAGAGGAAGAGGTAGAGGGAGACCTCGGACACCAAGATGCTCTCTCAGTTTAGAAATCAATGAAAGAGATCAACAAATTCCAGATACTATTGACCTCACAAGCACCCCTGCCTCTGCGTCCCCTACTCTCCATGCTTCAAAAGTGGCTGCACCAGAGCCTGACCCTCCTGAGCCTGCCGCCATCCACAGCACAGCTACACAGCCATGCAGCTCTAGAGGAAATGGATCTCTGTGCAGTTCTGCCTCAGAGGATCATGGAAAGGTCTATCCCATCTTTGTGAAGAGCAGCAGCAGTCGCTCAACGAGACCCACACAGATGGGAAGAGGTGAGATGTGATGACAAATAAATCTGCCAAAGGGATGAGGAATTTTGCTTGTTAAGTTTCTCAAGTTGAGACTGTTGTTTTTTAAAGTATGTTTTCTCACCCCATTGGCAGATTTTTTATTCTTTTGTTTCTAGCAATAGTATCTTGAAATAAGAAAGTGAACTTGTTTTTTTAAAAATAAAATGTGGTTCATTTTAAACAAAATTATAAAATAAGCAACAGAGGAACTTCACTTTGGACCCAAGGAAACCGATGAGCAAAATCTTTCTCTCTTTTTTGGAGGGAGAGATTTAAATACCTACACAAATATTAGTGAAAACACGTGACATGGTTGTTTTTGAGTGCATACATTTTTAGTTGCAGCAAAATGTTAAGATTATATTGAGCAAGGACATTGGCATAAAGAGAGTTTAACCTTTTTTTCAAACATGCTCGCTGTCAGTAGTCGCCTGATTGAAAAGAATGAAATAGAACAGAGTAGAATAGAATAAAATTAACTTTATTAATCCTTGAAGGGAATTTCAGGTGTCTGGCAGATGAAAATATAAAAATCACATAAAACTAGAAATTCAGAAATTCTCTGTATCTCTCAGTCCTGTCGTGTGGAGAGGTGAGGTGTCCAATGCTGCGGTTCCTCTGGTCCACAACTATGTTATGAAGTGGATGATTAGTGTAATTTATATCAAGTTTTAAACATCCGATACCAGTGATCAGAGAGCAGGCTGTCTGGAGCCCGATACTGATGCTGATATAATGGACTTTTTATTCATAGGCTTTCCTGTAGACCTCAGATCATGGCTGATTTTTATGTTGAAAATAATTTTAAACCAAATTTTACGCGTCAAAACAACTTTTTTTTAACATTCGCCATCATCATTTGGAAAGGATGACAGTGATAAAGGGAATTTAAAGCAAAATATGAAATAAAGACAAGGCAAAAACCGACATAAGAGCTTAATAGCAGCCACAACAAGTGTGGCTGCAGACACTGGATTTTTTTTATTTGCCTTGTTAGTGCAGACATTGGTCAATGCTGATAGTTTTTGCTTGTGTCACCTGTCAAGCAATTAATTGGTCAGAAAGTAAACATGATTGCCATCAACTACCTTCAAAATAACTGATTTCGATTTAGAGGCAAAAACAATTTTTTGGTTTTGTTTTAGATTCAGGAGAAACATGTTGCATACACAGGTATTGTTTTAAACATGTGGAGCAGTGGATGAGGATTAAAACTATCAGACTGTTATGGTTATCACATTATTAAACACATACATAGAGGGCTGCACCCATAAGTCCCAAAATACAAACACTGGAATAAGTTCAATGATAAAAGGATAGATTCATAAATGTAGGAAATGTCTGCAACTATTTCCTCTGATTAAATTCTCTTTCATTTTTTGATCTGCAGGCACAACAAGCTGGCAGTCCCTCCTCCTGCCCCCCTCTTCACCAGCCCAAACATTACTCCCCCTCCCCACGGGCTCCCCAGTCAACCACCTGCTCAATTCAGATCGTCCCCAAGATTTCCATCTCCCCGACGACCAGTTTGCCTCTCTTAAACTGCACAAGCTCCGCAGAGTCTCATCTGATTCCGGTGTTGAACACTTAGTGCCATCATCATCCAGCACGTGCAGGAGCATCCAGCGCCCTGATGCTCCCGACAGCCCAGTCTCACCTCTCCCAGTGCCACACAGCCTCACACCTGTCATCACAGATTCATCACATCAAACTGAAGTCACACAAGTCGCTTCACAGAAGAGCAAGGATCTTGAGAACTTGTGGATTCAGCATTCGCATGTCCAAGAAAGCCCAGCAGAGCCTGCTTTGATGGTTCAAGATTGTGCTGCTGGTTTTGATCAACATAAAGAAAAAGAAACTTTGATTAATAACACTCATAACCAGACAGACAGCAACACAAACAGGTCAGACCTTGCAGACAGTCCAGCAGGAAAAGTCAGCAAGCCTCAAACAAACCAACCTTTGGTCGTTTCACTAGAGGAACAAAAAAATGGTCCTGGTGTAGCTCAAAATGTGGAGGATCAGAAGTATAAATATCACCAAACAAACAAAGACACGGAAACAGAGGACAAAGATGTCATCAAGACTCTTTCCTTTGATTCTCCAGGAAAGAAAACCCCTGAACACACCTCTAAAAACTCAACCAAATGTAATCAGTCTCCTGTGCAGACTCTTAATGTGTGTTCTCCAGTCCAACGGTCAAAGAAGCCCCCTGAACACATCGCAAGTCCTCCCAGAGCACACAGAGTCGACACCCAGCTCCTGCTGAGTCCTCTTCTGGCATCAGCTCCATTTACAGCTCCACTTCTGCCTCCGTCTTTTGTCGATAGCAGCCCCACTCTGCCATACGTAGGTCCCACACCCTGCCCCGATCCCTCGTCTCTGCCTTTGACATCCTCTCCATGTGCCCCAGTTCTCAACCTGCCTCCCCCTTACAGCCCATCCACCCAGAATCTTTCTCCTCCACCTCTCTCCCCCTGTATGTCCCCCACTTTTTTCCCTCCCAGCCAGCCCCAGAAGTCCCCTGTAGCTCAAGTCCTAGCTCCATCTGAGCCGTCACAGGTTCCCCCCGTTCCCCGCATCCAGGATCAGGTTGGGATGAGGAAGGGAGCGACAGCTCTGAGACGCACACACACTCTGAAGGTAAAGCATTTTAAGTTTAGTCCATTTAATAAACATTTGTTGGCTTCAGCGTGCAGCTTTGTAAATGAGAAAATGTGTGTGTCAGATTGGGTTAATGTGTGTGTTGGTGTTTCAGGCCCCAGCAGGAGGCTGTCTGGTGGATGCTTGTTGTCTCACCATGCCGTCAGGGGGTTTGTGTGTAGCAGCAGCTGGTAAGTGGGCTGTTTGTCTGTGGAGTCAGACAGCTGCTTGTGATTGGAGCCTAACACACACCTGGGCCTTTAATGAGGTGAGTGTTAGCATGGGATAGTTTTCGTCATATTTTATACACTAAGCCAGGAGTTTCCAAACTTTTTACCACCGACATCACTGGCATCCTGCACTGTCTCCCAGCATGGTTAAAGAGCGCACCTTCAGTCATGCACTCACTAAGGCTTTGCACTGCCACCAAATGACTGACAGCATGCTGAAGAAATAATTTGCCTTAACAACTGGGAGTGTTGCATTTTTATGTAAAAGAAGCAAGCAGAGATTTTTTTTTAAGAAAACACAACTTATACAATATCAGTAAAAACACAGGAAGTGTTGCCCTGGCTGCACTCAACTCCGAAATCAGCACTAAGTTCCTACACAGTAGCTTTAACAAGGAGTTATTGCCTCTTTGATTAGAAAGAAAAAAAAAGTTGTCAGTAGTTGAAACAACAGATTTTCCTTTAATGAAGTGTTTTTGTGTTTTTCTACAGCCTGTGATTAACGTGTTTCCTGTCGCGGATGCTGCTGGCCTCCTGTATGTGACTCTGGGTCAGCTGGAAATAAGAGAAGTGAGGTGAGTTCAACACACAAACATCACATTTTAACAATACCGTCACATTCTTGAACATTTCGAAAGCCTCTTTGTCTAAGTTCAACTGAAGACAAGAGGTAAATCTTGACTTAATCCATTTGCTCATGTTTTCACTGTTTACAGGATGCTGTCATGCTCCAGCCTCTCTCAGGTGTTGCTCTGTGAGGGGCTAGTCCAGGCTGTTGTGGGCATGTCCAGGTCCAGAGTTGTCACCTCCTCTCACTCAGCACCTGGCTCCACCCTGCAGGTGTTCACGCTCTCAGACTGCGGCAGGTAGCGCAGAGTTCTACATGTTTTCTCTCAGTTATCGTCTTTTTTGTGCCAAGATATCTCAACATTTTTGTGTCTCTCAGCACTTCCTCTTCACGGCCTCTGGTGTCACCTGGTGTTTGTGTCGGAGCCCTCGCTGCAGTGGATGGGCTCTCAGATGCTCTAATCGGTACAGATGAGGGTGGGCGTCTTTTTGTTTGGTAAGCAAGGTGGAGAAGTTAAAAGATTTCTACACTGCAAAAACTGAAATCTTATCAAGTGTTTTTGTCTTGTTTTAAGTAAACACTGTCTTGTTATACTTGATATTGGCCACATTCAACTGGACAGTCCAGAAAAACGTCTAGTTTTAAGTAATTTAAAGACAAAAATGAGGTCTGAATTGCTTAGAACAAGTAAAAAAAATCTGCCAATGGAGCAAGAAAAAATTCTCGAAAATTTTTCTAAAACTAGAATAATGTCTTAGTACAAGTAACTTTTCTCTTGTTCCATTGGCAGATTTTTTTTACTTGTTACAAGCAATTCAGACCTCTTTTCTGCCTTCAAATAACTTGAAACAAGACATTATTCTGGACTGTTCAGGTGAATGTGGCTCAAATTAAGTCTAAAGAGACATTTTCTACTGAAAATAAGACAAAACCACCTGATGAGATTTCAGTTTTTTCCAGTGTAGGAATTTCTTTAACGATAGCGCATTAAATTTCCTGTATTTTAAACATGGGTATGAAGAATCAATGATGGATGTTCGTTCTGAACACCAAATTTTCCACTCTTTACAACTTATACAAAAGGGTAAAGGCTAGAAAAAGCATGATTTCCACCCCCTCTTGAACTAACAGCATCCCTTTAACCTCACTAAATCACTGAAGCTAAACAACCCTTCACCTCATTGAAAATGTTGACTGTCATCAAAGGTGTAAATTTATGAGCTGTTTTCATTAGGAGTGGGAGAAAAAAAATATATAAAAAAAAATTTATTTAACAATATCAAAATCAGGATTCCTTGTCAAAAAATTGCTTTTATTTTGTTGGTTAATTTTCAAAAACTTATTCTTCATTTCAATCTTTGTTTAAGAACTGGATTGGGAAAAAAAGTTAGCACTTTTTTCCAGCAAAGGGTGAAATGTTTCTCTCCGACTCACATGATGAGCATTTTTTGGGAAAATATGTGTCATGATATAGTCATTATCTTACAGACATTATCATCGCCATTAAACTTTTCCCCATGGTCTGGTGTTAAAAAAGCAAACTCAAAATCTCAAAAATCATGAATATCAAAGAATCGCAATTTAAATCGAAGCAGCAAGCCAAAAAATGGAAATAGAATCAAATCGCAGGAATAGCATATTTTCCCAGCCCTAATGTTTTCATATTTTTAGTGTGACATGCAGCACTGCAGTTGAACGGATTACTGTTTATGTCACAGGAATTTGAAGACAGGACAGCTGCTGAGGAGAATCAGCCTGATAGATGGTTTATCACACACCGCCTGTCTCAGAGGATACTCGTACTGTGTAAGTTTTCAAGAGCTGCAGCTGATTTCTTTAATTCTCAATTCATCTGTAAAATCAACTTCACCCAATGAGGTCCGTTTCTTGAGCTTTGGCTCTTTTTCTCATGTAGTATAATTCTTATCCCTTTCAGAAATACAAACAATCTCAGTCTCTTATTTCTACAGATGCTCCTTTGTTTTTTTTGCAGTCTGTAAATATAGATCTATAGATAAAACATATGAGTTGTGTGTGTGTATGTCTGTGTCTGTGCAGGGAGTGCTATTTGTGCTATTGCAGCATCACTTACTCAGCTCCCTAGAGGAGGAAGAAAGAGAGTCCAAAGAAAAAGATGGAGTGTTTTCAGAGGATGAAAAGGAGAGGAAGAGCGCCCTGTTCTCTTTGGTCGCTGTTAACCCTCAGAGTGGAAAATCTGTCCTGGCGACACAGCTGTATCCACCTGAAGCGTGGTCAGGCAGGTGAGGAGAGGGAAAAGTCACGTATTTCTACACCTCTTTATTCATTAAACAAGCCTTCATGTCTACTTGGTGTCCTGCAGGTTGTGTGAAGCTGATGTCTGCAGCTCCAGAGTGGTGGGTCTCAGCCAGAGCGGCTGTGCGTGTGTTTGGGAACTAGAGCGACGGGGGGCTTCGACGATGATTAGGGCTACTGAGAGTGAAGGCTGGCAGCTGGCTCGATGGGGAGGAAGAGACACACTGGTGACCGGACATTTTAACGGGGATGTTAGTTTACACCACTACAGCACCAGCCAGACTACTCTCCTCAACTAAAAACCTGTGACATTACACAAAAAAAAAATAACACAAAGATTTTAACATGGCTGCAAATAAGAGGCACCTTTTAAAGACTTACTCATATTGAACTTAAGTGCAAAGACGAGGTTCTGTGGTTCCAGTAAAGATGTTTAGCATCAAGTTAAGAAGTGTCTCTATGGCCTCTGAGTCATTGTTCTCCTGATAGAAAGCGATGTCTACAATGTAACCGGACATATTTCATTGTTGCAAGTTCAGCACCTTGTTTGTGTTTTTTGTCTATCAACAGTTTTTTGAGCACAGCTCCTGTTTGTGAAGATATTTACCTAACTGTGAATTTTCTGCTTTTACACTGAGACTTTAGTTGAAAAAACATTGTTTTGTTTTAAACTGCTGCTTTTTGCTCCCTGCTGCTTGAATATATAGTGTCATATTTCATATATTTAAAGAGAAGAAAGTGTTGCCAAAGTGTTTTTATTATCAAAATTAAAAGTTTGTGAAAAAATTTTGTCTCTGCATCTCTCACTATCCCTCTCTCTGACCCCAACACAGACCAGATGGGTCTCTGGAAATAGATAAATATGTTTGAGGTGGCGAAAGTTTTTGGAACACCTTACGGATCTAAATATGTACCTTGTTTTGCCTCCAAAACGTGATAACGCAACACATGGATGGTTCTTCTGTGTGAAAGAAATATCAGATGAAGTGAGTTTTTATCTGTTCTTTGATTTTTACCACGCCCATCTTTTGCTGCAATAAGCAGCGGCATATCTCTGGCATCGTGTCAATATATTTGTGGAGAACATGTACAGTTGCGTTATCTCTTGCCTTCTGCAACTCAAACGAAAGGCTGTACTTTCAATGTACGACAGATCGGTCCAGTATTTTTAACCACTTTACTTAAATTACTGGATGGTGTTGAGGTCTTGGCAGGTCCATCATTTTCAGTGTTCCTTTTCATAAGGAGCCCTGAATCTCCTCATATGTAATGAAAAAAAGCGTTTACCCTCATATCAACCGACTTAACACTTCCTTCTTTCTTGTACAACCAGCAAGTTTGAGGCTAAATAGAAAAAAAAACAAACAAGCAAACAAAAACATGCATAGCTTTAAGTTTGTCCTTCATGTTCTGCTGTAGTCACATTCCTGCCTGAGATGACCGCCTCTGTTTCTGCATATCGTTAGCCTCATGGCATGATTGCCTAAGTGAAAGAAGTTAATATGGTATAAATAAGTTAAAAATAATATTATAGATAATATAAGCATAATATTAAAATAGTAATAAAATAACAAATACACACAAAAATGTGTTTTGTCTTCTTTTTTGAAAACTTTGAAATATGACTTGGGTGATAATGATAACCACTACCCTGTTGGCTATGGCTGCCTTTTGCAGCAGCTTTCTCTTCTTTGTCCATTTCTTGTAATTTTTTTCGTCTCTTTTTCATAATCTTTGTATTTGAAGTGGATCATTACTTTGTACGGTTCATTTGTTGGTCATGGACACCAAACTTTTTGTGGCTTCAGTGACATTTTTACTACTTTTTCTCCTGTGTTTGTCTGGAGATCCTACATGTAACCATGGCTGCATTGTTTACATGTGAACTCAGCTGTTAGCAGCCTGTAGCATGTCAATGCTAACTGGTGTAAGGCCTGATGTCTTCCCACAAAGTGAGGAAAAGGAGGTGAGGACGACGTGCTGGTTCTCAGGTGTGAGCTAAGAAGTGACGACATGGACCTGTCCTTCCATCCATCATTATTGGGAACATAAGATCTATCTCCAATAAGATGGACGAGCTAGCTGTGCTAACCCAGCAACAGAGGGAATACCAGAGGGCAGAGAAGCATCATGCTATTCACAGACATGGCTAATGGAGCTAACATCAGACACCAACACCTCATTAGAAGAGCTTCACCTGCTGTGAGCAGACAGGATCCAGGAGATAGAGATGGAGCATGACTGAAGAAGCTCAGTCCTGGACCCTGTGGAGGTGGAGGCTGGCTGAACTGGAGAATGATGGACAAGCTGTCATCATCTATTTTCTTATGGACCTTTTTGCACTTTCTATACACTTTCTTACTTTTGTTTTCTTGATTGCTGCTATGACTTCAATTTCGTTGTACTTGTTACAATGACAATAAAGTTCTATTCTATTCTAATGCTATGAGGCCAACAGTATGTAGATGTGTCAGGCTGGTGATTAACTAACTGTATTCTAAGTTAACAACTGAAAATATTTCAGTACTTCACCCCCTGAAAAACAATGTAGAGATTTAGAATAAATTAAAATTGAGGAAAGAGAGAGAATTACTACCGAAACGTACATATGAATGAGATGTATGAAAATCAAACATTTCCCCCTTTGGACTTTTCATCTGAGTTCAGTTTTAACCAGTTTCAGAATAATAACAACCAACAAATGTCTGCTTCGTCCTCAAAGAGAAAATTGATGATTTCTAATAGTTTCATCTCCTGCACCTAATCCCCTAAAGCAGCATTTTGTAAATTTTTGATTTTGGATAATTAATCAGCCACATTTGTCGTTGTCTAGAGAATCTTTATTTAAACTTGGGTAAATTTCAACCAGCTTTACAACATGAATGCATATTCAGCAGTATGTACAGGTCTTTACATGTTGAAAAAGAGAAGAAAATCTAAAATATTCTTAAAAGAGTAAAAGGTAGCTACAGAAGAAAAAACAAATGTACATGATGAAGACATATTAACATGGTCCATCTCTACAAACAACACAGATAAAACAGACAAACCAGAGAAGTGACCAGAGAAGCTTTTCCTTTGTCCACACCAAATGCACAGATGAAACAATGCAAACAAGCAGAGAAGAATGAAGGAGGAACTTGAGGATTATTCTAAACACAAGGAACAAAACTCTTGTGGTTTTCCTGGTCTACTTTTGATTGGAGAGTAGACTGCTGTGTGAACATGTTGGTCGAGTGGAGCTTCATCAAGAAAGTTGGGAAAAGCTTTACATTTACAGCAGGAAAGGTTAAAAATCTGCAGCTGAGAATCAGAAATCCAACATGTACGACAAATAAAGGCTTCATTTTTATAGCAAACATCACAGCTGGATAAAATCATTATTACCCTTCAGTAAAAAACATGGAACTTTCAGGTTTCTTTCTCCTCAGAAGATGTGGGGATAAAGAAGTGGCTAGTAGATACAGAAGTGATTTAAGTTGTGATCTTATTGTGCTACTGCAGGGGCAGGCTTGCTGTCCAGTAGTTTCTCCACCATGAGCTTGGCATAGCGGATGCGACTGGCAAGCTCCTTGCTGCAGCCAAACTCCTCCAGAAGAGACAGCTTGTAGGTGCGGAACTCTCTCTTCTCGTCGATGTAGGTCACGGCACCCATCAGAGGGCAGAGGATCAGCTTGGTGTGGTCCTGGGATTAGGAGATAGAAATTTAAAAAACGTCTTAAGATCTGGGCATCATGAGGTAGAAAATCATCAACACCTTAAACAGAGTGACACAAGAGTCAACATTAAACAGAGGGGGATTTTTAACTGATGCATAATTTTATTAGGTTTCAGGTTTCCCACTCAATGAGCTGACTCATCCTCTTCAAGTGAAGGGAGTAGATGTCAAAACTTATAAAATTAAATATAAATGCTCTGGACACAATGTGGAAGTGAGCATATGTTATACTTCTGTTGCATGACTTAATCATAACCTCTGATCTCTAACTTACCTGTGTTTGGAGTGTTTAAGTTAAACCTCTGCCATTTTTTTCCTACTTACAAATTAGCGAGAATCACTTTGGGCATTTAAAATATCTGAAGAGAACAAAAGGGGATGTTGGTCAAAGTCTCACCTGGAAAAAGTTGATCTGAACAGTGCCATTGGTGAGGTGCAGGACGATGGCGCTTTTCGTTCTGAACCAGAGGGAGAGGTAAGGTAGCCGCGCCAGCTCGTCTCCTTCCCGCCGTGCAATGTTTGCTCCCGCCTTCAGCAGATGCTCGCTCATGTAGTTGCGGAAATATTTCAGCAAAGTGATCTACAAGAGCAGAAAGTAAACAAAAATCAATACCATAAGACAAAAGTGATGTACCCAATGGAGGATTCAGGCATGAATTTATCTCTGATATCATTTTTTTGAATTTCATAGATTACTTCATACCTTTTTGGTGAGCGTAGTAGGGAAAGAGCGCACACTCAGGTAGGATTCTGCCGCTGTTTTGTCAATGTACTGCAGACTGTCTCCATCAGCATACATGATAAGACGTGTGTAGTCATTAAACAGAACGCCCACACTGTTGTCACAGAGCTGGTAGCCTGAAAAACATCATGGAAAATGTTTTAGTTGAAGTGTTTTAAAAGTAATGATTTTATACATTTTCTACTTAAGTGCTTCCTGTTTAGGTAGGTGGACAGACTATTTGATGATAGTGCTGTTTGTAGTTGAAGCCATTTTCCCTCACCATATCTCCATCATTAAACTGTAACACCCTTTAACTTCTACATTTTGTACAAGCACAGCTTTTAGGAAACTCATGAAAGCTGCTCTTGTGTTGGCTAACAGGCTTTACAGAACAAAAAAACGGAATGCAACCAATTTCAGTGACAACTAATGTTTCTTCAGCTGAATAAAGATGTCTTAAACATCTGATGCATACAAAACCAGCCTAGAGTATTAGTAGGGGTATTGCAGCACATCAAATATACCACACTCAGCCATTAAATGGTGCAAATAAAACTTATCTCAACTAAAATTTCAGTGAAATAAACTTAAATCAGCCCTTAGTTTTGTTTTCACACAAGGGCATTATTGCATAGTTAAAGTTGCTGTATGATTTAACTGTGTGTGTTTTTCTATTTACTGGTGTATTTTAAGCAAGTACTGCCTTTAAATTTTTGTTCCTGTTTCAACATCACTTGACAGATGACAAGTCAAACTGGATGTGGAATCAGTAGTTTTCTTACCTAATCCATACTTGTCAGAGTAGTCCACCCATTTGCTGATCCAGAAGATAGGGATGCATGCAGGATCCTCTGCCTCCTCTGGAAATATAAAGAATACAACAAGTTGTTTGTATACTACGTTGACTTTGGCACAGGGGTTTCATCTCCTGAGTCTGAACTCACCTTGACAGATGACAGCCTTCTCTGAGGGCTTGGCAGCGATGATGCTGTTGAGCTGCTGCAGCATGTCTTTCAGGTTGTTTTCTGATGGCTCGACCTCCCTGAAAAAGGCATGAAACACAAAATGAAACTACACAGACAAAAACCAAACTTAAATCTCGAGGTCTTTAAGTGTATGAGTTGTGTTTAGGATACAGTCCTTGAAAGATTTGAGCCCATATGAAGCACAACTCTACATTTCTCGATCCTTTTAAATGGCTTGAATTAAAAAATTATTGTACAATGTAGATAAGGTTCTTCGTTTCTCATGGTTTGGTATGAAAGGTGGGCATTTTCATCCTGTATCATTTTCTCACCTCTGAACAGGCTCGTCTTTCACTTCAGCTTTCTCTGTCCCTCCTGAAAAGAAAAAGGATCATTACAGCCCAAGACTTTTAAATGTTTCTATCTTTATCCATGGACCATTTGTTTAGCTTGTAAATGTATGAGTTTCTGTCAATGTTTTCCAGCTGGGATTATTACCCTGGTTGTTGATAGCTGTCAGTGGGCGTCTCTGGTTGAGCTCCGTGGCTGTGGAGGGGGCGATAGAGAAGCGTGGGGGCACAGTGAGGCAGGTGGTGGGCAGGCGTAAGGGGATGTAACCAGATGTGAAGAACTCGTCTGTCTGCAGCTCAGAGATGGTTGGCCTTTTGGTTGGATCAGCATGCAGCATCCGCTTGATGAGAATGGACGCTGGGGGGTTGATGTGCTGTAGTTGAAGTTTGAAATACAGGTTATGAAAAACAAAGACAAAACTAATGATTACTACTTATGAAGGAATAGTTTGCTGAAACTACCCAACTTACCCAGGGGATGGTGTAGTTGTTTTTCTTGATGCGGTTGTAGGTCTCCTTCAGGCAGGAGGTCTCAAATGGAGGCTTACCCACCAACAAAGTGTACCTGAGAGAAACGCAATGAGAGGAGATTTGTATGACTAGGCTGAATCACATATAGCAGAACAGATTTACATGTTTAACATTAAATATGTCAGGTGTGTTCCCAGGTGTGCCCCATACTCACAAGATACATCCAAGTGACCAGACGTCCACTTCATAGCTGTGGCCTTTCTTACAAAGCACTTCAGGTGCAATGTAGTTTGGTGTTCCACACAAGGTCTTCTTCCTCTCGCCATCAAACTCAATTTTAGTGGCCAAGCCAAAGTCACCTGGGGGAGGAACAGGGGCATGATCTTGATTTGACTTCTCATAAAAAGTTACACACCAACACACAGATATACCAGACACACAATGAGGGAAACAGGACTTCTTTCAGATGCACCTTTTCCATTAAGGGTCAACAGGTCTATTTGCACAAGTCTTTAATGACCCATGTCTGAGGTATGACTGTGACCACTGGAGTTAAGTTAAATGATTTGTCATATCAAAAGAGAAAGTTACCTATCTTGACCTCCATGTCATCATTGAGGAAGATGTTGCCCAGTTTCAGGTCTCTGTGGATGACTCTGTTGTTGTGCAGATACTGCACACCTTTGAGCAGCTGTGACATGTAGTAGCGAGCTTCAGGCTCAGTCACAGCTTTTCTGCGTTTGTGCAACTCCAGCAAGGACTAAAAGGGAAACAGAAGCTTAGACTGAAGCCATGCAACATTTGTGATCAATGGTTTTCTTACAGTAGGATCTGAAGGAGCACAGCTTAAAGAGTTATTTGAAAGTAGCTAGCTACTCTGGATTGTGAATGCAAAGCAAGTGCAAAAAAAGTTAAGACAATGAAAACAAATTGAAGTTAAAACTAATTGACTCTACGGAACACATACCAACCTATGGTCGTGTTTAAAACGAAAAATTCAAGCTTCTATGTTCAAAAACGTCCAAGCTTTCTTGACAGTTCAAGTTGTCTCCACTAGGAGTGAGGACAACGGAAGAGGCCATCGACTACCGTTGGCCCAGAAAAAATGCTAACTGTGAATTCATGTCGGTTCCCAGACAAACTTACCCTTCTCCTGCAGATTTCCAGGACGACAAAGACAAAGTCGTCATCTTCGAAAAACCCATGGAAACCGACGACGTTGGCGTGGTTAAGACTCTTGTGAATGGAGATTTCTGAGGTCATTTTCTCCCTCTGGTGCTGCTTCAGGATCAGGGACTTTGGAACAATTTTCCCAGCGAAAACCTGCTTTGTCTCCATATCTGTGATCTCGTAGCATTTGGCGAAACCACCTTTACCGAGGAATCTTCCCCTCGCATATCTCCTCATGGTGCGAGGGTCAACCAGTACATCAGGGATTTCTTTAAGAGGAGCGGATTTTGGGTCGACATGTGACGACGGATTCGCCGGTTTCGCAACACCTGCACTCATTTTGGATCGAAGTAGCGTTTAGCGTCCGTAGAAGGAGCTTTTAAAACTATTATCCTTTCAATGTATCGATGAAGTCTGCCGCACTCAAACTATTAACTGGCGTTGGTTCAGCCCTGGAAGCTAGCCTGCTCACTAACACTGAATTATTCAAATAAAAACTAACATAAATCACATTTACACATAACCGACCGTCAACACTCGACCATAACACTTAAAATAAAGACCATGCAAATCTTACGATACTAAAAATCTGAGGAAGACATGGAACTCTTAGCCAGATTCGTCTCTCGGTGTTTGCAGCGTTGTCCCTGTCCTGCCTTTTGACAACAGTCCTCAGGACAAGTTTAAAATGCTGCCTTGCTTGTAACCGGGCTCTCCGATTGGCCCGCTCAGTTTGAATTCATTGGAGGTGCCGCAAAGCATCATGGGAAGATTCGTGCAAAACTAGCCAATCACTCACATAGAAAGGTACATCTGAGATGTGATTGGCTACAAGTCGCTTGTTGGTTGCTTACCCTTTCCTTATACAGAAGAATGACGGGAAATGTAGTAGAAATGGTATTTAAACAGGCACGATGTATGTAGATGTGGATCCACTGTATTTGGATTCCCCCTCATGGAATAACTTTGAAATGAAGTAATAATAGTACTAATAAATCAGATATATTTAGCGCTTTTAGAGGTGCTGAAAGACACTTCATATTAAAGACATAAATACATAACACGAATAAAATAAAATAAAAAAAGAAAAAAAAACTAATAGAAATGAAAATGAAATAGAAAATGAAATCTCATTACAGTAACTAAGATTGAAACATCAGTTTTCTACTTGACAAAATATTTTTCAAAATGTTTGATTTAAGTAGAAGCAGGGAAATCGGACTAAAGTAGTTTTGATAATAAGTGTAAATAGTTTTACTGATACGAACATGTGAGATGCATATCTTATATGTAGAAGACACACCCTATATAATTTATATAAATGTAAATACAGTAATGAAAATTATTTTAAATTATCTATATTTGATAGCTATTATTCAGCCTGTGAACTGATTTTACTTGATGTGTTGTTTATATTTTTAAATAAAATTATTTAAAAAAATATATATTTATAAAGAGAGATACTGGCATAGGGTATAGATCATGCTATGATCATATTAACCTTTGGTGAAAATTGGTTGTTGATGTGTTTTTAATTTTAAAAATGTGGAGCGTTAACAACTGCTTATCATGAACCCAAAACACCACATCAGAGCAGGGTTCAGTGTCTGTTTTAAGATTCTCTGATCTGGCATGATTTATGACATAAACAGACAAAAAGTTTCACTTCTCACCAATAATTTCCTTCTGTCCAAATGAACAGTTTGGAGTGCAGATGGTAAACAGGTCAATTCTAATTATTTTATCAAACTTCACTTGTACTTTATAGGCACATGAAAACTTAACATCAAACCTGTTTGAACCAAAGTGCTTTCTCTGGTCTTCTGACCTCTGTGAGTATTTTTTTTAAGTTGCCACTTGTCACATTCACCGATTCACACCAGGTTCTATCATTGATAGGGTGCCATGAAAAGAGCCTAAGGATAAAACTAATCCCCTAACACTATACAGTGTTCAAGTGTTGTGAGTTTATATTTTTAATACTTTAAAGTCATTACTTTATTCAGTTTTGTACAGGTTTTAATCGTGAATTAATGTCAAACAAGTACACTTTTAAATGTTTTAACCACAGTTAGTTCAAGATCAGTTCTGCCTCTCTGGCCTCCATCCTGAATTTTAAGCCCTGTCATCTGAGAGTTGAACCTGAGTGAAAACAAGCTGCAGGATTCAGATTTGAAGTCTCTTGTGAACAATCCACACCACAGACTAAAAAATTGCCAATTGTCTTTCAAAGAAAGAAAGTACAGACACCCCATCACATCAGTTAAAAGTTAGTTGTGTTTGATTGATGAGTTGGGTGCATGTGTGTGACAAGCAGGATCACAGTTGACAGCTTAACTACATGTGCAGAGACTGATCCTTGTCCAACAAACTGTTGTAGCATCAAATCCTCCCTCAAGGTTAACTTTTTTGTTGAACACAATCTTATGACTTCTGTTTGCTGTCATCACACACTGGATGGAACGGTCTGTGTCAGGATGTGGATGCTCCAATTGGAGGATATATTGCCAGAGGATCAGCTAGGTCCTGATGATTCAGTTCAATCTTCCACCTGCCTCTGGTCTTTGTTTGGACTGTACTCATTGTGGCTTGTGCAGATTACTTCCTGTTGATCACACCCATTCCAACTGTTAAAGAGTGACTGCTAAATGTTGGTAAATGCCGTCATTTCTGCACACATGGGTTCAAAATATGCAGGCTGGTAAGTGGCCTAGAGCAGCTCAGAAGGCTTATTCTGCTATTGTGCAAAACTAAGTTCATTTTTTTTATGGTGAGCATAGGCCTTTTTAAATGGAAAAGGAGACATTTTGGCACAAAATAAACTCAATGTCTACCACATTTATTCAGTGCTTCTTTATGCTTATGTCATTTTTTTTCAAGTTGGTTGCACAACACTCAATGGGATATTTTTGGTCTGCTATTTCACACAAGTAATCAGCATGTTAAAGTGTATTTATTTTCTTAAACAAAACAGTTTCTCTTTATAGACCAGGGGTAATCATGTCTTTGTCTGAGTGTTGTTTGCTCCTGGATGCAGTTCTCCTTTTTCTCATGATGATGTTTTTGTTCCAACATGAGTGTTCATCTGTATTCACTTGTAGATTAGTCCGGATGGAGATAAGTGGAGGAAGATGAGAAGGGACTGAGTGCATGAGGAGGAGACATATGATTAAAAATACTGAGTTCCTTTGGCTTATTGATTCTCAATGTTCCACTTAACCACGTTTTTATGCCTGATAGTGTATGCTTGTTTACCATCTCAAACAGCACGATTTTGCTACATGCTATAAAGAGATTTATCTTTGTGAAGCACTGGCTCATTGTATTGTTCCCTTCATGCACCTTTTTTTAGGCGAAGAAACAGGTAAAGCTGTATGGATTTAGATACTGACTCAAGATGAAAACTGAAAATACAATGGATTTTATTTCAATTGCTTTATTCATCATTGAGTTGTAATGAACACAAGACGTCATTAGGCCTATTTTAGTTTTGATGTAAAAAGAAATGAAAGAAGAATGTGAAACAGTAGGAATCGATTATAGTGTAGTATATAAATGCAAATTTAATGTATACATTTCACTGTTATTTTGTTTGAAGTGATCTTGACTTATTACAGTTTTAGACAGTCATGGGGAATTGAAAATGATTTTTCATTAGGTGAAGCACTTTCATGGTGTTGACAGGTGCACTGATGAAAACTCCAATAGACCATGAGCTGAAATATGTTTTGTTTTGTGTTTTTTTTTGGCATAATTTAATGCTCCTATATTTGAAAATATGGTAACCCCCCAAAAATGATGATACCGATCTTTATAGGGGTGGTGACAATTGTTGCCAAACTTTTAGGATATTGGTACTATGACAGTGACAAAAATGAGAAAAGTTGTCAGAGCTACAGCTTGCTTTGTCAGGAGCTGCATCTGACTGATAACTGCAGCTGGCAGTTACATGAGGTACAGGTCTATGTACCCCTTTGTGTGTGTTACACAAACACATATGTCTGGTGTGTTGGGTTGGAATTTGAAGATTTCCCTCATGATATCACAGAATTCATGACGCAGCTTTATTGACTGCTGTCCAGCTGATGAAACCTTTTCCATTTTTAGCTGTTCGCACAAAAGTAATAATCCTACCCATAAAATAGAAATGCCTCACAATGGCTGTATTGAACAAGTTTTATTTTAAACGGCGGGCTTTAAAATATAGCCAACTTGTAATACAGAGCTTAAACGTTTAATGGATATTTTTAAACGTTTTTTAAGCTTCATAGTATATCTAGTGTGATGCACTCTCAATATATGTGGCCTTTATGGTCTTCGAAAAAGTAGGGAAATAGATTCCATATTAGGCTTTTGTCGAGGTGTTGGCTATGAAATGTAAGACAAAGCAAAACAAGCATCTCTTGAAAATTTTATTAACACGTAATTAAAAATGAGCACACATAAAATTTAGAGCTTTACAGTTCACAGGAATCTTTGTCTATTTGCTTTCAGGGCTGCCATGACAGTACAGTGAGTTCACCAGTGAGTGTGATGACCAGCAACACATGACCAGATGCAGTCCCGCTGCAAAGTCTAATTAGGCCTGTTTTATGAGAGGATACAGCTGTGGTTCTTCCTCAGTGGTGGTCTCCTCTTTACTGGTGCTCTGGGCTCCGTGTCTCTGCGTCTCCACACCGCAGGACTCAGCCGATGCGGCATTTTCACCTGTTGCAGCAGCGAGCGAAACACTCCAACTGTGTTTCCACCTGTGCGCGCAGACGCCTCCACGAAGTCTGCATCCCACTCACCCTCCACTGTGGCCATGACATCAGTAGCCGGCAGTACACGACCCTGGGTCTCTGTCAGATCTGCCTTGCAGCCAACCACAGTGATTGGCGCGCCCTTGCAGCCTCGCAGCTCCAGAATCTCGTCCCGGAGCCTCTTCACTTCCTCGAGGGACCCGGGGTCGTCCACGGCGTACACGAGGGCAAATGCATCACTGTGTCGGATACAGAGCTCGCGCATGGCCGGGAATGAGTAGCTTCCACTAGTGTCCAGGATCTCAAGGCGCATCTTTCCAGACCCAACGATGTCATATTCGAGCACGTGAAGTTCCTCCACTGTGCGCGTGTACTTGTACTCAAAGCGGTCGTGGAGGAACCGTCGTATGAGCGCGCTCTTACCGACCCCTGCTGCCCCGAGGAACACGAGACGGGCTGTGTTAGGTCGTCCTGACAGAGACATCTCTATACACAGTTGTCAAGTCTAAAAGAAATGGAACAAGTGACACTTCAACTCCTGCTCCCTTTAGCGATGCTCTGGTCACACTGGATATTTATTGGCTGACCGCGGCTGCTTTCCACCAATCAGCTTCCTTCCTGTCTCTGTCGCACGGGGAGATGGGGTAGGATTTATAACATGACCACGCGGCACTGTGACATTTGGCAACATGGAAATTTAATGAATTCAATGTTTGACTGTATGTCAACAATCAGCAGGGGGACTGGCACTGGACAAACTAGCACATGTTCATGTTCACAGCAACTATGAGTCACCTCAGCTCTCTCAGACCCTTTGAAAATAATATTAAATTTCAACAACTCATTTATTTTTAAGGATCCAATGGTTACAGTGTAGACAAAAGCTGATACAGCACTTCTTTATAGTATGCCATTGCTTTTACAGTACAAGAAACATATAGTCAGTATATATAATACATGTTATTATATTGTGACATACTGTAGGTCTTAAATGATGAGTGCGTATGTTACAGTTTAGCTAGTTTAAATTTCATCTGCCTGCATCAAAATTATGAAAGTATGGACAATATACACAGACGTGACAACAAATCGCATTTTCTTGTGCAACCCTGTAATGATGAGTGTCTGTGTGCACAGGTGGTTCTCAGCCATCAGGCGTCATTGTGTGTCACAAGTCCAACTCATCTTCCTTACTGACCCGAAATGCCATATATCATGTCTTGTGACTATACCTTTATTTTGTGGCTCATTTCCCTGATTGGTTTTGCTCTTGGTCCATTATCTCCACGTGGTTTTTGTTATTGTGTTCACTTGAACTCACTGCCTTTGGTCTAGTAGTCGTAAAGAGCTGGTCATTCATGCGCACACAACAAGATACAGACACGTGCAGTTGTGTTTACACCGGCTGTGAGTCATGGAAGGGTTTAACTTCGATGTTCTTCCACAAAGAAATAATATAAACATAATTATTGCTCACTTAATAGATATCTACCCACTTCCAATTATCACCGACACACACTAGAAATTAATTACAGCATTGATTTTAGGATCCTGATCACTATCACTCACATACAGATTTCTTGAGAGACACCCAGTGATGCAGTTAAGTCAAACGGATGGGAGGAAAGAAAAGTATATTCGTGTTTGATTTGTTTGTAGACGAAACAAAAGGTCTGAGTTTCTTTCTCTTGACAGAAGTCATTATAATCGTAGGGTCATGAACACAAAAACTGTTTGTCTCTTGTCTTGACTCTTTCTGACTCACACTGTTTGGCTGGATCATGGCTATCAGTAGGCAAACAGTTATAATCCGACTATGTGTACATGGGTGTGTGTGAATTAGTTTGTTCTGTATCTTATCTCTACCCTCAAAGGAGGTCACTTGTTCCTGTTTAATATAAATGAGCAAATAGGACAGAAACAATAAAATAAAGCAGGAAAAAACAACTCCCAAGTCAGTGTCCTAAAACATGATGTGCTCCAGTATCTGTGGCATGTTTAGAGTATGATTACTTTGCAAAACTATCACTCATAATGCATCAGTTACTTGCAATAGTGATTTACAAGAAAAATACAATATAATCAGTCTATCATATGATACCAGAAGTTACAATAGTACCATAACATAAGATACAGCGCAATAAAACGCAATACAATGTGATACAGAACAGCATAAAGCAATATGATATTGTGTGATATAGTAGGATTCAATATAATACATAAATCACAAATGTTACTACATGATGAACCGAAATTGAAATAATAATAAAGTGATATCATGTGATGCATTATGATGAGTTGCATTATGATGCAAAATCATATGAAACCTTCTGGTACAATAGGATATGATATGATATGACACAATATATGATTTTTCCAAGTCTTATTTTTTATTTTCTCCCCATAGCAATATCTATTGTGCACTTGTGTTTTGCAAAAACTTTATCACCACTGTAGAAAAAACAACAGAAACAATCAGTAATACACACTCCACATGTAAACACACTCTATGAGGTGTAAAGCACACTCCTATGAGTAACATACACCATTTACAACAGTTACTGCACATTACCCATGCTGCACAGGAAACACAAGTGTGGGGAGGACCCAGATGCAGATTTAAATTTTAAAAAGTATTTATTGATTTAAAAAAAATCTAAAGAAATGCAAATTTGAAAAATCCTAATCCAAAACTCTCAAACAAAAATCAAAATATAAAAACACTTTCAAGAGGGAAAACCTCTGGAGCACTGGCAGGATGATAAAACGAGGGGACCACAAGACAAGGGCAGGAGGTTAAACTCAACAACACAGCAAGCAAGGGCAAATGAAACACAAGAAAAACAGACAAAGAAAACACATTAAAAAAATCCAACACATGACACTGCACATGCCCATGAAAAAAAACTCAGTTCAGAGTGGGACTCAATCAAAGGGGAAGAATCTTTGTGCAGTGCATTTGTCAAAATTAAATATCTGGTTCCTTGTCATAGTTAAAGCAGTGGAAGTTACTGTATACTGCCAGCACTAAAAAAGAGAAATGAGATGTATCCACCAGCTCACTCTGACATGCAGAGCAAAGAGCTGAATCTATCTCAAACTCTGTTTATGTAACGTCCACTAGATGGCAGCAGTGGACTGTTTCGGGAAACCAAAAAGAAGAAAGGTTGAGTCTCACACTTTTTTAAGTACAGGTTTGTAAATGACTGTTTTTAAAACCCTGAAAGCATGTGATAAATTTAAATCCTGCAGTGCCCCAGTTTATACAAATAAAAGCCCACATAAACAGAAAAACTGCATATGTTGTACACAGTATTGGAATAGTTTGGTTGTGTCAAATGTTGTCTGTCAACAATAATTTTTTAAAAAAGAAACAGAAAAAATTTGGAACTGTGGTTACCTACTATAATTTTATTTCTGTGAATATTATCCACCTACATCCTTAAAAGCCCAATACATCTAAGCACATGATAATGGGTTCAGTAAGTTCAAGTAAATTATTTGCTTAAAATTCCATCAAGCCTCACCAGGAGTTGAAAATCAAGCTTGTTTGAAACTTTGCTTTTAAAAATTCATTTTTCATGAGAAATGGCTTTTTTATTTGTTACAACAATCCCTGTTTTGTTCACCGTGAATAAAAAAATTGTATTATGATAAAATGCTTCAAGTCTCATTTCAGGATTTTTTTCACTGGTAATGATAGAGAAAATCATCAGGGATGTTTTGCTTTCTACAAAAGAAAAACAAAACAGGCTGTCAGTATCAAGATTCTTTATAACATCATGCTCTCAGTCTTTCTCAAAGAGTAGGTGTCCAACAAAGTGAGTCACAGCAAGTCGACAAAAAGCCTTTGTTTATGTTTTCAAGGGCAAAGATAAACAGTCAGTGGTATTTTTGAAGGTTATAAGAGACAGAAAAAGATCCTTTTCAGAAAGTACCAGGTCGGTACCATTGTAGGTCTTCACAGAAGCATCTGGCAAAGGTCAGTCATATAAAACTTAAACAAAGTTCAACTTATCTGGCAACTGATGGCCTCACTCTCAGCTAAGCACAAGGAAAAAACAGGCTAAAGGAACAACAGCTCTTGCTTTTCTTTGAAACCTTCAGGTAAAGTTTACTCCTCAGTTCATAAAAAAAACCCTGTACACCTGGAGTACCATCTCATTTTGTTTGGCAGAAGAATAACCCAAAAAAAAAAAAAAAATCTAACACAGGTTCTCTTAATTGTTTAGTTTGTCTCATTTACACATGGTTTTCAAAATGTAAGCCAAGTAGGAAACTTGCTATTTCGGCCAAAAAAGAAAAGAGCTTTCAGAAGCAGAGTTTGAATAAGCAAATTTTCTGTCTGTGGCTGTGCTAAAGCTGTCAGAGACTCATAACCTTGATGACTCTGGACAACACAGAGATAAAAGATGACAGAATCAATGTGCCAGATCTCCTGCTCTGCCTCATCAAATTCATTTTTCTCCTTTGCATATTCGTCTCTCCTTCAATCCTTTTTCTGGTACAACTGCCCTGTTTTACTGACAGTGGTGGAAAAAGTACACTGCTTGATTACTTCAGTCTAAGTATAAACTCGTCATCAAATGTGTCTGCATCCTACTTCTCTTTAACCCCAACACAGACAAGGCACTTGTCTGTCTGACATGAGTCTGGTTCTTCTAACAGATCTAGACTGTTAAAGGGAGGTTTTTTTTTGTTGTTGTTGTGAATATATAAATGCCACCAAACGTTCCACTTAATGATGAGATAAGACCCCTTGTCTTTTTTGGATGTCAGGCCTTTGCTGATTATATAATGTTAGCAGATCTAACCTGCTTGGGTGAAATGTAATAAAAGTCACGAGTCTCCCACCCCACCCATAGGTTTGCAGACAAAAACAGACTGACAAAGATACAGACCGGTGTAGGTGATGTGTGACTGTGAGGTGTCACATCTTTCAGGCAGAATCACGTCTGCTGATTCTGGGCTTCAATCAAAAAAAATACATTTTAGCCAAGGTATTGCTATTGGGAATCTACTAAAAATCATTGATCTGTGTTTGTCTGTTACATCTCCAAACATTCATCCTCTTCAAGCCCAATCCCTACCATTATCTGTTACCATGGCAACATGCAGAGATCCTGTGGAGAGGACTGAAGGAGGTGTTGTTGGCCTGTTCCTGTTTCTGTCTATTAAAACACAGTTATAAAGTTTAGCACACAGAAGAATGACTGTGTGTGTGTATAAGAGAAGCAGAGCTGAGTTTGCTCTGCAGAGGGACAGAGAAAGTAGAGTAGGTTACCTCCCTCCACCCTCGCCTTCCTTCCTCTTGTACAGTTTTGGCTCAGTGAAATCTCGAGGGGGCATGATGCAGAACTCTTCTTCCTTCTCCCACACACAACAGTGTTTGTAGAATCATGACAATGGATTTTCTTACAAGAACAAGATGGTATCCATGTTGGCCGAGCCCCAAAAAGCCAGAAAGCTGAAGCCATGATGACACAGCCTGTTATTCAGTCAGGTTTAAAAGACAAGTATCACACCAAGTAATACATGAAAAGACAAAAAAATAACAAAGATGAAAATATTATTGGAACAGTCTCTTAATTGGATTCAAAGTCATCATACTTAGCCAAACTTAAACCCCTGGAAGAATTTTAAATTTCAAAATTACTTTTTTGGTATCACATATATTCTATTTAAAGTCAGATTTCAGAGGTAAATATCATCAAAAAAGAGACAGGGCAGAGTTAGGGGTTTGTTACAGCTGAAGTTAACCAATCAGAGGCAAACATTAATGCATAGTATCCTTAATTAGTAGATTGGTGAAGTCGGGACTTGATTGTAAATGGTCATCACTTACCAACATTTCAAAGCATCAGTATTCTTTTCATCAACAGCAGACTAGTGCGATTATTTGTTTCGTTCTTGTATTAAAACCTTACTCTTACTTCAAGAAACCCAACACGCAAATTTTCTTACTCTATTGGCAGATCATTTTTCTCTTTAGAGGCAACCCAGGCATCATTTTTGTATGTCAATATCTTGAATAAAACTCATTTTATAATTTTCAGGTAAATGTAGCTGTAAATGACTCATTTTTTCTACTAAAATAAGACATAAACTCAAAAAACTTAGATTTTGCAGTGTGGTAAAAAATAGACCCAATAAAACTGTTCACAGAAAGACCTGTGGTTAATAAATCCAGCAAAACCTGGAGAAATAAATCAGACTACAAGAAACCCATGAGATTTTCCACTGTTAGGGGGAGAAGCTTTATTTGGGTTTAGTTGGTCTTCAATGTAGGAACATGAAAAAAAGATTGGGACACTTAATGGAAGGCACAGACACAATAACAGCCAGAGATATGACTGACTCACACCGTGTGCTTAAACACACTAGCAGCACCCAAACTAAGGCCGACATCACAACAACATACATGTGCTTTTCATTTCTTGCAGTTGGACACTTGTGCAGATTTTGACTCACAGTTAGAATTCAGATGTAAAAAAACGCATATTTCTACATATTTAGTGCATTCAATTACATACATTGTAACTTGGCCCCTTCTTTGTCAGGTCAAGGATAAGTAAACCTTCCATGTGCTTTCGTAATTGTTTTTTTTTTAACTTATTCTTCTCCTAAAGTTCACCTTAAATCTAAATTATAACCTTATACCTTTACCAACTTATGTCTCCAGATACATCTGCTGGCAGATTTATCTACCTGCACATCTCAGAGTGAAAAAAGAAACAAAGGTGTTGTTGGAGGTAAACTGTACAGGTCAAGAGTTTTAGGTCCGCCAGAAACACCCCATACCTTCTCTATACAGTCTCAAATCACCAATGCACTTTACATTTCTCTGACTGTAGGTTTGTTTTAGCATTCAGTGACATAAAGAAGCCTTATTTACAGCAGTAACACTTAAATCAATGACATCCTGTTATCTGATTTATTAAGCATGTTATAGTTTGAAAGCATAATATGAAAGCAGCACAACAGTCAGCATCAAGAGGAAGAAGATAAGATATTGTAAGTTATGTGTTATAGCATTCTACATATTTGTTTACACCAGCAGTTAATAGAAAGAGGCACAACTAATGATGTTGTAGATGTAGAGTTGACTTGAGTGAAACAAGTAATATGAAGCCATACTTTGATTCGTTCATGAAGCAACAAGTCATCAAAACAGACACGTTTTCAAGAGAAGGATTAAGAAAAAAGTTATCTGAAATAAAAAAAAACTCCTGTAGTGCTTTGGTGCCACGACTTCCAGTTAATCAGTTGTTCAATTTCCAGCACACACCCATCCAGACAAGCCCACAGTTACACACTCACACACAAATGCAAATAAAAACAGCTACCTAGAGTATCTATCTGAAGTTTAAAGTATTGTATCAGACAGTTGGGAAATCCAGCTGTGTTTCCTCAGTATTCCCAGAGGGTGGCGCTGTCCAGGGAGTCAGCAGTGGCCTTTAGCCCTCCAGCGTGGTCTCCTTTGAGGTACTTCCCCCCAAGGGCACATATAGCCATCTTATTGAGGTCACAGAACTCAAACAGGAACTGGACAGGCACGGAGCTGCTGCACACTACCGCTGTGTCATCTCCAACGCACCAGTACTTTCCCTGTGAGTCTGGACAAACATTGACACAGAGATATACGTGTACAAAGTGGTGGGAATATTATCAAGTCAGCGCTTTAATGTCAGTGTTATTGTGGTAATGGGCCAGGTAATATGAAAGATACTTTCTGTTTTTAATGATGATTTGAATATCTCATGTGTCATAAAGATATCAGGTCACAGTGGCTTCTTTTAAGAGTTTGGAGGTGTGACCAGTTTGAAATGTAAAATGTCCTGGATATCTGTCTAACAGGTCCCTCTCTCTTTAGATACAAGGTGCTGCGTCCATGCTTTCCAAGAAGAAAGTCAAAATTGGTCAGATCATAGATCAACAGTTTTTCTATTTGCCTTAGTCAGTCTTAAATGTCCTTGGGCCCAGAGAAGATGCTATCCTTAACCTTAATTTTGTTGATGCAGCAACAACTGTATTCACAGACAATGGTTGTAATTTGAGCCCATGCAGTGATTTGCACTACAGAGGCATGCTTGTTTTTAATGCAATGCCAGACTTAAGATCTTAGTCAGAATGGGTTTTGGACGGTTTACTGAGATTTCTCCAGATTTTCTGAATATTTGAATAAGATGTTGTGTATCATAGAAGTTGAGATCTCCAAATTCAATACATTTTAACACTTTAACATACAAGAACATTATGCTGGAATCCATCCAAATACCAATTTTTACTCTTTGATACCAACATCACAATCTAGATTTAAACCCTTGACTCCTGTACTACAAGCATGAAAAAGTCATACATCATTACCCAAGATATCCTCACTGCACACTAAATGTACAGCATCAGTAAAACACTTTTAATGTAGAGTACTTTTAATGTGATACATAATGTCAACAATCATTGCCAGTAAAAGCCCCCAAAAGTCCCTGCTGAAGTTAAAGTTGGTGGAGACTAAAACGGGTAAAAATGGAGAGAACTGACATCAAATGCATTCAGGCCTAACCCTATATTTTCATATAGATTTCTTACCATTCTCGCATCTCCAAAGTGGCCTAATGAATCACCAAATGTTGTGACTCTGGGCTGTATTTCAACATTTTCAACATTGGCAACCCTTCATGCTCAAAACCAAAATATGGCACTTTAAGAGATAGTCAATCAGCGAAAAAAATTGCAGAGTAATGTTAAGCACTGCCCAACACGCCATGTTATCAATATCTATGTTTACTTTATGTGGCTACTTACCTTTGAGAGAATAAGCTCCGTTATGGAACTCCAACTGGAACACATCATATGACGCACGGTTGGAGTCAAGGGTTGCAACTCCAGCTTTACGAGCCCCAATGAAACCATGCTCCCCACGAAGAACGATGAGGGGACGGTTGATGAGCTTCATCAAGAACTGTTCAGCCTCTCCTGTAGAGACAAGGAATGTGTCTGCAAAGTTAGCCAGGAGTAATGAGCTTCTTGACCACATGCACTTGCTCTTTCTCTTTCACCTGGAGGACTGTATGAGTCAAAGTTGACTTTGAAATTATTGACATTGATTTTTGTTAGCTAAATACAAGGTACAGATGGATCTAGATCTTGATTCTTAAGGACTTTGTTTTTCTATCAGTAGCTTGAGCTAAGATTTTAGTTTTACGATAAAAAAAAACAAAAAACATCATCAATAAAAATGCAAGTGAAATCATTTATTTTCATTTTTAAGAACGTTTTTAAAAATCTGCATTACCTCACTTCAGAAAAAAACACTGACCTGCATTGTCAACAGTAGCAGCTAGCTGCCCGTTCTTCTTGGCAACCACGTATTTGCCGTTAGCTGCACGCACACACACACGACCATCACGCCACTCCAGCTCAAAGAAACTATTGGCTGACCTGAGACACACATTAACACTTCCATGAGAAGGTTGTACAGGTCTATGTTTGAACTAAAGTGCGCAGTATTCAAAATCACGCAGTATTTGTATGAGCATGCAGTTACTTTGTGGAGGCCGTGCATTGCAGTCCTCCGCCTGCTGTCAGAGTCCAGTATTTCCCAGCAGCTGTCCTGAAGGCACACTTCCTGTCCTCACGGCTCATCTCCAATTGGAAGACCTCCTGATCCCCTTCTTCGTCCTGATTGGCTGACAGGTCCATGCCTGGAAAAGTGGGGCAGCTTGCTGTCAGATTTCATTTTTCTCTGGAGGTTTTTGTCCTTGTCTGAAACTACTGTACCCTCTAATTCATGAAGCTCCCTGGATAGACGCTCAGAGGGGTGAATCTCAGCAATTGGCCTACAGTTGGTTGAATTACAAAACCTATGCAGAAGAGGTCCAAATCATGAAAAGAACTAAAAAAGGGGATGACATTGATGCCTTCAAATGAAAAAAGCAACAATTTCAGTTATTGGTCAATTTTGCCATATCTATTTTTTCAGCAGGCATTCATATCTGAAAGATTGTGTCCAAATTAGAATGACTTCCTCTTCCATGGTCAATGTGTGATCTGTAGACTTGAAAACACTCATTCCTCAAGTCCAGTAACAAAGGATTTGGCAGACTGAGAAAAGATGTTACCAAAACGATAATTCATAATGTATTTTCTGTACCAATTGCTATTGACACCATGTATGAAAAATTGAAGTATGTGGCAGCTCTACTAAAAAGACACTAGATTTGTAGCTAACCTGACGGACTAGAAGCAGCCAAAAAGCCTGTCCCATGTTAGCAGATGGAGTACATGCAAAACTTTAAATACAAAAACACTCATCAAAGAACTCTCAAAAATGGTTTGTGTCATCACAGTGAGCTCTTGTCATACTTTTTGTATAAAAGATGGTATTATATGCTCAGTTTTAAGATCTGGTTGGGGTTTTCCAGTACTCTGGAACACAGCACTCTCAGAGCCTCCTTCACTTCCCACGAGTTAACCATCATCTCTCTGTTCCTCCAACATACTCTTAACCTCACTATTTGAAGCTTGACCAGTACCACCCAACAATTTAACTTAATGTCGGATAGTTAGAAGAAGCGTAATGATAGTTCTTTGAGGGATTATATCAGACTGGGAATGACAACCAGCATATATGCACTTCCACCTACTCAGGATTTTTGACATCATTATGAATTGGATATGTAACCTCTTCATAAAAGACAAACAAGATTTAAATACCACTGAAGTATTATTAACTTAAACCACTGAGCAGTATTAGTGTTCAGTAGATTACGTTTCTGGTCATCAAAGCAAATCAAAGGCTAACATATGAGCTCTGTTTTGGCCTTCGCCACCTCTGCAATGGTGAAAATCTGCCGTTTAATACTCTACAACAGTCAATGCCTATTAACTAATGAAGTTCTTGTATCAGTAAGAGCTATTCGAATTGCATACCATTTATCATAAGGGACTAAATATTAAAAAAAAAAACAACAACAAAAAAGCAGACTGCACAGCAGTGTTTTAAATAGTGCCATCGAACCATGGTATTAGTAAAATATGCAGGTTGTAAAACCAGAAGAATGCACTGAAAGATGTTATGAAACAGGCAAAACTCAGTCTGCTCAGAGATTGCTATTCAGAAGCCAAGGCAGTATATGCCACACCTTTCACATTAAAAGTATTGTTTTACCAAGTATCAAGCCCTTACTAGAAACAAAATTTTGCAAACCAAGGATGAAAAAGTGAAGAATTTCCACAATCCTGACCTTATTGGCAGCTGAAGTCTGTCTTATGTAAGACGTATGAGGAAATGCTCTCTCCTTTTGGAGCGTGACATAAAAACCTAAATTTTACCTTTGTGCTGCTGTCTAACTCAAAGCCTGTGCACACCCACACTCAGCCTTGTGCCACAGTGGGAGTTATTGGACACAGATGCAGCAGGAGAAAATGGCCAGCCTTTTAAATTCATGTCTGATTGCATGTCCAGAATTGTCTCCTCATCTTTCAATGGCAATAACTCCAAAGACCAGTCAGGTCACGAGTCACTGCCCTCCACTGACCTCATTCAAACAAACTATCTCCATTCTTTCACAATCCATCTTTTGTGGAATGCCCACACCCACACACACACACACACACACACACACACACACACACACACACACACACACACACACACACACACACACACACACACACACACACACACACACACACACACACACACCTACCCACCCACCATTTCTTTCAGCATTAGAAGCACATCAACTGCATGGATAAATGATCAGCCACATGTACATGAGAGCACAGAGTGATACTGAGGGGCATGAGGACAAAGAGGTTACATGTGGCAGAAAGAGCCACATTCAGCAGGACTGTCTGAGTCACACCTCCCTTCCTGTCGCCTGTTTTCCTGCCTCTCCTCTCTTTCATCCTCCTTTTGTCACCTTAAATCTCTCCTCTTCGTTTTTTCTCCTGTCTGAGATAAAGAAAGACTGAAAATTGGAAAGTGGACCTGACCCTTTCCCAGCAGCCACAATGCAGGGGTAGAATTACTGCAGAAAAATGTTAAGCTAGGCAGTGAGTGGCAAAGGGGAGGGGAGGAGGCAGATCGGGGTGTGGGAGGGGGAGTAAGAGAGAGCATGGTAATGAAAAACACATGGTGTGCAGAAAATGAAGTAACCGGATTCCTGGTCTGTTCTGCTCATTCACACACATCAAAATCCTGCAACAGCTGCACGTGTTCTGTGCCCAGTTATGCAGAGTCTTCACCCTGAAATGTGAGGTTTTCCCACTCTTACTCTGAGTGTCTACAGAGCCTCACCTTGCCGCGTGGAGACATTTCTCTCGTTGCCTGCAGTCAGCACGACCTGCGCGAGGCTGCGCTCCAGGCCAAACAGTTCATCCTTCCCCACCCGCGTGCTCTTTCCAGACTTCATCGTGCCGGTGGGACCCGTGGGCGCCAGGTAACGGCCGTTACAGTCGCGGAATGCCACTTTCCCGGAGCGGAACTCCAGCATGTAGCCGGTGTCTTTGTCCGGTTTCGTGGACAAGCTGCCGTCATTTCGGAGAAAGCGGTTGTCACAGGTCTCGAGGTGGTAGCGCTCATCCCTGTAGACCAGGGTCACGAGCGAGTCTACTCCCCAAGGGACATCTCGGTTTATTGACACCTCCTGCCCCTGAGCGCTCAGGTGGGCGTAGCGTTTGCGCGCGAGGCTGTACAGGTTAACCTGCGGGTGCACAGCCAGGTGCACTCTCCACTTTTCTGCAGGTGACGCGGTCTGAGCAAAGCACGTGATCCGATCCTCGCTGCCGCCCAGAAACCGGCCATGGGGCTCGGACTGCAGGGACCACCGCCCGTCCTCGTGCGCGGTGATGTTGAAGCGGCAGTCCGTGCCGCGCGTCTCGCTGTCTGCGGTAACGTTTCCGTCTTTGTCCGTGGCGAGGTAGCGGCCCAGGTGGGAGATGAGGAACACCGCGCTGCCGTCTTCACCGGTCTGCTCCAGGGTCCACGTCTGCTTCTTCTTCAGGCTGCTGGCAGAGGCGTTGATTTTGAAGCCGAAAGCCTCCGCGGTCAGATACTTCCCCGCGCTGTTGATGAGCCCCAGAGGGATCCGCAGCAAGTCCCCGTCTGCGCCGTTTGCGGACATGGTGCCGAGTGTCAGGGAGAGGAAACAAGCAGAGATGCTGTGCGTGTGAAAAGAGAAGGGCAGGCGGACAAAGCGAAGGAGAGTTTGTGTGTTGGGGGGTGTCTGAGGGAGGGACAGAAAGAGAGAGGGAGGGAGAGAGAGGGCTGTTCTGACTGATGATGATGCTGATGAATGTCCCTTGACTGTAAAACCAGACTGCCTCTCGGTGCTGCTAGAGTTGCAGGACTGTGAGACTTGTTTTATAACAGCAGAACACGCCCCTCATACATGCAGAGGAGCTGCAGGGAGAGGACTGCAATTTTGGAAAAGCACCCTCACCACACACACACACACACACACACACACACACACACACACACACACACACACACACACACACACACACACACACACACACACTGTGACGTACACAAATCATAGGCCTGTAAAAACTCCTCATTACCATCCAAACCATCCCTAATAACTCTTTCCCTCTCATCCACGTTTGTCCTACTTTCCCTCCCTCTAATTGAGACCTGCTCAGCCTCAGTTCCACATGGATAGATTCTTTCACCCGGTGACAGGACACTGTTTGTTTTTGGGGCTATGCGTGTGTGCATCCTGCTGAGCTGTTAATGAAGATATTGAGCAAAAGTTTATCAGCAGGTCAGATTTTATCTGGTCACTTTAACTTATGGCAGTTTTCCTTGTTCTAATCTTATAAATTAAACTGAAATACGGTTTCTTAAATGTATCCAATAGTTTAAGGAAGCATATAGACTGGTGTTGATATTAATTTGAGCATCAGTAGGCCAATCACCCTCTGATTATTCCACTGGGTCCTGACACAAGCACTTTTCAGCCTCCCAAAATGCAGTTGGTTCAAGGTGTTTTAGGACAAATAAAGAAAAAAGTAATAATGTTGCCAGCAAAAGACTGTATAACATTAGATTAATAGATGGTCACCTGATTGAGAAAAAAAGTGTTGACATGCCCGTACATACAGCAGGAATAAAACACATTATTCTAATAAAATATCACAGTTAAAAGTCCAGCCTAATGTGGTATGATTCTGAGGGTGGCTGACTTGACAGAGCGCTGTTTGTGAGAAGGCTCAAGACCTGGCTCAGCTTGGCCTCTGACTCCTGGTAGGCAGATGATAGCTAGGCTCAGTCTACACCTCAGATAAGCCAACCATACCCACTGTCGGAAACAAATGAGTGAAGTCACTAGAACATGCTCCTAATTATACCTGATTATACCTAAGAGCTGTAATACAGTCAGAAGTGATACGTGATAAAAGTTAGTCCCCAGGGATTAAAAGATGAAGTAAAAAGATTGAAATTCTTTGCTTTGGCCAGGCTAAATGTTGAACATTTCAAGTTGGCTTCATTGCTTTAAATGCAAGAGGTTATTATTTGAGGAAAAACAACAATTGCTGTTTGTATCTCACCTGATTTGAGGTTTTATAGTTGATACTTAACACAAAAATAGCATTGAAATATATTTTTTAAACATTGGGATCCTTTCTGGTGTGACATGACCTAAACCGACTCAGTGTGGAAGAGACGCAAACACACTAAACCAAACAGATCCCTCCCTGCTGCAGGCAACAGGCCTCTCTGCCTCCCCTCTCTCTGTGCTTTTAATCGCCCCTGGTGACTTTCTGTCATGGTAACGTATTTATGCTATAGGGTTTGGGGGTATGTCTGTTATAACGTTCTCTCTCAACCCCTCCGCAGCCTCCTGTCTCTCCCTACTCTCCTGAGGAAGAAACAAGCCACTATAATATTGAATTAGAGCCCCATTTGGAAGCACTGTGTATAAAAACTCTTTAGAGTAGTGCTGGTATAAAAAATAGTAGATTTTAGGAGTCCAAAGCATGGGTTTTCATTTCCCCTTCCACTTGTTTCCTGAGCTTGTTACCCTCTTTGTGATTCCACCTGTTTTCGTCTGCTTGTCTGGTCAGCCTTGTCCTTCCTTCCTCCTCCTCCTTATCCTCCCCTGGGCTCCATCATGACACATCCACCTTTATTTATAGAAGGAAGAGAGTTAACAGTGCTGTGCTGATCTCTTTTTTATAACGAATAGATTAACAAAAACAGAGTATTATGTAAAAACCCTGACAAAGTTAATACAACTGAAAATTTTAGGCCCTTTTGATTTGTTTCTTCTCCCATGGCAGACTTTGTCAATGAATCTGATTATGCTAATTCTATTAGAGCAGATTTTATAACAGGATATTTACTGCAATGGAGTACCATCACAGTCAAACTATGTAGAAGTGATTGTTTTTGGTCAGATCTGCTTTTGAATACTACAGTAAGTCTCAGTTTTATGGTTAAATGTAATTTAAAGAAGCATGATACATTTTAACCTTTCCAACAGAAAAGCTTCACACAAAGTGTAAGTCTGCAGGTTCATGAGAAGGTCACAGCTGATTTGCCTGAGTTTGCATGTGTACTCTATCTCATGATCTGTCAGTATTTATGCAAATTACAGTTAAACATTACCCTTCTGGGGTTTTTGAGATGCATTGTGTATGTGCATGTTGTGTCAGTCAGCTCAGTTTTAATCAAACACTATAAAAGATTTGATTGTCCAGACTTTGCTTTGGTATAGCTCTGTAAAGTTTGTCAAAAGTTTTGGTATAGAGAAAAAAACTTTCCCATGTTCACTTTGCAGGAGACAGACAAAAAGCTATTTGCAGTGGAAATAGAGGAAATCAAATCAACTTCAGATCAACAACAGTTAATCCAACGTGCTTTACAGAAAGTACACAGAAGAAGCTAAAAAAAATGAATGTAACAAACACAGTCTTGCTTCCTTTTGGATTTACAGCTGGTTTTTAACTGTTTCCCAGAGTACCCAGTTTTTTTTTTTTTTTTAATCCTGTAGTTACAGCCCAAGAGACACAGGGCTGCAATCAGGTAACACAAAAACTACAGAAAACTGATTTAGGTTGTTGAAACAAACACAGTCTGATAAAGAAGAAGAGAATTTCGGTCAGGGTCAAAATTGCTAACGAATGTTTTCACGCTGTGGCTGAGGGTTGGATATGAGATCATGAAGAATGAGCTGAGTCAAGCCTCCAAAGGAAGGCTCAGCTGGGGGTGAGGGACAGCAAAAGGTCTGGGTCATGGCTGCCTAATATGGGTTATCACACAGCTTATAGCGCCCTCATATGGACATTTAGAAAACAACAGCAATAACTGTGTGTTCAACAAAAGAGGCTGTTTTATTTCCTTAATAGTACTAAAGGTAAAAACTCAGTGTAAAAGTATTAGGATCTTGCATTATTTAACTGCACTTTTTTCCCCCCAATAAATCCACAAACTTCAACTGGATCCTAAATCCCATCCCTTTATACAATGAGGCTTTAAACTGTTTTTAATAAGACAAGTTGCTTTGGTTCTGTATGTGAAATGTAAATGTACTTGGCACTTGAACTGTTGAATGTCAAATTTACAATTCTGCTAATAAAATAATATATTAACAAGAAATTACATTCAGTTATATAGCAATACTTTAACAGTAGGAATACAAAAAATACAGGCTTTTACTATCACATACTTAAATGGGTATCAAAATTGTAAAGTTACAGTATAAAAGCTGGAGTTGCTGCTGTAATTCACTGTGAAATACTAACAGTAAAATACTTTGGGGAGTTCTCAGTAAATGATAGTAAAAAGTTAATGATGAATTACTGTGAAATAAATACAGTAAAATACTACGGCAAGTTTATGCTAAATCCAAATACAGTGAAGTTACCATGAAAATAATTCAACTAGTAGACACTTACATACAGGAAATTTGCAGAAAAAAAAGTTTGTACATAATTTTTGGTGACACTTTGTGTTTCATTGTGTATGAACAACACTGTCATCTAGAGTGAAAATTGTGAATTTGTCTTGTGTACTCAGCATGCATTGTGAGGATGATGTCTGGGAGCAGCATGTTGAACATAACTTCCACTGAATGCTGAACGACATCTTTCACAAAATACAAAGAAAGTGCTGACAGTCAACTGTTAAATATTCCACAGTTTGACATTTTATTTGTACATTTAAGACTCAAAATGTATTTACTGTATGTAAACATGAATTCCTGCAATTAAAATCCAAATGCCTTTCCATTTCTCTGACTATGATGTCTTTATTTTTCATTTGTGAGTTTCCTTGGCGTGAAATTTATTGTTCAAGTGATCTGTTTAATTGAAGAAAGTGTTTGATGACATGAACAACAATCAGCTGTGGTGTGCATTATTACTGCATAATCAGCTTTTTTAAATGGAATATGACGTAATCATGACAGATCAGTATGATATTCCTGTCATCGCTTGTTTGACTTTGACTTGTTTGGATTGCCAGAGGATAAGTCCTGTCAACTTTTGAGGGTACTCATAAAGATTCAGTGGAGTCAGCTTAACTCTCTTATTCAAAAACAGACAATTGTATGTTTTAGATGAGATGTGCGTTGGGTTTGTTTGCCTTGAAGAAAAGTATGCTGAAGTGCCCGGCTGTGTGGCTCTGGGGGTCCACCACCTGTATAAACAGTATCATTGTGAAGGAGAATATGATACAGCAACACAAGACCTCTGAGTTCTCTACAGACTGAGAGAAATGTTTGAAGAACAATGTAAAATGATGCATCGAAAAATACTCTCAAATACAGCACTTACTTTTACTAATGTCTTCCCTGGTAGAGAGGATTCAGATCACTCATTCACCTGTATTCCTTCTCTGTCTTTTTATATCCATCAGTTTTCTCCTGTTTCCTTTTTATGCAGATTTTTCTTTATGCAGATTTATTTCTATATTTTGTTTTTACAGAAATGATAAAAAATACAATTGTGGAACATATAAATTATTTGTACTTTTGCATGAGAGAGGCAGAAATAAGTCTTGATTTGCATGTGTAACAAATGTCATTAAAACACTGTGTACTTTACACTAATGGCCCATTTACAGAAATATTACCCACTTTGGAAAAACAATAACAAAGACAGATAGCCTACAGCAGGCTGATATTAAAGGAAGGCAACTTGTCTCCCATAGTGGATACATTAGGTTCTCTGTAAATTTAATCTATAGGCCTACAGTTTGCAAGAGAGGGGATCTTCCAGGCTGAACAGTCCATGACTATGGGCTGAATAGGGAGCACTGGGTCTAATGTGTGTGTCCTTTCCTTCACCCTATTCGTCTCCTAAACTAATGCTATTGGTGGTAAACACTTTAAATCCCTCCTTTAGTCTACCCACCACCAATAGAAGACGTGAATAAATGAGTCAGAAGCAAGGAGGGATAGTAAAAGTATCTTAACTGGGCCTACAGTTTCGGTAGTTTTTGCCTAAATAATGTTAAACCCATGATAAAATGATGTTTCCGGTCTGGCATTTCAAAATAAGCCTCTCCCTAGAAATCGCGTTGCCATTATATTGTAATCTTAGTGATTGTTTTCAAGACATATTTTATAAAATACTAAAAAATAGTTCAATTTTTTTCAAATGAAAAACGACTAAACATGCTTTCCATCCATACTTTCCTTTACTTGGCTGTACCTTTATTTTGAAGGCACTATGAAATAGTTTCCGGTGTTTTCTTGCCTCTTCATTGCTGGTCGAACACAGCCCATCAACAGCTGCCTGGTTGCTAGACGACTCAATCCGAAACAATGAAGCGAAAACACTTTCGTATGACTTGAAACAACGCAACATCTAAACGGTGTCCATGGAGCAACGGTCAGTTGTGTATATTTGCGCATCAACAGCCTTTAGCGAGGATAATCTGCAGTGTTGGGGGCAAAAACCCTGAGTTGTTGCTCAGCTAACGTCTCCGATGTTGCCTTATGTTCTACAACCAACAAGAAGGTGTACCTGAAGTGCGTTTTTTGACTCGGGGAAAATGTCAAGATTACACACGGTCAAAATCGAGTTTTTTAGCGCGACGAAACGTTTGCTAACAAACTATGTTAAATGCGACCGCTAAGATGTCTCAGGAGGCGAGTGATGTACTAACAGATGGGGAGTGTGAGGAGCTGGTAAGTCTTGAGTTTCTGATGGGTCAAAAATCAACTTGGTTTACTCTCCTATTTTTTTAAACTACATTATTTTTGAGCCTTGGAACGTTTCTTTAACATGCACTTCCATGTTGTCATCCTTGTGTTCATGGAGCCTGTAGCCCTTAACAGTCTATTAAGTGCCTCATTGCAGGGGCGAACCCAGATTGTTTGACTGGGTTAGTCAGAATGAGGCTTCTAAACTTTAGCAGGGTTGACATGTAGTTTGTTTGAACACACGAATCAGTAGCATGAATGGACTCTTTATGGTATTTATTTTACTTTTATAAGTACTGGTCTGGGAACAGATATATCTTCCTTTTTATTTCATAGTTACAATCCCTATATGTTCCCATATGTACCACTTAGGTTAGGAGTCACAGGTCTAAGATAGTTGATTTAACTGACATTATTGATCAGATGCAGGATGAACATTTGGTGTGAGTGAAATAATTAAGATTATATAATTCCTCATTACTTTCCCTTACTTTCAATCATACCTCTCCATCCCCTATCTCTGACACATGCTGCTCTGTTCATAGGTTGATGAAAGCTTCTCTTTTTCTGCAGATATTTTCGAAAAGGTAAACTCAGTCGCATCAATGATGAACTTTGCACTTTTTTTTTCTTAACACATATGTTTCACCTCATCCAGTTACTTTGGTTAAAAGTTTGCTTTATGTTTATTTCCTATCAGAGAACAAGGAGGAAGAAATCTTCTACCAAGCCCCCTCCTTCTCCAAGTAAGACCTCCTCAGCCTCTCTTTGGACTAAAAAAAAAACAAAAAATGTCGTGATAGTTTTTTTCACAGTGTGTGTTTGTGTATAGGGTCTCCATACCTCTCCAGTCTGAATGTCAACCAAAGAAGAGCAGTCGCTGCCTGGAGGCTGCCGAGGTCCTCTCTGGGGGACACCAGAGGCGACACACCTGGGGAGAGTGTCTCTGCACGTTTCACCTCTCTCAGCAACGGACATGGTAGGCAGAAAGTGTACAAACACAGCTACAGCTCTACAATAGAAATCTTTCCTCAGGAGGTACAGAGGCAGGATTTGAGAGAGGTCAGGGACTCAAACACTGCATGTTAAGCTGATTGTTTCTTGACCGACTTGCTATGTGCTGTGAGCGGTGCCGATGACTTAAGGAAAGACTGCCGGTGTTATGACAATATTCCATTTGTCTCAACCTTTGTTGGAGAAACAAAGGCGCATGAACACAAACAAATTTTTCTTCTCACTTTGGGGTGCAGTTAGATCTTTCCAAGATTCACATGTTCATTATTTGTATGACACCACTCAGTCACCAGTTTGTTATACATAGCTTGCTACAACTCATTCAGTCTGAAATAGAAGTACTACAAATCTTTTATGTAAGTCGTAACATTCAGTTTTAGATTAGGTTTGGATGCACTCTGAAATTTTAGTTTAATTTTGTAAGAGTTTAAATTGTACAAGCTAATGTTCAAAAGGGTCCACAGGAATCGGCATTCACAACATTACCTCAGAAATAGTAAATAAATGAGTCTCTCATAAAATATCTGACTGTCAAAGTGCTTCACAAAAGAATTACTGCAGTGATAGAGCTTGGGAGAAAGCTCAAACTACAAAAACCGAATCAGAAGTTTTAAAGTGAATTAGTCAAATAAAGTGACTTGTATCTGATATTATCTTTGAACGTCACATAATGTCACCTCTATCTGTCTGTCCCCTTTGTCTCAGATGTGTCTCAGACACTCAGACCAGAGTGTGATGTCACACCTGAGCTTCTCAAACAGACCTTGGGCACGAGGAGACATAAACATCTTAACTCTGCACTCAATGGTGAGAAAATGTGTGGGCTCATGGGAATGAGAAGTGAAGTGAGGAAAAGAAGAGACAAGTTGAAGGACAGACTTTGAGGAGTTCTCTGTGTATTTTATCAAGGGCTGTTAAAGGGTGGCGATAGTGTGGGTAGTAGTATGATTAAAAAAAAGAACTCTGCTAGTTTTGTCCTGTAGTTAAAAGGTGAAGATGTAGATGACTTTGTTTGGATAATGCACCATTTCTGTATTTACTCCTGTATGTTTCAGGCTTCTCCATCAATACAGGGGAACACCGAGAGAAAGAGGACATGTATGATGAGATTATTCGCCTCAAGAAGGTAGGAGGGTCACAACAACTTGTTTTGTTGATAAGAAAATGGCAGCATATACTTCAGTAAACAAAGTCTGCTGAAAAAGTCTGTAGTAATGCTGCCAACTGTTCCTATGAACAGCTCTGTGGCTGAAGCAGACTTTCACTCCTCTTAAAATAGAAAAAAGGTTTGAGATATTTTCCTGTATGGATTTATATTGTGTTTGGTTTTAACTGCCTCAGAATTTCCAAATGCACTTTTAGTAGACAGTTTTTTTGACACATCCTTGATATGTGGTTAATAGTAAGTCTTTTTCTGTAGAGTCTTCATGCACAGAAGTCTGACAACCAACAACTGAAAGCCAAACTACGCCGCTTGGAGGAAGACAATGCCAAACGAGAGAAACAGATAGAAGAACTGTTAGATCCAACAAAAGTATGATCACTGGGTTTCATTAGGTTGATGTCAGAAAAAAAGACTGAAATGCAGAAACTTTGTTAAAGTATTTTATCTCTGCAGGGGCCTGAGTACACTCGAAGTTTTGTGGACAAGAGGAAAGAAGGCAGTGTGGTGAGTAAATTGAGATGCTGATGCTGCTGAATATAGCAGAGGTTTTTATGGGTTAAACTTAGAGCTTTTTTGTAATTTTCTTTCCATCGAGGTTGTCAATGGACTGAAGCAGAGGATACTGAAGCTGGAGCAGCAGTGTCGAGAGAAAGAAAATGCCCTCAGGTAAGTTAAATTTATATCTATGTAAAATCACATATGTTTTATGCATTTATGCAAAACTATGTTCAGATTTTTGTTTTCCCCCCCAACAGTAAACTGCAAAGTGAGCTGAGGACAACCAATTTGGAGGAGCTGAAGATCACAATAGAAACATACTCAGAGGAGGTAAAGTGTTTCAAACAAGATGTCAGATTTTTTATTTAACTTGAAGGTTAATGTAAAAAAAAAGTCATGGTGTGTTGATGCATAAAGCCAAAAACAGCAAAAGTTAAAAAAGAAAGAAACTTCAATTGTACAGCTCTAGAAAAGTAAAGAGACTGTTTTCAAATGTCCCTGACTGAAGTAGTTTTATTTCAGTGCCTGTTATATTCAAAACAGACACACTCCACTCTAATTCACAAGGTACCGATTTGGTCACCTCCTGAAAAGCAAACAATCAAAGCTTAGCTTGAATTTCTGCATCAAGAGTAGCTGAACACAATACTTGTGGAGTTGCCAAGATGCCTGCACACTGTGATTTCTTTTTATTTATCAGACTCATTATTGGTTCAGAAGAACTCTATGGTTTCATTGTGCATTACTGTCCATTAATAAAAGTAATCAGTCTTCTTTTTTCTTGACCAGTGTTTATAACCTGCAAGTTAAACATCTTTATGTGAATATTTTCTGTAGAAGTTGAGGAGTTGGGAGAAATTGTTTCTGTGATTGAACTAAACTTAGACTGACATACAAACCTAAATTGTAGTGCCAGAAAAAAGCATACTTTGAGGGGAGTCTCTTATTTTATCACAATCATTTCCAGAAATTTCTTTGTATTTAGAACGCTTTTTTCCATTCACTCTTTGTTTACTTCTTGTCTTGAACTGTTATTGTCACATTCAATTTAGATGCAGTGTGATCTCAGGTGTTAAAAAGAAACTCTCACTTTTCTTTTAAAATATGTGTTTTAAATGTCTCGTCTTTCAGATCAAGAGGCTGAAGGTTCTTTTGGGAGCTGTGGAGAAAAGGTCTGAATCCACCAATGAAGTTAAACATCCACATTTTTAATTTTCAATGGAAAAAAAACGTACTAAAAGTTGTAGCTGTCACCTGGTATTTTACATGTATTAACTAACTGTCAGTCTTTAGATTTTGTCTTATCTTTATCCTCTTCTTTTATTAAGCACATGTTCATATAGTTATCAGTGTATGCATCTTACAAGGACTCCTAAATTCTAAGCCTGTCATCTTGGATAGACTCCCTCCCCTGGGTCTGAGGGCTGTTTTAATCTCACTTCCTAGGGGGTCTTGATCAGTGATTTTTTAAGAATATTTTCCAAAATCTCTTAAAAAAAAGAACAAAATAGTAAAATTTGTCTAATAAACCAAACTTTTGTATCTTGATAACAATAGAAAGAGCGCAGAAATTAAAATAAAGTAAAACTATACTGGATCTTGCTGCCCTTGCAGAGCTCTCTGTCTGTACTTGACAGGAGATTAAAGTATGCTCTCCATTTAGTCCCTCACTTTGGCTTTAGTTCTGCAGTTAGTTGAATTTATTGATATGTGTATGAGTGTACAATATGCTTACGACGATGGCAGATCAGTTTTCTGCCATGTAGCCTTCACCAAAAACACTCAAACCCACATTAAAGTGCACGCACATACACACACATACACACAGGTTTTAGATTTATCTGTTCAGTGGCCTTTAATATATGTAATTATATCACTGTTTATCCTTTTTTTTAATCATTGTTCTGTCTGTTGATGCTGAAAAAAACCCAAGCAGTCATTTTGGACCAATCAAGAGTTAGAGTATTCTTTAAGATAACTAAAAATCGTACCTTCTCCCAGTTATATATTGTGCACTTGAAAGACACTTGCAGATTGGTTTCTGTAGGTTTTCACATTGCAAAACAACAGATCTGTAAAAAAAAAGTGTTGCAGGATTGGTGATAAATCTGAAAAAAAAAACAAAAAAAAATCTCTTTGTCTTTGTGTCCACAGAGGCAGAGCAGAGAGTAAATGCTCACAGCGGCAGCAGAAGGCTTTAAACTCCACAGTTCACCGCCTGTCCGAGGATCTTAAGCTGCTGCAGGAGGAAAACTTTATGCTTAGAGAGGAGCTCGACACGGACAGTCCTTCAGGAGGAGTCAAAGGTCTTTAATGCACAAGGCCACGACCAAACTTTCATCCTTTAGAAGCAGAGACATTAAAGAGGGGGTATTCTCCTGTCCCATATTGGATAAAAGTAGCAATACTGGATGTCCATTCAAGCGTGGGGAAGTTTTCAAACTGCTACATATTGATATGTTGGAAATCCCTGAACCTGACAGTAATCTGCTCATAACTACACTTTCTTATAGTAGCACAAGATCTTAAACAGATCTATGAGACTTGCATCAAATGACAAGGTCATTGCAAATCTACCTGGTTCATAGCACACTAGAGGTGTGAGCCTCAAACACAAAGGTCTGCCCCGACAGGCTTCCACAGAGCGGCTGGGCAATCAGAGAGAGGGGGTTTGTGGAATTTTTCACATCATATTTCCAGTCCTAAAAAAAGTGTCATTTCATTTTTAATTTTCCAATATAACCAGTTTGATTCTGTCAGATTTTATAAGACTAAAAAAAAATTAAAATGAAGAGCAGTAAAAAAATTAAAGATGATTCAAAAGATTAAACTAAGTAGCAGGAAATTTCATGTACTGTAGTTCCAGTGCTGTCTAAAGCATATGAAGATCATCAATCTTCCATCTTGCAAGCATAAAGAAAAATACTTGTGGTAATACAACAATAATGTAATGCAAAAATGGTCTGCATGTGTGTTTTAGGTTACAGAGAGTGGAGCAAACAGAGACTGTTGAGACGCCTGTTGGAGGTGGAGAAGGTGAGAAATAACTGTGACTGATCATCAGTAAATGTCTGCAGTCATGAGTATTGGATCTTCTTAAAACAGCCTACAGCTTTATCAAGAAACAGACTCTTCTTTTATCCAATCAGAGGCTAGAAGAAAGCAAAAGACACACCCAATTGCCCAAGAGCTGCAGCCGATTGGATCAGGAGGTACAGACCAAGCCCACAGAGATTCTGAGGCTTACCATGGCAACAGAGGCAGTGGTCTCTGTGGGAACAATGACTGAGACTGGAGGGGAGGGTTGTGATATGAGTGAAAGCCTCAGCCAATCTGAGAAGGAGAAGGCAGAGCTTGAAGAGAAACTGTCATGTAAAGGGTGAGTAAGCAGCAATTAGCCAGTCTCCCCACATATTAAATGTGACTTAGAGTGGTTTTACACTAAACAACTGAGATTAATGAGAAGCACCATGGAGGGGGCATCATTTTAAGGGTGTACACATGAAGCCACAAGTTAAATTGAATTATTTACCTGCAAAATGGGCACATATCTCTCTCTAAACTGATCTTCTGTGTGCTTTCAGCGATGAACTGAAACAGTTGAGGATGGAAAAAGAAGAACTGGAGAAAGAGGCAGAGCAATGGAGAGATGAACAGACAAAAGAAAGGGACAAAGAGAAACATCAGCATAAGTAAGCTTTAGCTGTGACATTATTGCTTGGTATGACATCTCTGTTTATGTGGTGAAATTTAAAAGAGTGACACACTTTTTCCCATTCCTTGGGAATCACTTGGGAAACACATAGACACTTTGAAAAGTGAGTCTCTTATAAATTTCTAATCTAAATGAATGAAAGACTGAAGAAAGATGTTGCAGTAGAGTAGGTAATGGTCAAATTAGAATTTATCATAGACTGATGGGAGAGTCACAATCTCAGTTTATCATTATCTTGGTCCGTCGTTTACTTAAACCTTACCTTAGACTGACTCTGTGACAGTGTTACTGGAACCAACAGTAACACTGGGGAACACAATTTTTGTTGTTGAGCCCAGTTTACTCTATCACATCAAGTTTTTTGAACTATAGGATCCCCTTCTCAAAAAATATGAAAAATACCTTACCTACATATATGTACTTGTTTTATAAAAAACATCAATTATTGGCATACAATTTAATATGAAAGAAACAGGCAGAACTGCAATGTATATTCAACACTATTATGTTTTTACAAAGGATATGGCTACTGGAGGAGCTGCAGGAGCAGACATGATCTGGAACAAAGGATGTATATACCTATGTAAATAAACCACTAAGATGGAATAGTTAAAAGCTTTGAAAACTAAATAAACAGCATAAAACGAAATTACAACGGTATGCCCATGGCTGCAAAGTTACCAGAAAAGCCAGCACAAATCCTGTCATTTGCTACTATGCTAGCTTTCTGTTTGCAGGTAGTGGCAGTACTGACCTATTGGGAGCTGCACAGACCTCTCACCGCACTGTCTCAATTATGGCTGCACAAACAAGTTGCCACGTAGCTATAGATGAATCCAGTCGTAATCAGCTGGCAACTCTTACCACAGTTATTCAGTGGAATTTTGCTTATCTGGAGGGTAAGCTGTGGAGAAAAAAAACTTGGCTGCAATTTTGGAATCAGCCTACCAATTTTAGTTTAATTCAGCATAAAAATCTAACTCAACATATTTTTTTTTCAAATTGTTCCCATACAGATAAAATCAGTAAAACAGCAAAGGGGAGCAAAAGATAAAAAAAAATAGATTATTTATCTGACCAAAGTGATAGTTTTAAGAGGTAAAGGTGCCAGAATTTCAAAATAAATTTGTAAAAATGGATGAATACAATAAGATTAGCACTAAGACTCACTCTGTTCATTTGAGGTAAATGTGATTTAGAGTCATAGCAGGGTGAGAATGCAGGCTGGTCACAGGTAAGTAATGCTTTGGTTTGCTAAATGTCCCTTAACTTATGTGTCTAGATTTTTTCTTTTGCTTCATTGTTTTAATCTGTTTCTCATGTTTCCCAGACAGGAGCTGGAGCAGCTGAGGAAAAAGATCCAAACTTTGGAGGAGATAAGTAAAACTGCACAAGCTGAGCTGTTGTCTCTCACTTCTACATCACAATTGGACTATAAAGACAACAAAGACGGGGACACTCAGGTTGTTCAAGGTCCAGTAACTAAAAAAGAGAAGACCTCTGAATGTACAGACGAAAGAATTGGGGATGGGGATAAAGTATTGGATGCAGAGAAGAGAGAGAAAGAGAAAGCAGCTGTGGTTATCCAGAAGAACTGGAGGAGGCACAGAAGAAGGGTGTGTATTATAATACTATAGTATATAATAAAAAGAAGTGATGTATGTGTGAGAGAAAAAATGCACAAAAGTTTGAAGTCTTTTTATATATCTGCATCGCCCTGTTTTCTGTCTTCAGGACATTGTGATGTTGCAGTCAACGTTAAGAGGTCACCTCCTCAGAGAGTCACAGCTCGAGGTCCTGCTGAAAGACAACCATAACAAGGTTTCACCCACACAAAAACCCTTTTATAAGGGCTTAGTCACACTATATATTTATCTGTGCTGCAGCAAGAAATCTGTTTTACATACACATATACATATATCACAGTTTTCCCCCACTTTTAGATCAGTAAACATGAAGAGTTAGTGTGAAGTCAAAGTTCAGGCAGCACCTAGATCCTGCTTTGTAGCCCAGCTGAGCGTCATGGACACAGGTTCACCCAGGTGTGGGTAGATGGGTAGATCGATAGAAGATAGAAGCTTTATAGTCATTGTTTAAGATACACAATGAAACTTTGTTAGAGCAATCCTGCACAGTGTTGCAAAAAAGGGTTTCTTTCAAGATATACAAAAAAATATTGAAGTTGTATACATTTGAGTAAGTGAATGGTGAGTAGATGATAAACAGTAAGGTGGCTGAAATTAAGTGCAGTGACAGGATAGCATAAATAGAGACATATATGGATGAATAATAAAATAATAAAAGTTGTTTTGCAGAGAATGAATATGTACAACTATTGTGAATAAGTAAAAAAATACAACAGATATAATAGTAATTAATAAAGTAGATATAGAGTGAATGAATAAAAAAGTGCAGTGACTGAGTGAATAAATAACAAATAAATAACAGTTGAGACTGAGTATAAAAAGAAAGCTTCATGTAGTAGTCAGAAAATGTTTGGTTCAGGCCATGTATTTAAAACGAATTAAAATCACGTAAATGCTAATTTGAGGGAGCAGCTGTCACTGATATGTGATGCAGTAGATTCCCCAGTGTGGTTAGCTGTCTCAAGATATATTTAAAACACCCGGAATCAGAGTAAAGGAAGTGTTAATTAGCAGTTTATAATAAATATAAGCTCTGGTCCCAGCTGTGGGTGACACTGATGTGCATCATTATGAACTATCTTTGTCTAAAATAAACCACTTACTGCTTGGTCTATACCACTAGCTCTGAGCAGTATTTTTCTGTCACTTTTGGAATCCCCCCCTCTCTGTCTTCTTTACTGCACTTTACCACCACTTACCATCTCTGTTACTCCTGAATTCTTACCCTCCTCCCTCCTTTTCTCTGCCTCCTTTGTTTTTAGACGGAGGAAGCATCAAACCGCAGTGATGAAGCATCCTCCACAGAGGCAGAGCTGGATTCAGTTTCCTTGACGATGATTCAGTCAGCATTCAGGGGACACCTGGCACGCTGTGAATTTGCAGTGGAGAGGTGACTCATGCTTCCGCAGAAAAATATTAAAATGATTGCCTAACTTGAAGTGCTTTTGCACCATTTTGAATCCATTTGTGTTTGTGTGTTTTTGTGCCTTAGCCCTGTGCCTTCTGTGACGTCTAAAGAGTTGCCCACGCTGATGCCAATTCAATCTTCTTTGGTGCAAACACCAAGCAGAACAGGTAAGGTTCTGAAGTTGATTCAGAAATTCTTAATAATAGATTTGATATTTGGTTGAAATAGTGCAATAAACTAATTCCCTGTTGTAGTGATGTTTAGGAACTACTTTACTCCCATTATTCTGTTGGGTATGTGACTTTATGTGCCACTCTATCAAGGTACAGGCATTATGTTTACTGGCTCTACAACAGGTTGGCATCACACTGCTTTCAACGACCAAATCTCTCATCATGTCCACCCTGACACCTTTATGAGTGGTGATGGACGATGCTGGCACACTGATCTAATTCCGTGGTGTCACTCGGCTCTGAGCAGGCAGAGTCTTAACAGTATTGTATCAGAGACTGATGAGGACACTCAGCAGCCCTGTGGACCAATATTGTTGCTCAGTACCTCACAGTGAATTTTCTGCTGCACGGGAACTTCTAAATGACCCTGTTAGACTTGACCACCTTCCCTGTAGCTTGCTCCTTCACCTTCCTGATTTTACAAGAAGTCGATAACAGATGGGTGTGTGGAGCGGATCAGCTATGTCAGCTTTGTTTCCAAGAATGCTTACAAGACTGGCCTTGTATTTAATGTGTGCGCAGCTTCACTAAGACTTACCTCTCTGCAGAAAATTCATCTTACATTGCCAAAGTTTTTGCATGATAGGTATGGTTTTCAAAACTGAGTTTACTGTTATTTCGATGCCATAATGTTGTGGTGTTAAGCCTCAACCTAGAAAACTTTACTTCAAATGTGATAAGGCAGTTTCCTCTTGAAAATATGATATCTGCATCATCTAGATGTGTTCTTGAATATACTCTATCTTTGAATTGTGGCACAAGAGATAATGGCTGAACTTTTCCTGTTGTTACCTAGGTGCTGCATCCCCTCATGAAGATAATGATAATCAAGGGGAGAAAGAAGATCCCCCCAATGCAGCCAGGAAAAAACCCACTAGAGGTAAACAGATAATGGAGAAATCTGTTTCTGCTTTCTTATTTTGAAAAGGAGAAATGATGTCAAGACATTCACAGTGAACTGAACAGTAATTGTGTATCTTCTGCAGACCAATCAGAGCTTTGCTGCACGCCTGAATCTGCTGGAGCTGCTGCAAACGATTCTGATGACTCTGATGACATCATTGTATCTCCGTCTCGTCCAATGAGAAGCAGAGAAGTCCTACTCTTATAGACCTCTTGGTTGCGTGTGTGTTTAGAGTGCTTGTATGTAAAAAGAGAGTTTCAACCAAATAATAATGGTTTGAGTTTTTAGTGAACCTACATAAGACAGCTGGGATGTTTCTATATTTGTCAGGAAAACACATTAAACGTTCATCTTGCATGTGAGCTCATTTTTATTTTTTTGTTCTTAAAGGCAGTAGCAGGTTTTAAAAACAATTTTGAAAAAAAAAACATGAAATAAAAGGGCACATAAACACCTCTTTTTGATCACACAGATCAGATCTGAATACTTGCGGTGTAATTTTTTATTTTTAGATACTGATTTAATACTGATGACCATGACATTAGAGCCATTTTTTCTGGATTATTATTTTAGCAATTAGTCTTGTGTACTGCAACAATTGCTTTGTTTGCCAAAGTGCCTACTAGATTTTCAAAAACAGAAATGCACATATATTCATTTTAACTTGACTTACCAAAATGAACCACATCACTGCAACTTCCTCTGGGACTTTGCACACTTGTAGTCAACGATATTTAACATGCTTTGATTGCAAACACAAATTCATATCACTAATCTGTCATATACGCTTAAATTATGTCTGAGTTGAAGGTATGATTGAGGGCTGATTTCTCAACTGATGCACTAATGAGTCAAACTGTGAATAAATTATAGATCAGTCTGCTGCAGTACAGAGTACATTGGAGAATACATGGACCTATGGGAAGGGGTTGTCTGATACTAGGAACGTTTTCTGTAACAGACACATGTTCAAAGGGGGATAACGGTAGACATGAGTGCAGGTTTCTCCAAATGATGTGTGTTGATTTTTTGAGACATTCGATTAAATGCTGTTTTTGTAATGAAACATGGTGTGTAATGTAGTTTGTACTAAACTCTACACATTGTACATTTATTACAATAATCCAGTGATATTACACTCTACATCACTGTTCTGAAATTCATTTTATACTTGAAAGTAAAAAGTGAGTTTTATGATGAATCATTGGTGTGAGAAATTAATAACTAGCTTTTGAATTGGTGTTCACAAAGTATTTTGCTTTGAACTGTTTGAAATGGTCATGAACATCTTTTTCACAGTGAGGTGGCTGGGTGATCCTCAGCTGTGAAGGTTAGCTCATCTCTGAGGGTCAAATGTCAATGTGGAAAGTTATTTATATAATGAGATTCAAAAAAATTATGAAAATGTGAATGATGCCACACCGCTTTACATTCATTCTTAGACCTTGATTTTAGTATTTGATTTTTATGATTAGTCTTTGTCGTTTGGCCTTAAAAAGTAATTCAAAAAGGGAAATATCCAGCTTTAACAGACATGTCTGGGCATGTAAATGAGAGTGAAAACATATACCTGTTGGATTTTCATCAACTAAATGTGAGCCTAAGTTTGTGATGTTTAACGCTGTATCTCTGTCTGAAATCAAACTAAAAAGGTACATTTTGTGGGGTAATTTTTTCTCTTGATTATACCGGACTACCTTATATATCTAATTTAGCTAACCAAATCAAAATCGTTGTTAATTGTGAAACTGCAGCTACTACCTTCAGGAACAAAATAAGCAACCAGCATTTAAAGAAAAAATAAAGTACAAATAGCTGTAACTTAAGTCACTTTTTAAGTTCCTCACTTTCCTAGAGGGAATTTACGCAGTGTTACAATTTAATTGCGTCGAAGAGTTTGAATTCTGTGGCATTAAAAAGACGATGAAGCTCTGTGCTGTAACTTGTAATACAAACTTCTTGACGGTAGGGGGAGTCTTTTATGCGCCTTTGCCCTCTCCCCCCTCTCTCTCCTGCACACACACACACACACACACATACATACACACATTTGCAGAGCTGAAGTTGCCGCAAAGCCCCGTCCTCCAGGGCTTTTTAAACACCGTGTTTGCTTCACGCTCTAACAATATCATCCAATTGAGGAGCCGCAGCGCCAAATGAACTGAACCGACGACCATCGTGGGAACCGCGGAGAAAATCACAACCCGCTATGGTTTAGGAAGAAGACAACGGCAGCATCGTGCGGTGTAAAAAAAAGGAAGAGACAGAAAGATACTGGATTGCGGGTCAACGAGCCTGACGCCTAATCTGCTTTAGCGTTGTCGCTCTCGGGGAAGGTAGACGGCACAAGAGGGGGGCTCCGTGAAATGTGACCGTTATCCCGTTTTTTTCAATGTGGTTGGGACTGCAGCCGACTCGGTCGTTGCAGCTTGCTCGGTACGTTGATGCAGCAGTGCACGGCTTTGGGGTTAAAATCCACCACCGGATCTCGGAAGACAATAGGTGAAATACACACCGGCCTGGATATCCAATACTGCTCTAAACGAGGTTCTGAATCCGCTTCGGCTTCACACTAGGTATGTTGGAATACGGTTCCTATCCTCAAGCAGACAGTAGATGCTTTGATGTCCACAGACACAGAGCCCTGAAGCGAATTCTCGCCTTTCCCCCTCCCGGTTACCTTGACGACTGTGTGAGACTGCGGTAGTTTTAACGGACAAAGCAGGATAATGCTAGCTAATCCGAGTTTTGCTAACAATTTTCATGACTCAGTGTGAAAGAATAAATGAGGATTGAGATTGAAATGTACGATGACAGCTACAACTACATGTGACCTACATGTGTTGGTACAGTAAAGGCAGTATTAAATGAGATTCGTGCTTGTGTATGTGGTTTGATACAACGGCCATTACATTTGACAATATGGTTATCTCATAAAGCTTGTGTTTTGCGGTAGGGGCGTTAATGGGGTGATACGGGGTCGCAGCCTGCTATGCTATTGTCATATCATAACCTGACCCCACATGCATGACCTCATGTATTTAACATCTGCTAAAAACTAGCATTTAAATTAGCATTAAAAAGGTCATTAAATAACCGAGGGTGGTAAACTGTTTAAAAGCACACAAATGCAACTAGCTGTTATCGTCTTACCAGCTCATTAACAATACACAATTATCACCCACAGAACAGAAAGATTTATAAATGTATATATATATGGCAAAAATGTAACACTTTTGTCTGATTTTTAGTGGCAGATCTCGAGTTTCTCTGAAGTAAAAGAAAAGCTGTTAAGAAGCAAAATGTCATTCTGCAGTGTTTTATCCTTTTTTTAAATCACACAGTAGTAAAGTCATGTGTCACTGACAGGAAAAGACTAAATACGAATGGGAAATGAAAAATTTCCTACAAACAAACAAAAAAAACAGTCTATTTTTCTTTTAGCGATATGTCACAGCAGTCATGTTAATGTGGATTACAACAGTACAGTCTTGAGTTCAGTGGTAGTTTTGTGAAACAGCTGTGTGCCATTGGGAAGTCAACTAAATAACAATGAATTATTGATTTAACGTCCCTACAGACTGTGGCATTCGACTACAACTTGATTTTTGTCTGATTGCACAAATTATCCTCTTTTTCTTATGTTCATTAATCTTTCCACCTCCATTTGTTATAAGCAGTGGAATTTGGATTGTGTTGACAGCTGCTTTGCTGCATATGTAATCCTGAACCAACAGCTTGACCAGTTACTGTAACACTAATGAATGATATTCAAAACACCCGAGGCAGAGTGGTTCTCTAAATGCATGTGCATTTGCCTGTGAAAGTACTTGGCCTTAACTTGCTTTTGCATAATTGTGTGTCTTTGCCTCCTTAACTCACAATGTTTGTGTATTTTTCCCAACAGTGTCTGTGTCAATCAGGTCAGAGAGTGAAGTGAAAGCCAGGCAGGTCACTGAATCAGCATGGCGGCTGTAGTGAACTACTCCCCGCCGTGGTGGGTCAATCTTCTCCATCGGATGCCTCATTTCAACCTTGAATTTCAGCTGGTGAGCAGTGATTTCAGACCGGAGGACTCTGAGTATCAGAAGGTAAGACCAATACCGGGGAATAATTGCCTCCCTCTAAGGATTCATCATCCTCTTCATCATGCAGCATCACCTTATCATCCCACCTCCTGCCACCTGCCCACACTATAATTTCACAGGAGAGTGGCCAAGTGGTGACTGAGGCTGTCCTGCAGCCACAGAGTTGTGGGTTCCCTTTTGCATCGATCAATGCTGAGTTTGTGTATGAGAGAGAAATGTCCTTGAACACAGACCCCCTGCTTGCTCCATCATTGTTATGGGTAAATGGTGCGCAGAAACTCTTAGTCGATTTATGGATTGGTCAGGTAATTTTCCACCTAAGGGTCAAGATCCCTGGTATTTGTGGCATAAATCTGAAGGAGTAACACAGTTTTTGGTGAGATTTGACATATAAAAGAAGCTATACCACATTGCAAATAATTGGCTCTACTTAACCCTGCCCACTTGAACTCCACCTGTGCTTTGTCTTTGCACACATCACCTGCTCGCTCTGGACTTCTTGGGTGAGCATCATAGCAGGGCTGTGTTTGAAAAGCCATATTTTAACCACAGTTGAGTTAGTCTCTCGTGTTGGGTTGTGGCATCTTTGTAGAGTTTGAGTGGTGCTGCCCTGTTGTGCCAGAGACCATCTTGTTTGACCATTCAGTGGTTTGGATGGCTTGGAAACATCTCAAGGTTATACCCTAAAAGAAACTAAGGATTCACCTTCAACTTTTGAAAGCAAAGCACCTTAAAAAGAATTATTCTGAGCATGGCAGGCCCACTAAAGTGGTGCCATGCAGCCAGAGTATTTCAAAAGACGTAAATGTTTTGGTTCTCAAAACTTGTGCAATCTGCAACGATGGCTCGCTACCAGATAAAAAGTGTTGGCAGTAGTTATGAATCGGCAGAAAAGGTTTTTTAACATTTTCCAAATCGGCATGTTTTCATTTTTTTGGAAAGCCAAATATGAAATTATTCAGAGATTTTAAAATGTGAGGACTTCCCTCTTGTATTCTATGGTACCTTTAATATCCATGGGCTCTGGACTGTTTGTTAAATAAAACAAGAAATATGTAGATTCCATCTAAGGCTTTGGAAACGTAACACTGCCGACAGGTTTTTTATTGGGTTTGCGATTGGTGAAGAAAATGCTGTGAAAGGGAAAAATTAATCTAAATTTATTGAAAACAAAACGTGCTTGAAGTCATGCAGCGATGAGGCGCTGGCAGAGTGTGCAGTGCTGCATAGAAAGCAGCTCATTCTCATAGATGTGATTTGGCCCAGTTTTGTTGCATTTCATTGAATCCTCAAACAAGGTGACTTTCAGGTCCCTGCACCAGAGAAAAAAACAACACCAGCTCAGGAATAGACATGAAGCAAAATGGGATCATTATGGAATCCTCATTCATGCGCTGCCGTCAGCCCTTCCAATGCAGTCTGCTGACATGTATGGGGAAAGGAGGGAGGGCGTGTGAGTTCAAGAGCCGAGCGTGGGAAGGCACCCACAGCCATGGACAAGGGAGGGAGAGATGGGAACTGGAAAGTGAATCAGGGAGAGAGGAGGAGGAAGAGGAGTCAGAGAGATAAAAAGAAACTGATTGGAGGCGAGAGAAGAGAGAAGGCTCCATGAGCCATGGGAGGTGCTTCCAAACTGCCAAATAGCCACTTCCTGCAAGCTATTCAGTGTTTAACTAAGGGTCTTTGTGTGTGTGTGTGTCAATGTGTGTGACCACTGGAATTTTAAGGACCCCCTTTTAGGACTAATTACATCCTGACATATTTTAGCAGACGGAGCTGTTTCTATGTCACTGAGCATTCTGCCCTATCATCATATGTTTATATACTAACTGTATGTACAGCCGTCGTACAGCGTGAAGCTGTGTTTATATATGTCACATACTGCAGATTCGCTTTCTGTGTCAGTGCGTATTTAGCACTTAGTGTTGTTTGTTGAGGTGAGGTCACAGATCTCCCTCAGGGGTTTTGTGTGTGTGTGTGTGTGTGTGTGTGTGTGTGTGTGTGAATATAGGGTTCTATTCAGGGTGAAATCATTAATTCTGGCTAGACAAGGGGAGGGAAAGAGGGTGAGAAGAAGTAGAAGAAGAAGAAGAAGAAGAAGAAGGAGGAGGAGGTTGAATTGGATTGAGGCAGGGAGTGAGGGAGGGAGGAGTGAGAGAAGAGGGGGTTGAGAGAGAGTGGGAAGGGGAGAAGAGGAGGGGGCTCTGTAGTCTGTTGTGAAAGAATGCTCTCTTTCTTTCTTTCGTTCTTTCACTCTTTCTCTGGAGCCCGTCTTTAGATTGGCTCAGTATATCTGTCTCAAAGGCTTTCATGCATCCACTCATCCAGCTGAGAGACGCGCGCACACACACACACACACACACACACACACACACACAAACAAGGTCCTACACAGTGTCCTTCAGTGCACCGAGTCCGTCACCATAACACACACACACACACACACACACACACACACACGCTCCCACACAATAGAGAGAGATTCTTCTGTGTGGTGTTTTTCTTTCTGATGTGATTTGGCACTGGATCATTTGTATTCAGCTCTGGAGCTCTGAAGCTTCTCAAAACTTTCTTCTCACACACTGTCACTCACTCATTCACTCACTGCAAGAAGCTTTTCTCTTAAGCAAACTGGATAAAAAAAAAAAACTGCTCAGCATTCATTCACAAGGGCAGTTGGTCCCTGATGACTTTGACTTTATTGAGGATGCTGACTCTATGGCTTTTACAAGAACTCTGTCTTGTTTTTTTCCTGGGGAGCTGAAACTGGAGCTCTTATCCTGAGGGTCTGCAAGCCAGTGGAATAGCTACTGTGTGCAAATGTGTGTGTGTGCAGTCGTGTTTGTATTATGGCGGAATTGCAGAGTCAGCGACCAGCCACAGTTAAAACAGCTGCAGAACATTACAGAGGAATCATGTGACCTATAATAACACACACACACACACACACACACACATATATTCCCAGCTGTGGAAAGTAAGTCTGTAATTGGTATTTTGGATAGTTTACCACAGTTTGCACAATGGAAGACATAATATCAGGGAATTTTCAGAAAGATCAGAAAGAAAAATTGCTGCTTTTACATCTTTTGTGTAGTTAGAAGGTTGAGTTCATACCCCAAAGATCATCAAAGGCAGCACTTGATTAATGGTGAGCATTTTATGTAGCTTCCATTGTTTAATTCTTGTTGAAATTGTCCTGGCCTTGGCGCCAGTTTGTTAAAACCATGTGGCTGCTGCTGTCTTTCACACAGCCACTTCATTTCCAACGTCTAAACCAGATATCTCAAACTCCAGTTACCTGATGCCTGCTGAGCATCCAGTCTTGTCCCAAGGGGGCCACTTCAGGCTTTATGACAAAAAAAAAACAACTGTTCAAAAAACTGTACTTCTGAACATGAAGTATTCTACAGTCTTTTTTGGCTTTTCTTGTTAAATGCTTGACACCTGAGAGCGCTTTTTTTCTGCCAGCTGGGCCACGCTTTGAGGGAGGTGGCAGTTGAAACCCTCAGTATGACTTGAAGATAGACATCACTGAATCTGGACATATTCTTTGATTTGCCTCCTTTCTTGCCCCCTGGAATAAATTTGTTGCGTTGACAGCACTTTCTTGTGCTATGGAGCTCGTTGTGTCCCTGGTAGTCTTCATACTGCCCTACATGTTTAGTTGAATACTGCCATGTGAGGTAATACTCCTTAAGAACAGCAACTTCCTCTTTGCATACGAGACAGGTGTAGCTCTCCTTAAGCTGGACAGAAGTAATGATTCTCCTACTTCTCCTGAAACACTCTGGGCTTGACACCAACCTTTTGGTCTTTGAATAAGACATCTTAGTTTAATGACATTTTGAGGATGTTGTCAAAGTGCCAAATGTTTTTTTTGTTCAATTTCTGTTTGGATTTACACAGTGATTATGTTGTGTTCAAGGTCATCTCAGACATTGGATATTTCTTATTGAGTACCAAGACCAAGCCATGGTAGGCCACATTTCACTGGTATGAAGTGGACTGTATGAAATGTTTTTACGGGCCATGTCTGGCCCACAGGACCTCAGTTTGAGACCCCTGATCTAAACTTGATGTCTGCATGAGGTAGATTTCAACTCAGTTTTGGGATCAATAGCAACAGTTCCATATAAGAACTCTCTTTAAGTATCAGTAGCCACATTTACATGAGGATTTTTTTTCTTTCCGAATTGAATCTTTCTGAATGACTTTTCCGAAAACAATAGTATACATGGAAAGGAATATTCCAATCTCTGGTCTGCATGCACCGCTGTAATCAAACAGAATAGTCAATGGGGCATGCAAAGAAAAAGGTTAGCATCACGGGATTTATCAAAGACGGCGGACAACAGTTTTTTTTTATCACGGTATTGCAATACTCCGTATTGCGAGTGTCCATCCAGTCTTGAAATTATGTTCAGTTCTTCACAGTTTGGATCAAAAGCAAACTTTCCTCCAGTGCTGACGGCTCGCCGTCATTTTTAAAATTGAGGAACGTCTCTAGTTGCGTCTTATGTCATATCTGAGCATGAGCTGAAAGAACGCACACTGACAACTTTCTGTTTGAGTGGAAACATGAAACCTCGATCATTTGGGGAAAGGAATATTCCACCCCTGTGAAACCGATGAAATGTCCATTTGGATTGGCACTTTTCTTTCAGAATGAGGTGTATACAAAGGTTAAATTCTTTCCATTTGAGCAAATAAACCGAATGCAAACGGAATATTTGGGTCCATGTATACATGGCTACTGGTAGATTATAGACACTTGGTTGATCAGCCACCAATTTCACCTCACTTCCACTCTTGTACTTGTTCACCATGAAGAGGAACATTCAGCACAGATAATCCTGACTGCAAAGTGCCTTATGGACAGCATGATCCTTAAATATCAGAACATTTTGTCTTATTCTATTGAACGTCCTTATGTTTTCTGTTGTGATCATTGTATTTTGACTTTTTTCAATCTGTATGTAAAGTGACCTACGGTCATCTGAGAAAAGATAGCGATAAATATGACGTTTATGCAAGGTCAGGTTGGATCAAGTCTGTTTAAGAATAATTAGTTTGATAGCTTTGTAGAAATATCATTTTTTCCTGGGTGTAACTCCCGCTGTATTTTCAGATCGATGTCAAGTCACTGTAACCTGTCGAAAAGTGACACTTCAAACATTTAACAGGGTTAGTTTAGCCTGAGGTATTTTGTACAAATGCAGTCACTTTATAACTCGATCAAACGAGGATGTGCCTTCCCTGAACAAAGACTGTATTATTTGTATTTTTGTTGCCTTTGACCCTGTAGCACAGATAAATATCAGCCGAATGAACTCCAGGTCAGTCATGGCCTCAGGACAGAAGTTCAGAGCGGAGAAGGCAAGGCCAAACTAGTAACACACTGACAGGGAGAGTGCAAGGACAACCCGCTGAAGTGGAAGTGATTGATCCTGTCAGCTCAAACACACACACACATGCACACGCGCGCACACACGCGCACACACACACACACACACACACACACACACACACACACACACACACACACACACACACACACACACTTAAACGGCCAGATTGAAAGTAGATCACTGTGCCTGGGTGTTTAGCCCCTCCTCCAAGCCTGCAAGCTGATCTCCAGTAGTGTAGATGTGCACACACAAACTCACACAGACACAGACAGACACACACACACAGACACACACAACACACACACACACACACACACACACACACACACACACACACACACACACACACACACACACACACACACACACACACACACACACACACACACACACTTCAACAGCCAGACTCACCATGCTTATAAGTAGCTAATTGATCCACACTTAATCTGCACTGATGGTTTGTCAGCCTAACAGCTAATCTAGCAGCCATCATACACAGTGAGAGCGGAAGGGAGCAGCCTCAGTGAGCTGCATTCTTAGTCAGATTATACACTAAAACATAGAGATCATACACAATGTTTGAAAAGTCTTTGTATTACAAATTATTACCTACCTGACAGATCTCACTGTCAGCCAGCAGTCAAAATGACCGTTTTCAAATTATTGATTCTTTTTTTCATTGCAATAAATTGCAAATTCCAGCAGCTGATTACAATTAATTGCATGTGTAACGCACACTTATAATTCCATTATTGTGTGCGATTGTCCAGAGATGGTTCTGATTACTCTCTGACATTCAGTGGTCCCTCATTAATGTAACAGAAAGTAAACATTGTTCCCTGGGAACAATAAAGCAAACAAGCCCTCCACAATGTTTGCTGGACTGCCGTCAATTGACTGGAATATTTGTACACTCATTTCTATTGTCACTTATGTCCCTCAAAATTTCAGGAAAAAGGGGTTTTCCTCGAGGCTAGAGTCACAAAGCAAAAAGTATGAGGTTTATTATCATGCAGGACAGAAAAAAAACTAGATGTGGCTTAAGAGATTGCTTCATGATTTAAGTAGTCAGTAGTAATTCTCCTGTTAATTGGTGAAACAGAAAAAAAACAAACAATACACATCTCTTTGCTTGATATGGATATGGGTCACCTCATCGGGATTCCTATGATATTAAAGCTTAACATGATGGAAGGATAATGTGAAAACATCCCTAGTTTTACAGCATGAAGTTTCATTCTCATTCCACAAAGCTTAATGCATGTCACTCCCCATCATTTAAGCCCTCACATTGGTTTGAATGCACAAGAGATCTAACAATGCATTAGTGGAGCCCCGCATGCCTCAACCATAGCACAACATCCCCAGCACTAAGCCTATAGATAATAACACAGGATAATGCAGAGCTTATCCCCTCCTCATCTCCCGTAAGGATCCTCTCCTCCCTGCATCTGCTCTTCTTCTTTAACCTGTTGGAGAAAAGCAGTCTGGGAAAAAGCAACCAACTGACTGTCTCTCACTCGGTACTGCTCTTCAGACTCTCTTCCCTGGTAAGGTTATTCTTTGGTAAAGACAGAAGCACATGAATGCAGACTGTTTTGCACCGTTCTTACTCAAAGTCGAGAACAAAGTGACATTTCAACTCAAGTACTAAGAACATTTAAAGTGAGTTCAATAAAGCATACCTTCAGTCTTGTTAGAGACCTCAGACAATAGAGGAGTATTGATTCCTCAGCAGAGACTAATTGTTCTGGTTTAGACCGCTCTTAGGATATGATCCCTCTTCTCTCTCTTTAGACATCACATTACACCACTGCAGGTCAAATCCTATTATAAATCACAGTGTAGTCCATCCACTGTACTATTCTAGTGACCCACTATCTTGGCTGGATTGGCTGTTGCCCTCCAGAATTGAAACAGTGCCCTTTGCTGGCCTGGTTATACATCTGGCATGTTTCAAATGCTGACCTTATTGGGCTGCATTGTTCTCAGCGTGAAAGGGATTTGTGCCTGCAAAGACAAGTCAGTGCCAGCATATCAGCTGGCTCTTTTATGAATTGATGGTTTGAGTAGTTAGTTATGCAATGTTGTTGATGTCAAGGAATTTTTGCATCACATTTTGCATCAAGATAAGAAAAGATAAGATAACCCTTTATTAGTTCCACAAAAGGGAAATGTATAGAATAACAGTAACTAACAGGCAGTGTATAGTGCAAAAAATACATAATAATCTAACCATAAAAAGGCACAAAACATTTTAACTATGAGAAATAAGAAAAATCAGAATACAAGTGCGAAATGTGTACCCGGCCATAACAGAGGAAAACACTACATATAGAGCACTTACATAACGGTGAGTTAACGTACATGTTAAGGTTGCACCAGTTCTTAAATTGCACATTCAGAAGACAGAGTTTCGACATCAACAGGAGTCAAAGTGTTACTGGTGATTATACAGTTTGACCACAGCTGGGGGAAAAAAAACTTAAATATAAGGTGAGACACCGTGGATGAAGGAGCCTGTCACTGAACAAACTTCCCACTGATGTTAGAGCCTCCTGTACGAGGTGGGACCACAAAATCAGCATTCAACCAGCAATCCTTTGTTATCCTCAATGGACATCATGCTTAGGTTTTTAGCCTATTAGCCATGCCAGCAGCTGAAAACATGATTGATATCATTTTGATCTTAATCTCAGCAATCATCTGACACTGACCTGTTTGAAAACATCAAACATTAGCTTATAAATGGGATAATACAATAGTTTGGTCAGGCAGCAGCCTCTGGTGTTGAAGATATGGAACCAGTGTGGATGATATTTATCAGCATCATTAGAGCTATGGTGCATATTTACCTCCGCCAAGGAAGTTATGTTTTTGGGAAAGTCCGTCTGTTTGTTTGTTTGTGAACAACATAACTCAAGTGAAGTGATCAAATTTTGGAGGTGATCTGGATCACCTTGTGGATCCTGGATTTTAAAAGGATTCTTTATCACTGTGAGATAGGGCTGTTTTCACCACATGTGTATATAACTCCACGATAAATGGTCGGATTGCTTTGCAAAACAATACAAGACAAGGTCACCATAATTTCTGACAGATGTTTAAGTACGATCCAGATCCTGGCAATATTCAGGATACTAAGATCTGGAATATGAAATATGTACTGGCTCATCATAATTTCCAACACTGTCAGGTAACAAATTATTGTTAAAATCCCGCGACTAACACCAAATTGTAGCAGACAGTCTGCTAAAAGGGAGTATAACATTAAAGTAGGACTAAAGTGTTGCGTGACATTCACAATATGCTTAGTGGAGGTTTGTGCTCTCTGAGTGCTTTTCTCGTTATTTGCAAGGAAGCTGAAAAGCTCACCTTACCTTAGCTTCTGTAGCTTGGTTGACAGAAAAATTAGAATGTTTCCAATATGGCGCCACATTCATCAGACTTTTAAATCTCGCTGTAAAAACCAAAAGGCTGACTTCTGAGACAACTGTCTTTGAGATTTAAGCACATTACCATGTTTAAACTATCGTTAAGCTCAAAGCAGAGCTGTAAAGCATTGCCATAGACTTTTAGTGTTATTACCCTCCAAAACACTGGTTTACAACCTTTTATGGTTCTCTGTGATTTTAAAGCTTGCAGCCCTTCAAAATAAGATACTGTTACACCCATATGGATGGTTGTAAAAGTCTCTTGGTGGTAACCAGTTCAGTCTTTGTCTCCTTATTCCGTCAGGATTCAAGACAAATTGTTTTTTTTGCCAAAAGAAAAAAGAGGATTTGTGTTGTTCTGAAATCCCTCAGATAAACCATATGACCTCTCTTACGTGTCTCTGGGTAGAGGACCGCTGTGCTCTCTGATGTATTTTAAGAAACAAAAGCCTTCACATGTCTTGCATTTTTTAAATATGATGTCAGATCCAGCCCACATGCACACTTACACTGGAGGTGCACAAATTGCTGTAGGGTGAAGAAACCACTGGCTGGCAGTGAGGAAAAAATTTAGGTCAGCACAAAAGCGAGCCATTTAAAAGCATGTGAAGCTCAGGAAGTCTGTGAGGATCCTAGAGGTGGAGCTTGATTGTGTTATCATCCATGGAGGAGTCCCCAGAATCCCACTGGTGATGTTTGTCTGACTAGAACTCCAGCAGTGTACCCGTTTTGTCTGTTGTAAGTAGTTTAGCAGGTGGAGATTTTAGTTTTCCAGAAATGTGCTCATGTCTCTCCGTGGTCCTGCAGTACGATGACTTTTCCAGACAATCCCACAGGGGGAGGAAAAACCAACTGCCTGTGCTCTTTAAATAGTGATTTAATCAGTTTCATATTGGTGAAACAGCCTTCAGCTCTTTTCTCCCATTTCTCTCTTTTATTATTCACTTCAGTCATCTTCTTTCACATCATCTTCCTTTTCTGTCTCTCCAATCTGCCTCTTTTTTTGTTCCAAATGTGTCCTCCCCTCCTTCCTTCTTGTGTCTGCCCCAGCTACTCCTTCCTCCTTTTACACTTCAAAGCTTTTAGAGGGTGTGTGATCTGCGTGGTGGGTCTCTAGTGCACATAGCTCCCCAGCAGCATCCCTTCCGCTCATTTTGAGGAGGTGTGCATGTTTGATGGTGTGCAAATGTGTTTTTCATGGTATCCATCAGACACCCATTTAACAGCTTCTGTTTTCTGGCCTCAAATAGCTGTGAGAGAGGAATAGAGTTTGTGTTTCTCTAAGTGTCTGTCTGCTCAGGAAAGGCTGCATCATGTGGTCTGTCTGTGTATCCAGTTTCTGCTCATATCAGCTAATTTGCTTCCTGTGTATTTAACCGGCTTTCTAAATTGTCCCCTTCCTCGAGATAAGGACAACTCTCTCATATATGATGCTCTTGTTTACTAAACAATAAAGCCTACAGTGAAAGTACAACATAAGCTGCTTGTAACAGTTTCTTTCTCTGTCACTCTTCTCCTCAGTCCATTCTGCTGCTGGGTGCTGTGGCCTTGCTGTGTCTGGGCCTGGACCTCCTCTTCCTCCTATTCTACTCCTTCTGGCTCTGCTGCCGGCGACGTAAGAGTGATGATTCCTCGCATTCACATTCGCACTCCCAGCAGCCCAGCGCCGATTGCTGCTGCACCGCCTGGTGCGTCATCATCGCCACCCTCGTCTGCAGGTGAGAGGTTACCCCCGCTAGAATAACAGCTTCAAGACACTTCCGTTTTATTTATAAAACTCATTTAGAAACAGCAGAAGTGCTGCACAGTATGTGAAAAAAACAATACAGTGAAGACTGCAATTGTGCAGGAACATTGCTGGTTCAAAATGTAAAGATTCCTTTAGTTAAAAAAAAATCATTTTAGACTTGATATGCACCACACTTACCTGACAAGGCCAGAAAATCTATCAAAAGAATAAATCGGGTAAATAAAACATCTATGGCAAGTTTCTTTAAAAGAAAGAAATCCTATTAAAAAAATAACTAAAATACATTTCTCTTACCCAATTGGCAAATCTTGCATCACTTTTGATTATTAATGCCTTGAATAAGACATTTCTCTTGAATTGTTGGATGACTGTGGGTCTTTTGAGGTCTAATATGACATTTTTTTCTTAGACTAAAGCACAAATGCTTCCATTTCAGTTGTTGCAGTGCATGTTTTGCGGTGTGAGGGACAACAAAGAGGGCAGACCTAAATAAGGATGGCTACTGGCTATTTTACAGCCAATGGGCTATAGCCGCGTTTCCACCAAGCAGACCGGTTTGGTTTGTCTCGGTACGGCGTGCATTTTGTGGCGTTTCCACTGACTTATCCTGGGACAGATCCCCAAAAACCAAGACGAGCCAGCCTACTTTTTTGGGACCCTTCTGTATGTGTGTCAGACTGAACCGATCCGCTCTCGGAAGGTGGAGAAACACACTGCCGACTGTTGATTGGTCAAAAGAATCTTCACTTACCCCCACAGCTGCTGCATTTCTCCTGGGGGCACACAGACTTCTCTGAAACATAGCTTGATTGCACTTTGTATCAAAGAGCTACATGCCAATCACAGAGCGAACGAAATGCTGCATCTCTTCCATCTATGCTCTTTGTTTACTGTGTCACGTTTTTCTTCTTTGTTGGATTTATTAGCTGGGTAAACTGTGTCGCGCTGCTACGGCATCACACTATTGTTTACCAGCTGGCGCTTGCAGCATCTAGCTTAAACGCCTGCTTAACACGAGAGGGCACAGTTTGCTGTGGAAACGCAAACGGGATCAGGCTTAACTGTACCAAACCATGCCAAACTGTACTGAACCAACCCCGACTGCTTGGTGGAAATGCGGCTAAAGACAGCCAGAGCATGGTAAATCTAGTTAGGTACTCAACCCCTTATTTTTTCAATAACAAAGTTAATGAGAACTACACAGTGGTGCAGTGGGTAGAGCTGTTGCCTCACAGCAAAAAGGTTCCTGATTTGAATCCACCCAGTGGCCTTTCTAGTAGTAGTGTGCATGTTCTTCTAGCGCATATAGTATGTGGTTTCCCTTTGGGTGCTCCAGCTTCTTCCCGCAGCCCAGGTTGTCTGTATATACAACTTCGGAAAGATCAAGAAACTACTGATAATTTTCAGTTTCTCAATTATTGCTTTTTGTTGGGTTTGTGTTCGAGTAAAGTGACATTTGTGGTTTATTTCCGTAGACTAATGACTCAGTTCTGCTTTGTGCCACCCCTGGTTCAAAAATTGAAGCAGCTCAGCTTTGTTTGATGGCTTGTCACCATCCATCTTCAGGTCTAGAGGTCGGGCTGACCATGACCAGGATTTGACCTCGCCTGACCAAGCTGTGTGACATGGAGCACTGTTCTGATGGCATGATTCATGTGTGGCTGTGCAGAGATGAGTCTGTCCATTCTCAGTGTTGCTGAGGCACCTCTAGATCCTCTGACCCTCCACCAAATTTCATAGTGGGTGCTAGACATTGTGGCTTGTAAGCCTTTCTCAATCTCTGTCTAACATTAGACAGAGACTGGTGGTGGACAAAGCTGAAAACTGGACCATCCAAGAAGAGGACCTCACTCCAGTCCTCTGTGGTCCAGTCCTCATGGTCAGCCTGATGCTCACTGCATCCCTCTGCCAGTAAAACTAGCCATTGACCCTTCTTTACTTACTCTATACCTTTATTTTCAAGTCTTTTGATGTGGTTGATAGTTAGTTTTTGGTTTCTGTTACTTTTGAGGTACTAGTCTAGCTGTTTTTGCCATCCATCCATGCAAAAAGATTGTGATTTCCACATCAGTGTTTTTTAAACTTCTCCATGTTCAATAATATTTAGTTCAGCTGATCACCTTGGTATCCCATGGATTAAGGCGTGCACATAATGATATTTAACGGACATTGGAATAACATGTAAATGATTGAGAAAAAAAATGCTGTTGTCTGTTGGGTTTTTTTCAGAGGTGATTATGTTAACTTGTTGATGGGCTGGTAACCTGTCCAGGGTGTTCCATGCCTCTTCCCCTGTGACAGCTGGGATAGCCTTGTCAAGAATCCAGAAGAACAGAAAACAAACAGAGGTGGACCCTAATGCAGATAAACAAAAAAGGTCTTTATTTAAACTAAACTCAAAAATCCAAAACTCAGTCACCAGAAAAATACTCAAAGACTCACATGACCAAAAGACCCAGATTCTTTTCAAACAGAACATGCGCAGAACAACGATTAATGTTCCTTTAGATGGGGATATCCCAATAAGCATATACCCAAATGTTTGGGTTAGAAAAAGAGTAGCCCAGGGGTGATTTTCAGGCTTTTAAAAACCAGAATATGAGCATATTCTGATTTTTCCAAAGGGTTATTGGTGTTATTGCTAGTATTCTGAATATGAAAGGGTTACTGTCTGCATGTAAACGCAGCCAGTGACAAGATAAAGCCAAAACACAGAAACACTAAGAATAAACATAAAAGACCTACACATGACAAGAGCTAAATCAAAAGCCAAGAAATACACAAACCCAAAATTGAATCATGGCAAGCCTGTCCTTCTGTGACCCCAAGCAGAGATAATAGATAGATGCAGTCTGAGGAAGTAAATGTAAATACATGCCATGATTCCCCTCCTCACAGAAGTTTTAAGTAGTCTTGAGAAGTGTTCATCACTAAGAACAGTCACTACCTGTAAGTCACATTTTTTTTACTTAGGCAAAAATTCTCTCCTTTTAATTCTGGTCTTTGTTCCTACGTGGTTTATTTGACTAATGGGTACAAAAGGTTTTAAGTTGTGATAGTAGATTACTCTGACTAAAAGACAAAGGTCACAGTAATATCTCAGGTCAAATTCTCAATCAGAGTACACTCACTAAAAGTTTTTTTCATGTCCATTTTCATACTCACATTGTTATAAAAACAGCTGATAACACTGCTCACTCTGAAGCAGCCACACTTTTTCGGTCCATTTAAAGGCAGTGCAGAGGTTGCTTGTCTGCCTACAGTATGTTTCGTTTGCTTGACTTGATTGCTTGTGTTGAGCTGTATTAGATCTTACCCATAAAACACAAGTTCAGATCAGTTGAAGGCCAAATATGCTCTTAAGGGCTGTAGTAAAAGACAAGATGGTTGTTCATGTCCTTCTGCTCTTTGTCACTTTGGCAGCAAAAGAAAGAATGTGCTATGAAGATGAATTAAAGCAGTAAATACAGTGCTGTAAAGAAAAACACATGATGTAATAATTTTAAAGCTATCAGCCTGATTATATTGCATATTTAAGTCACTGAATGTCAGGTAAATAAAGTGCAATCTTGTTCTGTCCACCAAGCCATGGGACAATTGATTAATGATGTTTTCCTTTGAAGATATTGCAGGAATCCACTTCAGTTTTGTCCAACAAGCACAGATTAATAATCTGCTGACACTCTAACAAGCAGTTGTGTTTATGTTTATGGAGGAGTAAAAGGAAAAGAAGTGCAGGGTGGGTGGTCTGAGGCAACCCCTGAAAATGTTCAGATTTCTCCAAAAGCTTTTTTTCCCTGCCGTGTCATCATTTTGGAGATACAAGCTGAGGTTCACTTGATGTCTCAGTCTGGTTAAAGCAGCAAAGCCCATGTGGTTAAACTGAGAGCCAGCCAGCCAGGCCGTCACACTCCAGTGTTTGTGTTTACCTGACTCTGAGAACCGTGTGCACTCACTGAGATCTTTCACCCAAATGATCCTGTGTAGCAGCACAGGGAGTATTTTAACCACAGATACTGAGGCAGCATGGGATCTGCAACACACTCATACAGTACACACACTCATCATCCCTACAAACGATCCTTCTTTGATTTATTCCTCTAACACTTTTCCACCTCATGTCTCCTCACATTTTCTTCCTCTCCTCCCATTTCCCTCATCTCTGAGAGTCACCCTCTGTTATTTATCATTTCTCTCTGTTCAGCCTTCTCCCTGGCCTAGAAAGGTTGCCATGGAGACAGAAGCAGATTTGATGCAGAGACGAGAAATGAATAATACAGTCAGGGGGAGCCGTGCATGTGTGTGTGTTGGTGTGTGCGTGACTCAGGGCTGAAGATTGTTTTTGTTGCAGGTTTTAATATTTTATGATTTACGATAATATTTTTTGTTGAATCTTTGATTTGAATCTGAGGGTGTTCGTGAGTGTGAGGGTGTGTGAAATTGTAGATGCACATGTGCTTTTGCGGTTCTTTGTTCACAATATAACATGACATCATTGTTTATTTTTGGACTCAACACCAACCACATGTGGACTTCCTCTGTTTGTGTGCAGGTGCAGGGTGAAGCTGTAGGTTTGTGGCTTTTTGACTTGTACATGGATTAGTTGAAGACAAATGATTATTATTCAGATGTTTTGTTGTTCTCTAGTTTTTTTGGGCTGCTTATAAATTAAAAAAACAAGTCATTAGCTTGCTTCAGGCTCTTAGTAACAAGTTAAGTTTGTTAGGTTTAACATGTTTGTAACATATAAAGTCTGTATAGAGGTCTGTCTTTTGTCAATCCTTGAACAGTTTCTTAACAATGAAGTTGAGGATTACATTAATCCACCCTTCTCCTTTTACCAGAATGATATTTAATATAGAAATAGATGGTGCAGAGCTTTTTTCAGATTCTATTTTGGGCTTTTTCATGCTATACTGAGTGATAGGCAAGTTAATACAGAGGAATTACAGAAAACTGCCTCAGAAATGTGCACTGGTTTTCCTTTTTTGGAGAATGTATTTACAGAGTTGATCTTGCCAATGCTGCCTGTATGACTTTTTAACTTGTCTCTGCCAGCCTTCTCTGCCTTGTAACCCAAGCTGTGCATCATGAAAAGAGTGATAGGGGCAGGAAGTGTTTAACCAGAGAGGCAAACAAATGCAGAAGAGGGGAGCTGAAAGGTATTGGAAAGAGAAAGGAGTGGGAGAAGAGGAGGCGTGGTAGGAGAGAGTAAGAGGATGAGTAAACAAGAGCAGAGAGAGAGGATTTACTGGAACACCTGAGATGACTTGGAGGATGAAGGATGATGGTGGGAGGGAATGAATGATAGGAGATGGACGGATGAAACGTAGTCTACAATGCACATTTATAAACTCTACGTCTGTGTTCATCTTTATTCTGCTCCTTGTGGCAGCTGCTTTCTCTCTGTATTTGTTGTTTTGTGTCAAATGTCCTCGTAAAGTCCGTTTTACAGCTTTGAATCACTTGTACACATCCGCACAATGAAGTGTGTCTGCGGGTGTGTGTGTAAATCCACTGTAACACGGGGGTACTCAAGATCTAATGGGCTAGAATGAATTGCCCTAACAATGGCCATAAATTTCCCTCTGCAAAACTGTCTGGTGCTACTGTGCAAACGGAGGCATCATCAATACAAAGGGTGCAGTCATATACACACACACACATATACAGTACACACACTCTCAAACAGTACACAAAGACAAAGAAGGGGGCTACAAGAGCTCGATAGAGTGAGGAAATGAAAGCATAGGGAGGGGGCTCTGAGGGGAAAGAGGGGGTGTGAAGTGCTTTACGGCGGCTGAATGTGATGTTTTTGGTGTGAACATAGTGAAAAGGAACCAGGATTCTGCAGAAGCAGTGTTGGGGCCTTGAACCTCAGATATTGTAGCATGTGTGAATGTGGATGCGGAGCTGCAGAAGGATCATATTATGTGCGGTCTGGTGACCCAATTATTGTGTAGACTTGGCCTCTGTGTGTGTGTGTTTATATGTGTGTGAATCACTCCTGGTAGTCCTGCTCCTGCCTGAGGCCCAAGGGTGACACACAATGCAAAGAACACAGAGCTCAGCGCTGCCTGTTGCTGGTTTATAGTGGAAATACACTTAATAACTGAACTGTATTTGTTGTCTATGTGCCTAAAAATCCAGAGATTGGATTTTTAGGCAATCTCGATAAATATGATGCCATCTGATGATTGAATAAGTCATTGTGCTAATGTTCGACACGTCCTATTTTTTTTGCCCCTACAGTGCTGGCATTGCTGTGGGCTTCTACGGAAATGGGGAGTCGAGTGATGGAGCCAATCGTTTGGCATACTCCCTCCGCCATGCCAACCGCACCGTATCAGGGGTGGAGAAACTGGTGGGTTCCTCTCTCTAATGCTTCAGCAAGAAACAGAATAGAAAAAAAAAATGTGGTGCAATGGCAGCTCATCGCTGGTTCATGTCTCCAGGTGACAGACAGCGCCCTCGCCTTAAACCAGACCGTGGAAGAGAACCTAGCGCAGTTGGAGACAGCCTTCCAGGAGCAGACAGACTACGTGTCCATTGTCCAAAAGCTGCAGGGACAGCTTGATGAGCTGGTGAGGCTGATGGTGGATGTTCCTTTTTGGTCCAATACTGACATCTCCCTGGAAGACCTGGCCCGCAAGACGGAGGCTTTTGATTTTTACAGGTTAGTATCTTCACAGGATCTGAAAGTCAGGGCCTTTGATCACTGACATAACCAGCTCAGCCCTGCATTACCCCGTCAAGTTGTTTTGGTTCTCTCTTAGTAATTAACTAAAAAAGCACTTAGAGAGCACAGACCTCCGCCAAGCAAATTGTGATCTTCACGCAACACTTAAGTCCTACTTTAATGTTATACTCCTTTTCAGCAGACTGTCTGCTACAATTTGGTGTTAGTTGCAGGTTTGTATGATAATTTTTTACCTGACAGTGGTGAAATTAAATTTATGATGACCCAGTACATATTTCATATTCCTGATCATAGTATCCAGAATTGCCAGGATCTGAGTCGTACTTTTACATGTGTCAGAAATTATTGTGACCCTGTCTTGTATTGTTTTGCAAAGCAATTCGACCATTTATCGTGGAGTAATATACACATATGATGAAAACCGTCACTATCTCACAATGATAAAGAATCCTTTAAAAAATCCTGGATCCAGACTGTGATCTGGATTCCCTCTGAAATGTAATCACTTCTTCCTTATCCCATTTTGAACATTTCCTGAAAATTTCATCAAGATCTGTTTGTTACTTTTTGAGTTCTCCTTGGTGGAGGTAATAATCCTCTATTCACATGAAAACCTTGTTTAGTTATTTTGTATGTTGTTATGTTTACAGGTGGTTGGGGTATCTTGGCCTGCTGCTATTTGATGTGCTCATTTGTCTCCTGGTGCTGTTTGGCCTGATACGCAACTCTCGGGGCACTCTGATTGGGTAATTTTCTTTACATCACGGTCTAAAATCTGCTCCTATTGGATGAGGCTTGTCCACAGTGTTAAAACTGCCTCACCCATGCATGTTATCGAGCTGCATAATGACTGAAATCATGTATTGTTATGTCCTTCAGAGTGTGTCTACTGGGGGTTCTGACTCTTATAATCAGCTGGGGGTCTCTCGGCCTGGAACTGGCTGTCGCTGCTGTAAGTGTAACCATGGCAACATCGCCAGGCTCTCTGGCTCTCTGCAATGATGTAATCTTTTTTTCCCAACCGCTCGAATGAGCAAGTGAGCAAGTTGTGTGTGTGTGTGTGTACTGCGCTAATGTTGCTTTGGCTTGATGTGTCGTGTGCTCACCCTCCTACAGTCAGCCAGTGACTTCTGTGTTTCCCCGGACACCTATATCACCAGGGTAACCAAGGAGAATGCTGTCATCAACCAAGGTATGCAGACAGGAAAAGAAAGAACAAGGACCACTAGCATGTATTTTAATCATTTGAAAAAAATGTTTCAACCTTTGGTCGTCTGAAACCTCCACCCTGCAAACGTGATTAATCAATAGAAGGAATGATTATGCAAGCGTAACGGAAGATTGGTGGAAATGAAAGAACAGAAATGATCGACCAGTGATCCAGTCATGGGACAAGTGTAGATTTACAAACCAACAGGAAAATCTTGAATAAACTTGAGTCCCCACACTGACAGTTGAAATTTACCCTGACGTGCTTCTTCTATTTTAAGAAATAAGTGTGTGTTTGTGTGTAAAAGTGTGAGTGTGTACCCTCACTGGGACTGGGTTTGACTGACACTGTGGTATTGAAAAACTCACACACTCTCTCTTTCTACTGACTGCAATGCATCAGCAATCCTGTCCAACACACACACACACACACACACACACACACACACACACACACACACACACACACACACACACACACACACACACACACACACACACACACACACACATACACACACACGCGCGCGCGCACACCCATGCACACACACACACCTCCTTGCCAGTCCCAGTTGATACAACAAAATAAATAAAATATTAGGAGCTCATTTTTGTTCTCACTCAGGATCATTATCTGATTTGCTTTCTCTCTTTCTCTTCATCCTTTTACATCCCTCCTTACCTGTCTTGCTGCTCCACTTCCTCTTCTGCCTCTTTCACTTCCTTGCACTCGTCTAATGAGTTCTGTTGTCTGTCAGTTGTTTTCGCTCAGTGGAGCACAGATGTTACCTCTGAAACACACACAAACAAACCAAACAAACACACACACTCACACACACACACAATTATGCTGAGGAGAGATAACAACCTTAGAAAGGTTTAATGTGGCTTGTTTGGATTGTTTTAAATGTTTTGTCATTCCATTGATGTTCATTTTTTGGTGCATTCTCAGACATCTTGCAGTATTACCTGAGGTGCAGCTCTGGCCAAATTAACCCCTTCCAGCAGGTAAATTCTCTCTTTTTCTCTCTTTTTGGATTAATTTTTTGGGTTCTACTGTTTTCTTTTTTCTTCACTACAGCTGATTTACCTGGTTGAACCTGTAAATGTTATATCCAAAATGTCTTTATGTGTTTGTGTGTGATTGTTTGTCATTGTCATGTCTCTTTGTATGTTCTGTAGAGGCTGTCAGGGAGTCACAAAGCATTGGTGGAGATGCAGGATGATGTGGCAGAGCTACTGAGATCAGCAACACGTGATTATGCCAGCACCAAGGTTTGTGTGCTGCATGCATGCGTGCCCAGTGTTCTGTAGGTCTTTATTTTCAAGGATGAGTGAATCCGCTTCAGTGGGAGCGTGATGAAAGTGGCAGTAAAAAACACACGTGTTCACACAGCATGTGTGAAGGATGATATCTATACTTGCCTCATGTGTGTTTTGCAGGGAACTCTCGAGCAAATCCAGTCCGTGCTGAATTCCACTGAAGTTGGCCTTCACCAGCTGACCGCTCTGGTGGACTGCCGCAGCCTACACATGGTGAGCCACTTGGTGTGTTGTGGTTAAAACCTCAAGTCCAACATTTTCGCACACAACTCACTCTGTTGCCCTTTCCTGTCGTGTAGGACTACGTCCAGGCTTTGACTGGGCTCTGCTACGACGGTGTTGAAGGTCTCATCTACCTGGTTCTCTTCTCTTTTGTCACTGCTCTGATGTTCTCTTCTATTGTGTGCAGTGTGCCGCACACCTGGCCTGGGAAGAGGTAACACTCACATGACAGACATACACACACACATAAAGTGTTTTGAACGAACACAAAAAAAAAGTTTCTGACAGCCTTTGCAGTCCTTTATTTATTTATCTAATCTGTACACTAACAGCTAACATGATACTACTTTTAACCCCTTAACTGTATAACTGAATCTAAATTGTGCTGAGCAGATCAGGAAAATCAGTAAAGAACCTCCTCGGAGCCCATGCATGTCACTCTTTACGTATATTTGCCTCCTGAGCTGATTGTATCCTCCTGTTAGTCTCTCTGCCTGTGTTTGCATCAATCAAGTTTTCTCAGCAACTTTTTCTTTATTTTATTGTTTTGTGTCAGCATTGTCTGTCCGGCCAAATTTTGTGTCTACGTTCGTACATACTTTTTAGTTTCCATTCTCCACTCTGGACTTGGAGCACCGATGTTGTGTTAGATTTTGTATCACCACGTTTTTCTATTTTTCGTTGTGTGCCCCACTCCCTCCTTCTGTTCCGCCCCTCTTCCTCCTCTTTCCCTGTCCTGATTTGGAAAATGCTTTGGGCTTCAGCGAATGACGGTAGATAATGAGGAAGTTAAAGGACCCTATGGTCTATTAAATAGCTCATTCAAACAACCCTGCACTATTTACAAATGAATCACTGGGGTGAACTTTTTATGAATTATGACACCGGGCAGGCTGTGCCATGAAAGATGCATAAACAAAGGTGTTTTATGTTGGTTTGTCAAATGTACATGACCAGTAAAGGTAATGTATGACCAAGTTCAAGTCATGTCCCTGAATACAACAACAATAAAAAAATCTTATGGGGGTTGGTTGTTATTAGTCTGACTGTGCTGCAATGGCTGACTCTAACTAGTGAGCTGTACAGCTCAGCTCTTGTTCTGTTACCTGAGTTAAACTCCTCCATCTAGTGGCCAGTCAGTGCAATAACTCCACTCGCGTCTTTGTCTTCCCAAAAAGAAAAAAAAAATTAAAGGGCAACAAAAGTCTGATTAATATGGTCTACATGTGTACTACCATGTGATGGATGGTTGACCCATACATTTTAGAAGCCATTACATTTCTGTAGCCAGAGATCCAACTTCCAAATCAGCACATATCTTATTTGATGCCTCAATTTTACGTTGCTGGCCTTTTTTTTCTTTAAACATTTTTCCCCATTTTATGGAAAATGGTTTCTCCTAAACAAGCCATGTTACCTCCTTTTTTCCTAATTTATTTTTGCTTTGAGTTTCATGGAGCACTCAGCAATGCATGACGTATTTTAAAGAAAATGAATTGTTGACATTTGACTTTGTTTGGACAATTTGAAAGCACAGTAATAACCAAAAGTGAATGTTGACTAAAGATGGCTGCATGAAGAAATTAATGCATGTTGGTTTCAAGAGAGCTTTGAGAATATCAAAGTGTCTACTATCTGCTTGCTATTTCATATAATGAGGCCTATCTTCGCAACAAATACAGTGTTATGGGTTCACTCAGGGCTGTGTAGTATAAGAAACCCCACTGTGTTTGTTTTGGTCTTGTTTTGTCGCTAAAGGCTGCCCATGCTCTTTGTTTTCCTGGTCAGCTGATTTGGGGCTCCAGGTGTGGCCGTACAGTCTGTTATATTAAGGGACTCTTCGTAGTGCAAGTGCATCTTCCCCTCTCCCTGAACCTCCTCTTCAACCACTTGTTTACACTCTGTTGTCTCTCTTGGATCTCCCTCCCCTCTAACCTTTCCCCCCCTCCTCTTCATCATGCCCTCTCGTGCCCTGCCCTCACCCTGACCGATTGAAGGACGGATGAGGAAGACGGAGAGGACGAGTCGGGTGCCTCACGGGGCGGTGTGCACGATAACCTGTACCGCGTTCACATGCCCAGTCTCTACAGCTGTGGCTCCAGCTACGGTAGCGAAGCTAGCCTGCCCGCTACCGCCCACACTGTCAGCAATGCCCCCGTCACTGAATACATGTGAGTTAGCATCCACTGCTAGCTGGAGGCTAGCAGGATCAATACACTGCCTGCTATAGGTAGCTGCTTGCCCCTATGACCCAGATTAGGAGCATAGCAGCTCTCACTGCCTGTGATACGTCAGTTAGAATAGCTAGTTTTACCATGTTAGGTTCGCATGTCCTTTGTGACACTCTGTCAGCAGTATTTCACACACAGTGAGTTAAAACCCTTCACTAGTTGTCCCTATGATGCTGATAAAATTGCTGCTTGCTGTATCAGCTAGCCTGCCTGTTTCAGTCCACACTTTGTCAAAGTATATTTCAAAGAAAAGTCAGGTTTGCACTTTCCTTGGCAAAAGGTAAAATGCTCACCCTGCTTGATAAGTGACACAGTTTGCCACTGTATTGTTTGCTTTGAATACAATAAAAATACAGAAGAGACAAACAGGCAATGTAGTTCTGTATGTATCTGTAGTCTGCCACTGCTTGCTTCTGTTTGAGCACTACTTTTAGATCTTGTGCTGTTTGCTGCTGAGAAATAACTCCAGCTCTGCAGCAAGAGATAAGAACGTAAAGCTTGCCTTCAATCTGAAAGTCTTGTGGCACTTACAGTTTCTTTGGACCTTTAAGGACACCATTTACATGTTTGAGCCATAAACAAACCCTGCATTGTTAACAGTGATGTCTTTAGTCTAAAGGTCACAACAGGGCTTAGGGGGGATTTTCCTCCATCCACTTAGCCTGTGAGTCACTTTGGTTTGGTGCTTCCTTGCATTCAATTTATGTCATGTTATACTTTAGGCCCAAGTTGAGCTTTTGCATGATTAGACAAATGTGAGTAAATATTTTGCACTTTGTGTAGAGAGAATAAGAAATCCAGCTTGAAAGCATTTCTTGGTAGTTACATGAAGTATTTAATTGTTGCAAGCAAGTTTGGTTTGGGTTTACTTGGAGCTATCTGGGTATCCCCTTAAATACATATCTCTTTGCTGTTATACTGTGAGTTACAAATGACAACATACATCAAAGTTTTATGATTGGTTGTGCTGTGTAGTAAAAGTACCAAATATAAAGGGGATAGAGCATTTGAACCTTAATGAAAACAATATATTAATAAAAGACATCTTCATCATTTTAATTGCTGCATTGAAGCTGGATAATGTGTATATCAAAGAACGTATTTAGAGGATCCCCAGACTGAAGAGTGCACTGAACCGTAGTAGAACAAATGTTTGTCTTTTGTGCATTGTTTAGAGAGAATGTTAAGTATGTCAGACTGTGGCAGTGTAATTTAATCCCTGACCCAAAGGCACCACAGAGCCTAAGCCCCTCATCTGTAATTATTACTGGGGCCATTTGTCAGAGAGGCATTTAGCCTGATCATGAGCAGACTGCAGATCAGCTACAGATCAACAACTGGGCACCAGTGGCAGGGTGACCACATGCAGTAACCTCTTATTCTATAATGCAGGAGCCAGAACGCAAACTTTCAGAACCCTCGGTGTGAGAACACCCCCCTGATTGGCAGGGAGTCCCCTCCACCCTCTGTAAGTGCACACTTTCTAGAACACACTCTCCCTCCACTACCTTCCCATACCCACAATGCATCTGGTTTACATTAAAAATTGTAGAAACTCCGGGGGTGGCATTTTATCATTTAAAAAGGCACTGAAATAAGTATGGTGTCAATAAATGTTCTTGTATCCTACATCCTATACTTCTGTAGCATGCTAGTGTGGATATTGGAAGGTAGTCCCCTCTCCCTACACCACTGCAAGTGTACTTTGTGCTCAAACTAGACCGTGGTCATGGAACGCCTTCACGAAGGTCATTTTGGCAGCCTGGGATAAGTTGGAAGCCTGTTGCAAGCGGATATGCACTTGCATAAAAAGAGTGCCTGGCCTCTTTTGACAAGTGTAATTGTTGGGTCATGTTGGACACAAAGTTGTCCTCTACTTCTGATGTAAGTGTCTGGTTGGTGCTATATGAGGAGAACATGCTGACCATGGAACACTTATGACTAGCTTAAAGACTTTACTGAGAAAATATCTCTGAATCTTTTCTTAAGCACAAAGACATAGTCTTGCAGGTGTCTTTGTTTTAATACTTTGCCACTGACAGGTTGGTTTATCTTCCTTTGATGTGGTGCTGCTGTGCCGGTAGCTGTGGATATTTTATGGCATGGTGGAAACTGCCTACATTTGGGGCTACTACAAAGTGTATTACTTAAAAACATCATCACAGGACTTAGAATTAAAAATGTGATCACATTTTGAGCTGCTGTGGTGCAGCCAAAAAAAATGCCCTGTCCTAGAGTAATCTCAAGCCCAAACCTCGAAAGTTCCCGCCCCCTCCCTTGTTCCCACACTGTGTCTATGTTTGCATTTTCTTGTCAAGGTGTTACATGTCCTCTGTTTCTGTTGCCCCTTCACTCTTCAACATGAAACAATCACAGGAGCACTTTTCCCACTTCCTCTGATGAACTAAAATGGCCTCCATTGATATTAGTGCCGACCGGGCCGCTGTCCTGTACCAGAGCGCTCAGCAGTCATCAGGTTCTGCACTGATACGAACAGTATCACTTCAAATAGTGACTAGTTAGCTGCTGATAAAAAAACACTAACTCATACCAGGCTAACCTTCTACATCAGAACTAGAGCACTAACTACAAAGCACTGACTATGGACCACTTCTAATTTACAATAACATCATCCAGACCTAATCAGCTGTCCATGAGTGATTGTTTTAATCAAAGGCCCGGCTGTCCAAATGACTGACCACAGTTCATCTGCTCTACCTGTGTGTGTTTGTTCACCCTCCACCTATCTATCTATCTATCTATCTATCTATCTATCTATCTATCTATCTATCTATCTATCTATCTATCTATCTATCTATCTATCTATCTATCTATCTATCTATCTATCTATCTATCTATCTATCTGTGTCTTTTTATCAATAATCTCTCACTCCATCTGTCCCTCATCATCTCTTATCCTTATTTTTTTTGTCGTTTTGTTTCTTTTCTTTTCTTTTCTTTTCTTTTCTTTTCTTTTCTTTTCTTTTCTTTTGTTCTTTTCTTTTCTTTTCTCGTTTTTACCTCCTCCAGCTTTTTCTTACCTTTTGTAAACTCTATTTCTCTTCATGTCAGTGTTTTTCATTGTCTCATTTTACTCCAGTCTTCTATCATTCTTTATCTATAGCTGCTCATCACTGTCTCTTTTCTGTATATACCCCTTTTAATCTCTACAAGTCCCTGTTTTTCTCTGTTACTTCCTCTTGTTTTATTTATAATCATCTGTCTACCTTTGTATCACTGTTTTTTTCTTTGTCTATTTTTCTATAAACAACCTCTTTATTCCCTTTTCTTTGTGTACTCTTTCTCTCACTAATTACTTTGTTCTCCACCTGCCCCTTTAGCTTTCTCTGCATTCTCTCCATCACCACCTTCTATAAATTCAATGTTTTTCAACTCTTTTTGACCCCTGAAGTAATATCATCTCTATTTCTCTTTATTTTCCTTCTTGCTCATGTCTAAGTTTCCATCTACTCGAGTCATTCTCTTCAACTATCTCTCTCTCTCTATCTCTACATTTCATATCTCCATTTTCTTTCTTCTCTTATTTTCTCTTAAGTTGTTTCTTCTTCATTCTGTTTCTGTCCTGTTCTTTTTCTTAATATACTACTGCCTCTTTTTTTTACCTTGCTTTCTGTCTCCGTAGCTATTTATGTCTGTTTCCTCTTAATGTTTCTTTCTCTCCTGATCTTCATATCCATCCATCTATTTCTGTATTTCTCTCTGTCTCTTTCTGTCTCTGTATCTTTCTCTTGGTCTGTAAACATCTGCCCAAATCTCTACTAGTTTTTTTGCCATCTATCTTGAGCTCTGTTTCTATCTTTTGGTCTTTTGTTATCTCTTTGTCACCTTCTCATGGTCTAATGTAAATGTTTACCTCATAGACTGTTGAACATTACTCTTGCTGTTTTTCAGTTTGAACAAGGCTTAATCACAGTCCAAACATGTTTCCTGATGTTGTGTTGTTTCCCTGTATCTAATTGTCTCACACTTGTATATCTTCCTCTGGTTGTCCTCTTATTTCACCTCCTTCACTTGTCTCTCCTCCCTTTCCCTCTTTTTTATTTCCTCACTGTCCTCCTCCTCAGTACACCTCCAGTATGAGAGCTAAGTACTTAGCCACCAACCGACCGGACCAGAACCGACGCTCCGTTCCCAACGACCAACTGGACCCGGCCAGTCGGCCTCACCCCACTGCCCGACCACAGTCCTCAGTTCACTAGAGACTGGGGTCTTCCAGATCATCCTGGTACTGCCTAAATCCAGTTCTCAAAGCCAATACACAAGAAGCAACACAACAGAGATGAGTGTTTGAAGCACCATACGGTTTGTCAAGGTCTGCTGAAGTTCACCAATACACAAAAAACAGGACTCATCAACCAAGCACCTCAGCAAAGGACTGCACTTTGATGGTCAAACTCTTCTTCTCACCTATCAGTTAGAAAAAAATTAAGCCGGACTCTGTCCCTGCAGCTCATCATTTCTGCTCCTCTTCCTACCCACAATGCACTGCGGTTAAAGCGCCTTGGCTATGTCTCCAGTTACTTCTTGTCCTTTCCACTGCTTTTCTCCTCCACTGGGATCTGTACACTGCCCTCTAGTGGAGCCAGCCATTCTCACCACCCAATGCCCCTTTCCACCCAGATGGCACACTTACACATAAACAAAAGCACACACACACACATAGACAGATGCACACACACATAATGTACAGAGCTGTAAATAGCAGACATGTGCTTTACTCTGATTCCATGAAAAACAGACTGTTGAATCATAACAGGTGAAGTAGTGTGGTGTATATTGATCATGAAAACCTTTGCTGTTTCTCTTCTTCAGACACACACACACACACACACACACACACACACACACACACACACAGAGGTGAACACACAGAGGCAAACACACACCCACACACACATGTATAAACTATAAGCCAGTAAATCAGAAAGCCATGTTTAGATGGAAGCAGTACCCCAACATACACATTAGCCTAGCATTGTTGTCTTACTAAGACTTGAATCGTGAGCTTAAAAAGCGTGTCCACATCTTTCTTTGTATTTGTTTACGTGCACATGCAGTAAACAAGTCAAGTAATGCATTTTTAATACGAGCCAGGAGCCCTGAAGTGGAGTGACTGTCGAACTTTGGAACCTAGTGAGAGATGAAGGACACAAGAAGGCTCAACCTGTGCCAAAAAACTCTTAAAAACAAGAGATGCCTGATTCTGTCCTCTTCTCCTACTGCCTCCGGATATCTCAAAAAGGGAAAATAAAACCTCACTCGGAATGTTTTCCTTCTGAGAACAGGAAAAGACACTTGAAACAAGAAAAATGATGGATTGTAGTGGAAAACTTGCTGAAGAGAATTGTGACTACACATTTTGCAAGGTGCTATGTCAGCAAGTTGAGGTCCCTGAAGGATGACCAGCTCTGAGGAGGGACTGATTTTTTTTTTGTGACCTTAATGTTGTGTTTATATTCAGGGATGTTATCAGGAAAATTTTACCCAGTAAAAAGAAAACAGCTTTCCATAATTATAAGATGGAAATTATGTCCAGAAACCTGTAAACAAAATCATGTCCCAGCTAAAAATAGTTACAGAAAAGTGTTTCAAGTAAAGTCAAGGATGTGGGTGTCTTAATGTTTTAGCATAAGCTGGAATTCGGGATGTGAAACTGTGACAAACTGTTGTGTTTTGTTTCTTCCTCTTTAAATCTTGTGCTTTTATTTTGTTAACTAGTGGCCTCAGATTGACATCAAGCCACATTTTGTTCCTGTATTTTATTTTCTATTGTTTTTACCCACAAGCACAAACTCTTCTCAAGATGACTCTGCAAGATGGAGAAGTAAAAACACACTGCCTGGGACACTGCCGGTGGATTCTGTCCTCCCGCTCTGAAACTCTCTGTACAGTGTATAAAACCTGTATCTGTGAACCTGTGTGTGTGTGTGACATCACTGCAGCGTGATTGGCTATTGCTCTATCTCAGTGTTACTGTGTGTAAGTACAGTGATCAGTGTGTCTGACTGGCAGCAAGCAAGGGCCAGCATATCTAGCCTAAGTCATTTACACAGACATCACGCATGCTCTCTTTCTCTCTCTCTCTCTCTCACACACACAAACACACACACACACAAACACACACACACACACACACACACACACACACACACACACACACACACACACACACACACACGCACACACACACACACACACACACGCTGTACAGACATACTCATTCAACACGTTTTCATAAACCCATATTTTCCTTCTTACGTCCTGTTTACATTTCCATCTAGAGCTGTAGTAACTACACATCCCTCCACCAATTGTGACATCACACCAATATCCATTTGCATTATGGGTGATGTAGTAGGTAGTAGCTACATTTCAGAGAGGCCTGGAATCTAGTAATTAGCCTAACATTAAAACACATTTCAACCACCCATTCCTGTACAGCATTTTAATATGTTACTATAAATAATCAATGACCACTTCTCGTAATAGCGAGACAATCTTACATGTGTGATTTTACTAGAAAAAAAAGTCCATGTCATGGTAACACTGCTACCTATGGTCTAGTACTTTAAAGTATTTTTTTGCACCATCGATGCAAACAATGCTAAGATCTGTGAGACTAGTCACTGATTAATGGCCTTTCATAATGTTTTTAAACTCTTACAACACTTCATATCGCAACATGTTTTTTTAAATTTTCGTTCTCTGTCTTGTAAAAATCAAACCTTAAAGATAAAATAATAGCTAGCTGTTTTGTAGGAGAATAAAGGCAAGAGCAGCGTTTTTCCTCTCTTATTAATGGTGAATGACTCTCTGTCTTGCAATGTTTTAATAAGACTATTCCAGTGTTGTCTGCACACCTGAAATCAAAGGTAGTATTTGAGTTCCTGTGTAATGAATCCTGGGACTTAACCAATCTGATATATTGTGTCTTAATGAAAAAGGAAAAAAAAACAACAACAAAAAGCATACATGTTTAAGGGTCAGTAATGTTTTCTGTATGTGTGGTGTTCACAGGACTTCAAGTACACCTCTGTTCAGATGTGACAGACCAACAATGTTTTTTATGGCTGTTTTTATTTTCTGATGGTTTAATTAAGATATTAATGATGTACATGTCAAAACTGTGGTAATGATATCATTCAGCCTGGAATAAATGTTTTAAAAAAGGAATTAAAGCAACTTTAACGTATTTCTGGATATCATGGATTCTTTTTTCAATAAGCATGGAGCGGTGTCTGCTCTGTGTCGTATTTTCCTCACTAAAACTTAATTTTCAATCAAGGTTCACGGCACAAAATCCATTCATTCTCTGCTTTTTAGACTTTGTTGAGTGAAAGAGGGCCTGGAACCTGCTCCACCTGTCACTGGATGAGAGATGGTATGCAGGTCAGGTCACCAAACTGTCACAGAGTGCACATGAATGCCATAGGAGACACACTGTCGTCTTACAGTTAATTTGAATCCGTTGGGCTTGAACTTTTTACTTTTCATCAAGGTGTCAACAGGATTAATTTGACCAAATTGCTTAAGACAAGTTGCAAGGCAGTTATTAGGAAGTGGGTTTTTTTTTTTTTAATTCTCTGCAGTACCTAAATGATACCAGCAGAGGTCACACTGTGCTTGAAGAGAGAAAAGCTTCACTGTTTCACTTTTGAGTGTGAGTGTCTGCTCAGACTGATGTCAAAAGTTCACAGTGTGAGGAACACTATGACACACACACACACACACACACACACACACACACACACACACACACACACACACACACACACACACACACACACACACACACACACACACACACACACACACACACAGATGGGGAATTTGATTTGTTCCTTTATAAAAGGGTAGTGCCCTTTTTTGTAGGTTAAACATATATTTACTAACACACATTTTCTTAGTTCACTGAAATCAGCAGTAAGTCATTTCCCCTCAACTTTTCCCACTTACACAAAATCTTCTTTCCAATCTGTGACATAGATTGTGTCCCTGATAGTACAGGCCGTGCTAACTGGTCTGAAATGTTTCCTTGGAGGCTAGTTAAGTCATACCCACACACAAGTCCTGCAATCTGCCAAAGTTGTGCCTTTATCTTTACTGGACCATGTGGAAGGCTTGATCAGATAAGAGGTCTGCTGTTGTTTTAGTGTGTGTGCTTATGTGTGTGTTGTGGAAAATGTTATGGGTGCGTTGGTGTGTGTGTGTGTGTGTGTGTGTGTCTCTAGACTGGAAAAGCTCATAAACAAGTTGGAGTGAAACAAGATGTGAGAGGTCAAAGTGTCATTCCTAAAAACTTAAATAAAAAGAAAACAACCTCAAGACATGCAGTCAACATTTGACCAAAATCTGTTTTATTAACTCCAATAATGGTGTCTACACAGAGTCCAGATACTGGATAAAGCACATCTGCTTCAGAATCAACAATTCATCATATACATTCATTTCATTAAGGACAGAATCTCACTGACTTTTTTTTCAGTCCTAACAACGATTTCAAAGCATAAAAAGACGGGACGACCCAACATGAGTCATTTCTCAATAAAAGCTCTAAAGTGAATGTCTTCATGTTGCCACAGTGCAACTTTTTTGAAATTCAAAAATACAAGGATTTTAAAAGGAAGTGTTTTCCATTTTTGGAAAACACCATTCTTTCCTTTTTCCAACTCTTTTCTGGAAAAAGCAGCAGGTTAGCTTGACTTGGTTAAGCTCAAACACTGGTTACAGGAGAAAAAAAGATTGCCTTCATATGTCTGAAGATAACCAAACCTGCCTCTGTATGGTTAAAAACTCACTAGACAACCTTCTGCTTTGTTTGTTTAGTATTTCCTAAAAGACTGTGAACAGAACCCAGCTTGCAGCTAACTGTTTCCAGCTGTCTAAGCCAGCTGCTAGCTTTTATATTTAGCTTTAGCTGTGGACAAGTCACTCTTCCAAACTTTTGTTGATAGACAAATGAAAATATTTCCCAGAATTTTCTTATTTTTTCCTCCTCCTTTTTGATAACTAACATTTAAAAGGTTGCAGACAGCAGAAATCAAACAAAAAGTGCTGAGTCATTGCTATACCATAGAAAGAATTACACAAAATCGTGGCAACATAAAACTTCAGATAAGGAGCCTGGGTTCAATAACACAACAAAAATCTCTTTACCTGTGCTCTGCCTCATCATTAATTAAAGATGAAGACTATTGTTTCTATTGTTTCCAAACTGATGACTAACACTGACATGTATGGAGTTCAAAGAAGTCAACAATGAAGCATGAAGAGGATTTTAAGGTAGGCAACCCAGCAACATTTACATTTCAGCTCTTGTGAGCAGAACAGAAACTGACGACCCTGTTGTTGTTGGTCTTATTTTCTCTTCCAGGTTGTAAAGAGGTGTTTGTATTAACTTCAATATGTTTCATAACCAAAAACTCATCACATGGTCTCTATATCACCAACTTTGAGCTCTTAAAGTTATAAAGCTGAGAAGGACTGCAGCATACGTAGAACATGTGAAGAAAAGCAGAGCATGCTACATTTCACAGCTAGAGTTTGGAGAAAAGCTACTGAATAACTATTATGGGATGTAAGAGGAAGACATGCGATGGCTTTAGCAGAGGACTTTCATTTAAATCAGTTTCATTTTAAACAATGCCCATAGAAAAAGCAGGGCTCCATGATTATAGTCTCAATAAGTCTGTTGGTCCAGCCTTTGTTGTAGTCCTACAATTTTTCCACAGTGTGTTGATATGATCCAGCTCATTTTTCCTTTTGAGGCTGGATTTCATTTTTTTCCCCTTCACTTGAAAAAAAGCCTAGTTGTTTCTCCATCTTTGGCTCATCGTAGACTTTTAAACTTTAGTCTTTACCCTTGGTTGTAGATTTTGATACCAGAGTTCACCTGCCAAACTCCCGGAACTGTTATCTTTCCTAAAAAGAGAGTCTATCACTTGGACTGTAGGGCTGTGATGTGAAAAGAAGACATCAGTCAAATAAAAGTTCTTCAGGTCTGGTGTAAACTCTCATTATTTCTCCAACATGAGAGAGTATTCAGTTTCTGCAGACAGGTATCCTCCTCCACTAGTCTGTGTGTCTCCCTCTGGAAGGGTGTTTAAAGTCGCCAGGAGTTTGGGCACCAAGGAGTGTCTGGGTACAGCAGACAATGAACTGACCTGAACCTGTGAAAGAGAGGGAAATGAGTGTCACAATGCCTGGAAGCTGCCCACTGGTGATTTCAAAATAAGGCCAAGAATACAATTAGTCGTGTGCAGACATTCACATACGCACAATGAACAAAGCCAGGAAACTTGTTGTAGTAGTAAAACATTCACAACATGAAGCCCTTACATAAAGGAGGATTGTAGTGCTCGTGTTTTACACAACCGAAGCTTTTCCTGGAACGCCCACAAAAAACAAACGGCCTGTACGATCGATTGTACAAAAGATTTTTAATCTTTTTCAATTAACCCGTACACCAATAGGTCAACAGGCTTATCTCATCCTCCCTGCCTCCATGTGGCATGCTGCCGTCTGTTTATTGACAGAGTACACAAGTAATGACAAGAGGATCAGTTCAATACACAATGACATCAAAATTGGCCAGAGGACAAAGCAAGAGAGAATAGAAGAGGAACGATAATAAAACCAGCTTCCTGAATGTCAGGAAGCCTGGATGAAGGATCTCTGTTTTATGGGTTCCTTTGTTTCCTTTTAGATGTGATGACAACGTCTCATGATGTGCTTTTCAATGGGTAACAAGTCAGGACTGCAGGCAGGCCAGTTTAACGCCCAAGCTCTTCTACTATGAACCCATGTTGTTGTAGTACATGCTGAATAAGGCAAGTCTGGTGGCAGCGTCTTTTTTAGTGCTATTGGTGCCTTCCTAGCTTTACAAGTAACCCTGCCACAACTGAAAACAAGCCAAGAGATCTCACTTCTTTTTGTGAGAAGATCATTTTGTGAGCTCAGCTTCACAACTAAGATGATTTGATCCTTTTTTTAATGTGATAGTCAATTAAAGATCATGGTGTTTCTGATTTACAATCAAACAAACAGGCTAATTTGAAATTGTGGAGCATAATTTCAACTTTTTTTGACTAAACAAGGATTAAACTAACCATTATATAACAGTCCCAGACTTTTTTTATCCTTTAAATGTAGGAAAAACAACATATAACAACTCAACATAAACTTAGACAAAAATAATTTTACCTTGTAGGATCATCATGTACTGAAAAAGGCCCTCTAAGGTTCACAGTGTTCCTCCTGTCTTCCACCATGCCATAGCTGAGTGTCACCTAAAGCAGAGGAGAACAAAGACATGCTGTTGAAACATTTGGCAGAACAGTAAGTCTGTACATGTAAGTGTAAGTGTGTGTGTGTGTGTGTGTGTGTGTGTGTGTGTGTGTGTGTGTGTGTGTGTGTGTGTGTGTGTGTATGTAAATGTGTGCGTACCTGGCTGTGTACATCTGAAACCAGCCCCAGGTTCTCCAGGTGGGAGTGGAAGAGAGCAGAGCGGATGAGGCTCACGCCGAGGAGAGCCTCCACGATGTAGCCAACTGTGCAGTCATCAGGAAGGTGTATGTGCTCAGCTGTCGCCATAAAAGTGCCGTCACTACAAAAAGTAAGAGAATTAACAAAAAAGAAGTTTAAGCATTAACCAGCATAAGAATATGTAAGAGACCTGTTTTAATAAAGATTTACCTTGCCCAGGGTTTCATCTTGAGGGCGAGGCCGTGGCTAAGGCAGAATCCTGCACCTCCTGTGGCGAACCAGAAATGTACCTGCCTCTGTACACAAAAAAAAAAAGATATGAAAAAAAAACCCACCAAAAAAGTTCTTACTCTGGGTATCTAAGGCTGGACAAAAATGAGTCTGTTTTTTATGCTATTTTCTTAAAAACACATACTTGAAGACTCTATTTAGCTTGTTTAGATACATGAACAAGTATTGAGCACAATGCAACAGTGCAAATAGTGGATTCTGGAGATTTTTACAACTACTGGAGGGATGATTATAAAATCAGCTGATCAGCTCCTCTCTTCTGTCCAGCACTGTCAAAAGTTCACCACATCTCACTGTTTCTTTGTCTTTAAAAAAAAAAAAACTGTTGATGTGAAACTAATTAAAGGTGACCAAAATACCATTTCAGTGTCGTCGAGTCTCTCTGTGGCCTCTATTGGTCTCTCGAGGCTCGGCCGACCGATGTATACGTCCTGAGTGTGACTGTACTGAGATAAAAGTTTCACCAGGGAGCGGACGTTCAGGTAGTTATCATCATCCATATGACAGAACCATCTGAAACACATGTTGAAAAAAGTGAGTAAAAAGCTTTTTTTACATTTGTTTCATCAGCAAAGACCAGAAAAAGACAAAACTACTTCAGGTGCATGACTAGACAAGGGGGTTAACAAGATGATATACAAAGAAAGGCTAGCTGTACACTCCCAAAATTAAAAAGTGTAAAAAAATGATGTCGATCTCTTTACTGTGAAGGGGTCCAAGACATGAGATTGACAGGGGAAGAAAGGACATTGTGGCTGAGGAATGAAACTTTGCTTCCTTGTGAAGCTTGTCTTACTTTTTGCCTGAGTTCATAAAGGCGTCATACTCCAGAGCCATTTTACAGGAGAGGGCCTGGCGACTGTGGACTGCTGAACAATTGGTGTTGATGAGGTGAGCTCCTGAGGATCAATGACACACAAAAAAAAAATCAATGAAAAATATCTCAACAGCAGTTTTTATAATAATTTAGGAGAAAAAAATCATAATTTTCTAAAAAAAAGTTGAAATGTTAACTTTATCATCAAGAATGTGATTTTAAATGATCAAATTAAAACTCTGCTTCTTTATTAACCAGAAACAGTCTGACAATAAAACTAATGCATCAATGTGACCTTCAAAAGCCAAAGCAGACCATTTACTGGAAGACTGTTTCTCTTTCAACACTTTAATGCCCAAAGCTTCTACTCCAGAGTAAGTTACAGATGAGGCAGCTGTCAGCAGGCTTCAACAACAGCTTTTATTATTATTTTTTTTTACAGCAAATGTTTTCGATGGGTGACACATTTACTGAGAAAGAAAGCAGGAATCGGTCAATCGGTCCAAAAATATGATGAGGTGACTCTTTGTCCACAGGTGTCACCAAAATCAACATAAACTGAAAGTCCCTCACAAGATCTTTAAAGGTTCCATATTGTGCAAAAATCACTTCATTAAGTCTTTTAGTGAAATTTGTGGGATTTGCCTTTCCTCCCAGCCCACAAAATTTGATATTCCATGACAAAACCTGTACTTAATAGTGCTTGTGAATGTAAAATCCTGACCTAAAACAAGCTGTTTGGATTTTGGGGATTTGTTGACGTCAGCGATTCCCTTTTTTGACCAGTCAGGAGCAAGTCAAACCTGATTGGTTGATCAGAGCAGATACCCCGAACCCCCTCCCTGCCCACTACCCACTGCCCACTATCCCCACTGCTGGAGAGAAATTTCTCCAGCAGCGGGGAGGAGAATGCCAAAGTTGAAGAGCCATCACTGCTTTGTTTTTGGTTGTAAACAGCCACATAGTTCCGAGCACAAGATTCCCATCTCGGAAGAAGACAAGACTAAGTGGCTGGAGTTCATTTATGAGGGAAATGTACCAGCTCCACTCAATAAAATTGTGCAGAAAATGAGCATAATATGGGACCTTTAAAAAGCTTCTGCCTAATCACACCCATCAATTATCTACATTACAGATCCAGTTGTACAATGTGTACGATAGTAAGGAGAATACCTCATTCAAAGTAAAACAATCCTAAGTGAGATGAGGAACAGTCTGTTGACTAAACTGAAGTGACTTCCTGCATTTTATGGAAACAGTATTGTCCACTCAGCAGCTCAGTTCCTGCTTTCCTGCTCACACACTGCTGATAACGCTGTGGCTACTCAGCAAAAACTCCCAAACTCTGTGTGTGTGCTTGTGCTTGTGTGCTTGTGCTTGTGTGTGTGTGCTTGTGTGTGTGTGTGTGTGTGTGTGTGTGTGTGTGTGTGTGTGTGTGTGTGTGTGTGTGTGTGTGTGTGTGTGTGTGTGTGTGTGAGTGTGTGTGTGAGTGCAGCTCACCCATCCTTTTCCTCAGCTTCTCGTCCTCTCCATCTGTGAACACGTACGTCTGTGGAAAAACAGAAACACACAGCTTGTGTTATTTCAGCAGCCTGTGGTGACCAGCAGAGAAATAAAAACACCACTTTTGATTGCAGATCATAGTTTGTGATCCCAGGTGAGCCTCCACCTGTTTCCTAGTTTACTCAACCACATCATCACACACAATCTTTCAGCGCAGCAGCAGCGAGAGGGGCTTGTAATGGATGTAGGCCAAAACAAAGGTCAGCCTCCCGTCTATCAACAGCCAAGCAGCTGTGTGTGTGTATTTATGTGATGAGTGATGGGGTTGAGGGTCACCGCACACTCAGGAAGCCATGTAGACCCCTTAACTTTCCACAGGAAGTGAGCACACACCCCGGGTGCACATAGTCCATAAATATTTAGCTACACAACAATAGATCTGAAATAAAAGGACAGTGAGGTTCGACTGCTGTGTCAAAGCTTTTAATCATAGCTATTTTAATTCAGTTAAAAAAATTCTCCTCCTTAGATTTTAGAATAATTCAGCAGAATGTCACGCTATTGTGAACATTTAGATAGATGGTTGTGAAGGGTTTGTTTTTGCCCAACAGTTAGACATTTCTGTCCAAATCTGCCACATAATCACAGCCAATCAAGAACTTTTTTCTTAAGCTGTTGTCCCAACTGAAGACAGAAAATCTCAATTAATTAAAAAAAAGAGAGAGAATATTATGCCCACTGAGCATGATCAGGAAAATAGCAGCTCAAATGGGCTGAAGTTGTGTGTAGGCTGGTGGTGCTAGCTCTGCTACTGTTAGCCAAACCTCTGCGAACCATTCTGACATTTTACCCACAGACTCTGTAATCCTGTGTTTGTGTTGAATGAATAGTGATAAACTTTGATTTCTGAGTGTTTTCTTTTTTTTTTGTTAGAGTTTAAACAAAAAAGGTTATTACAAACTATTTTTAACCATATTTTGGTAGTTCTTTCTTTTTGTGAGCACTGCTTCTGATTCAAGCTAGCAGTGCAATGTGCCCTTATTAAATGCACACACCCAAATACATAGCTTGTATAATCCTTGCTTTGTCACCATCATTTATAGTGTTTTACATCATTAAATAAACTAATACCACAAAAAAAAGTTTACTGAAGATGATGGTTCTATCTTTGGGTTTGCAGCTAAGTTAAACAAGAGTTAAAATTATGTTTGCTAAGATATTGCAGTCTAAACCAGGGGTCTGAAACCATAACTTTTATAAGAGCCATTTTTCCTCAGCACACCTGGTTTCAAGTCATTCTGGAGCCCCACAGTGTACTTTATCTTCACAATCAGTAGAAATGTGTATAAAATTAGAAACAGAGAAAAAAATCAAGTGGTAACTTATCTAATCCAGAATTTTTTTGTGTTGATAAAATTGTACATGTGATGTCTTAGTTTTTTTTTTATTTGAAAAAAAAAAATTGAAAAAACTAAAAATTTTCAAACATGTTTGCAAAATTTAGAAAAAATTAAATAAAAAGTGTGCAAAAAAATGAAATTCAAAAAAAAATGAAAAAAGTCATACATTTGCAAAAGTGATTTAAAATTGTAATTTGATAAATTTACTAATTTTCAAACAAGTGTAAAAATTGTGAAACTTTGCAAAATTAGTCAAAGAATGGTATTTTAATAATTTGCAGCAACTCACCAAACCTTGAAATATAAAAAATTAAACATTAGCAAAATCTTGATAAATATTTGTTTTTTTTATCAATTTGAAAATATTTAAAAAATCAAAATTCAAAAAGTTGCAAAAATGTCAAAATAATTTTTATACATATCAAATTTTTTTTAGAGTTTTTGTGCAAGAGGTGATGCATATTTAGTTTAACAAAATGTTAACCCAAGATTTTATTTAGTGTGACTGATATTTTTTGAAGCTACAGGGACCCACAGCAAAGGAGTCAAAGAGCTGTAGGAGGCTTAGGGCTGCAGGTTGCAGACCCTTGGTCTAGACCAAGCAACCACCACCCTGATATTCAACATCCCTTGAGCAACTCTCCTAGTATTGCTCCAAACAAAAATTTGAGCATCAAAGTTGGGCTTGGTTTGTAGCAAACAAACATTATTTGACTTTTTTGTACATTTCATAATATTCATCATTTGTAAGTCTCACATTACAGATAAATGTCAGCCCTGTATCCTTGTTTCTGTTGTTCCATTTGGAACTCCAAGTGTTGGAGAGCAGAGAAGCAGAAATGTGTCCCTGTTCTCTCTGACTCCCCTGATGGTTCCACTCTACAACCTCACTGCAAAGCAGCAAAAACTCAGTAATAAATCTTAGGTCCATGTGTGGCCTGTGGTAGAAAGAGAAAGAGAGAGACAGTCCAGCCAGCTGTGACTTTCTGTCAGCCCTTTTCTCCACTGCTGAGCCTCTTAAGCCTCCAGAGAGAAGTCGGCTCCTTGTTTGAGTGTCTGTGTTTTAGGAGGAGAACAGGGGGTATGTGGATGACTGCATGTGTACATGCATTTGTGTGTATTACTTTGTTAGTGGGGGAGGGGGAATACTGTGAGGACAAACTGAGGGTTTGGAGAAGGAGGGGGGGTAGTTTGGTAGATCTCGAGGAGTTTTACAGCACAGGAAGCAGTGGCAACAACAACAGCAACAATCAGGGCAGGAGAAAGTGTGGTGTCTGTCTGTCTTTGTGTGTGTGTGTGTGTGTGTGCGTGTGTGTGTGTGTGTGTGTGTGTGTGTGTGTGTGTGTGTGTGTGTGTGTGTGTGTGTGTGTGTGTGTGTGTGTGTGTGTGTTTACTCCTGTGATCAGATACAATTTTAACTTCCCATGAGAAATCTGCAAAGTTCCCAGGGCATGTGTGTTTGTGAAGGTAACACAGGGAGAATGTGTGTGTGTGTTTCTGCGTTTCCATTACTCAGCAGTCTCATAGCATAAAGGTGTGTCTGGGAAACAGGTAGAGTTACACACACCTGACCGTGAGAGCAGATGCAAGAATGCGTCACACAACACACACAAATAGTTCAGCTGATTCCCCCCACATAACCTAAGCTTTCATGTCAACAGTGGTGTGTGTGTGTGTGTGTGTGTGGTTGCGGCTGTGTGTTCGTCTGTGTGAGTGTGCATTAGTGGACATGGTTGTGTTTGTGTAGCAGCAGATGAGTCCTGGGTTGAAATGGGAATGGAAGCAACCGCTGTCTGCTCTGCACTCATGTCTGTGTTCGATTAGGAGCTTTGAAGCCGCTGGGTGCAGCTCACCACAGGCCCATGTGTTTCAGAGCCACAGATTCATCTTTGACTCACTCTCTGAAGCAAATCAGACTAAAATACTGTCTTTAATACTGTTTGATCTCAAATATCCGTCTGAGAAACTTGCAGTCAAACCGCCTCTCTCTGTGCTTCTCTCCTCCAAATCCTGAAGTCATGTTGCAGCTGCTCCCGATCACATGGCTGGTGTTTGAAGTCTTGGGAATAGACAGTTTCCTACATGATCAGCAGCGGGAGGAGAGTTCAGGTTTCCTGAGCCATTGAAGGGTTTCAAACAAAAATGGTGGGAAAAAAAGCTCAAAACTTCTTAAACTTAACATTTTACCATCTACTGTAGTAGAAGGAAGTGGTGGTGAGCACTTTTTTAATCTACTCAAACAACTAATCAAGCAAAAATGAAAATAATCAGAGCTGGGCTGCCCTTTTTAAGTAATTCACTCAACTATAATGGGAGGAACTAGTAGAAGTGTTAACCCTAACCCTAACTCTTTTTTATTTTCAGTGCACCTCACTGTGACTCTCCAATGAGAACATTTCTCACCATCCTGTTTGAGCAGTGTGTCATTCATTGGCTGTGACCATCATTAGCATCTGACACGCTGCAGTTATGAACTTGAGCAATGCTCCAACACGACTTCTGACACAGCAGAAGCACTTCATACACATGCACTCAGTCATGCACAAACCAAGAGGCAACCTCTACTCATGATTAATGAAGCCCTTTTAAAGTGAAAATAAACTGCAGTTCCTCAAGTATCCACTTGATGGAGATGCATCGAAAAGCACATCCACAACCAGAGCTAATTCTTCTTGAAGACTGAGGACATTTGTAGCTGTTTCTGAGGAATGTTAAAGCCTGTTTCAAGCTTTACCTGGTGGGGTACACCCAAAGGTGGGTTTAGCGAGCATTTTTTTTATGAGGGGAAAACATGAATGTATCATAGAGTCAACGGCACCTTTTTATCTCTGTCTCCGCTTCAAAGAGAGGATCAGACGGTTGATGACTTTGCCCCACTCTTATGTCTCTGTGCATTGACTCACTTTGCAGGCAGATCATACCAGGCATTAATAAACTGCCTCTATATGGCAGTATGTGAGAGCCTTTGGGATGAAGTCCTAAACAAAACACCAACATCCTCCTCACATGTAAGCAGGGTTGCAAGTGAAAGTGGTTGGAGACCAGCTGCTTCAAGAGATGAAAAACCAGATGACCATTATACTGCAAAAGCTATTAATGTGCGGTTATAGTCCATATATGAGACTTTACAAGAAAGTCCAGCTTCCCCATGTGTCTGGTGATACTAAAAACATTTTTTAACTTAGCAAGGAATAACAGTAGTAGAGGGATTAACTCTGAGTACAGAAACCTTTCTGTTCTTCTTTCCTCTCCTCTTCTTATTTTCTTCTTCCCATCTCTAAGACTGAAAAGTTCTCTGACATGCATTCCCTCTTTGTCTTTCTGTTTTATTTCTGAGTGATTAAATCTGAGATTTTATGATGTCTGGAGGCTTTATGTTTATTGCAGACCACAGTGAGTCTTTCTCTCAGGACTCAATCTGAAC